>NC_074680.1:26081711-26455973 GCF_029448725.1 Salvelinus fontinalis
GCTAGGTGAAATCAGTGTCCTCTAGGTGAGAGGTGTCTACCTCTGGCCAGTCCCCTTCCTCCTCGGGCCGCAGGGCGGGGTGGTGGTGTGTTTTCACTGGCTGATTGTGCTCTTCCCATTAAACAGCCCACAGTTCAATGGGCCACATGTTTAAGGGGGATAGTAAATCCTGTCCCCTGCCTTCATGCTCTCTCTCTCTCTCAGGCGGCTTGTTTACGGGGCACTGAAGAGCGCACAAACATGATGAAAAAGTAGCTGAGATTTACAAGGCCTCCCCTGACAGCGGGAAAAGGAGAAAATTAAACCAGAGCACATTAAAGAGGCTCCAGTACAAGCTGCTCTGAGACCGATAATAACCATCATTGTGTTGCGTCATCCCGAGGTACATGACATGGTTGCAAAAACAACGTCCCTTCCTTTATGGCAGATAACAGCTTTATAAGAACCAGCTACAACACGTTCTTGACTAATAAATACGTGGTATGGTAGACAACATGAAGCATTGAATTAAAGATCATTAACAGACCAGTGCATGCTCAGGCCTTGAGTCAAGCTGATCTGAAAAATGTGAGGGACATCAGATAGCTTCATTTGGCCATAAATGCCTGTAAATGAAGATTATCGCGTTTAGGTGAGATTGGTCCCACAGACCCTGGATCAGACTGTATGATCAGCCTGTTTCATTCTGTATTTAGCAGCAATAATATGCTAAAATGTGTGTGGTAGACAGAGGATCCTGACCTGTAAATATGAGCCTGAAATAAGCAGATAACACATTTCATCTATGCTGAAGTCAATTACACTAATCTGAGCTTTCATAATGCCTGCTACATAATATGTGGGACATTCGATAGAGCAGTGTCATCCACACCAAGTCTACATGCATTTTGAGGCAATTCATCGTCATTCAAGCTGTCAAGTCATGCTCTATATCTTGGTGGCAATGTTTTGACGTGGCTTGCCTCCTTGATCTACTCAAAAGTTGCCATTAAATAAAAATATATTTCTAATTTTTATGAGCGAGCGGGGCAAAGCACAGACAAATCATGTTTGGCATAATCCTCTCCAGAATGAGCCTACTTTAATCATCCTGTCTTTATGGAATTTTACAAATCAGCGTGGCACTCGCTGTGGAGCGGGACGTATCAGCCCTATACCAACTCTGCATAGCAACATGCTATACATCTCTCGGGATCGCAAAAGAGGCAGAGGGGTCTTGGTCCCCATCGTACAATATTACAGTTTCTGTTTTAAGCATTGTATGGAGGCTAAATCCACTCCAGATTTAAGGGAGGACTCTCATCACAAAGCATATACATAAATCTGATTGTCAGGGAGTGCGTTACTCTACAACAAGAGCGCAAAACAATTGAATAGGAGAGTGCAGTCAACATTAAAAGCATGCAGTGTGTCAGAATTTAACAATACTGTTATTTTGGAAACAACCATATAATTTTGAGAGGAAACATTTCAGTCTGTATCAAATCGCTCTTTCTGTGTTTGTGCATGGTGAGCTTTGTCCACAATAAGCCAAGTACCCATCTTCCTCTTAGGAAAAATAGGAGCACTTAGCTATATCTCTCTAATCCACATGTTAAGGATTAGGACAACAGATGCAGAAAATATGTCAGACCACATTTCGCATCCATCACATGCTTCAATCGTTGTGTTACGCTTATGTGAGACCTTCCCCCACTTCACAAGGCTTCTAAATGCACTCTCGAAATGCTGTTGTTTTACGCTGAATTACCAAACCATAATCAACACAACGAAAATAATAAATTCATACGTGCAGTGCTCTAACTGTTTTATACACCCGATTAGACAACAAGCCTTATACAGTACCAGTCAAAATGTGACACCTTCTCATTAAAGGGTTTTTCTTTATTTTTACTATTTTCTACATTGTAGAAAAACAGTGAAGACATCAAAACTATGAAATCATGTAAATCACATTTTATTGGTCACATACACATGGTTAGCAAATGTTAATGCAAGTATAGCGAAATGCTTGTGCTTCTGGTTCTGACCATACAGTAATATCTAACAATTTCACAACAACTACCTTATACACACAATGAGTAATGTAGGGTATGTAAACATATAAAGTGGCATTGTTTAAAGTGTCTAGTGATACATTTATTACATCCAATTTTTTTATTATTAAAGTGGCTAGAGGTGAGTCAGTATGTTGGCAGCAGCCACTCAATGTTAGTGATGGCTGTTTAACAGTCTGATGGCCTTGAGATAGAAGCTGTTTAAAGTCTCGGTCTCAGCTTTGATGCTCCTGTACTGACCTCGCCTTCTGGATGATAGCGGGGTGAACAGGCAGTGGCTCGGCTCGGGTGGTTGTTGTCCTTGATGATCTTTTTGGCCTTCCTGTGAAATCGGGTGGTGTAGGTGTCCTGGAGGGCAGATAGCTTGCCCCCGGTGATGCGTTGTGCAGACCTCACTACCCTCTAGAGAGCCTCATGGTTGTGGGCGGAGCAGTTGCCGTACCAGGCGGTGATACAGCCGGACAGGATGCTCTCGATTGTACATCTGTAAAAGTTTGTGAGGGTTTTTGGTGACAAGCCAAATTTCTTCAGCCTCGCCTTCTTCACCACGCTGTCTGTTTGGGTGAACATTTTCAGTTTGTCCTTGACGTGTATGCAGAGGAACTTAAAACTTTGCACCTTCTCCACTACTGTCCGATCGATGTGGAGAGGGGGCTGCTCCCTCTGCTGTTTCCTGAAGTCCACAATCATCTCCTTTGTTTTGTTGACATTGAGTGTGAGGTTATTTTCCTGACACCACACTCCGAGGGCCCTCACCTCCTCCCTGCAGGCCGTCTCGTCGTTGTTGGTAATCAAGACTACCACTGCAGTGTCGTCTGCAAACTTGATGATTGAGTTGGAGGCGTGCATGGCCACGCAGTCATGGGTGAACAGGGAGTACAGGAGAGGGCTGAGAACGCACCCTTGTGGGGCCCCAGTGTTGGGAATCAGCGGGGTGGAGATGTTGTTTCCTACCTTCACCATCTGGGGGCGGCCCGTAAGGAAGTCCAGGGTCTCGAGCTTAATGACGAGTTTGGAGGGTACTATGATGTTAAATGCTGAGCTGTAGTCGATGAACAGCATTCTTACATAGGCATTCCTCTTGTCCAGATGGGTTTAGGGCAGTGTGCAGTGTGATTGCGATTGCGTCGTCTGTGGACCTATTGGGGCGGTAAGCAAATTGGAGTCGGTCTAGGGTGTCATGTAGGGTGGAGGTGATATGGTCCTTGACTAGTCTCTCAAAGCACTTCATGATGACGGAAGTGAGTGCGACAAGGCGATAGCTAAGGTAACTGAGCTAAATTACTTTCTTGGGAACAGGAACAATGGTGGCCCTCTTGAAGCATGTGGGAACAGCAGACTGGGATAAGGATTGATTGAATATGTCCGTAAACACACCAGCCAGCTGGTCTGCGCATGCTCTGAGGACGCGGCTAGGGATGCCGTGTGGGCCGGCAGCCTTGCGAGGGTTGACACGTTTAAATGTTTTGCTCACGTTGGCTGCAGTGAAGGAGAGCCCGCAGGTTTTTGTAGCGGGCCGTGTCGGTGGCACTGTATTGTCCTCAAAGCGAGCAAAGAAGTTGTTTAGTTTGTCTGGGAGCAAGACATCGTGGTCCGCGACGGGGCTGGTTTTCTTTTTGTACTCCGTGATTGACTGTAGACCCTGCCACATACAGTGGGGCAAAAAAGTATTTAGTCAGGCACCAATTGTGCAAGTTCTCCCACTTAAAAAGATGTGAGGCCTGTAATTTCATCATAGGTACACTTCAACTATGACAGACAAAATGAGAAAAAAAAATCCAGAAAATCACATTGTAGGATTTTTTATGAATTTATTTGCAAATTATGGTGGAAAATAAGTATTTGGTCAATAACAAAAGTTTATCTCAATACTTTGTTATATACCCTTTGTTGGCAATGACAGAGGTCAAACGTTTTCACACACTGTTGCTGGTATTTTGGCCCATTCCTTCATGCAGATCTCCTCTAGAGCAGTGATGTTTTGGGGCTGTTGCTGGGCAACACGGACTTTCAACTCCCTCCAAAGATTTTCTATGGGGTTGAGATCTGGAGACTGGCTAGGCCACTCCAGGACCTTGAAATGCTTCTTACGAAGCCACTCCTTCATTGCCCGGGCGGTGTGTTTGGGATCATTGTCATGCTGAAAGACCCAGCCACGTTTCATCTTCAATGCCCTTGCTGATGGAAGGAGGTTTTCACTCAAAATCTCACGATACATGGCCCCATTCATTCTTTCCTTTACACAGATCAGTCGTCCTGGTCCCTTTGCAGAAAAACAGCCCCAAAGCATGATGTTTCAACCCCCATGCTTCACAGTAGGTATGGTGTTCTTTGGATGCAACTCAGCATTCTTTGTCCTCCAAACACAACGAGTTGAGTTTTTACCAAAAAGTTCTATTTTGGTTTCATCTGACCATATGACATTCTCCCAATCTTCTTCTGGATCATCCAAATGCTCTCTAGCAAACTTCAGACGGGCCTGGACATGTACTGGCTTAAGCAGGGGGACACGTCTGGCACTGCAGGATTTGAGTCCCTGGCGGCGTAGTGTGTTACTGATGGTAGGCTTTGTTACTTTGGTCCCAGCTCTCTGCAGGTCATTCACTAGGTCCCCCCGTGTGGTTCTGGGATTTTTGCTCACCGTTCTTGTGATCATTTTGACCCCACGGGGTGAGATCTTGCGTGGAGCCCCAGATTGAGGGAGATTATCAGTGGTCTTGTATGTCTTCCATTTCCTAATAATTGCTCCCACAGTTGATTTCTTCAAACCAAGCTGCTTACCTATTGCAGATTCAGTCTTCCCAGCCTGGTGCAGGTCTACAATTTTGTTTCTGGTGTTCTTTGACAGCTCTCTGGTCTTGGCCATAGTGGAGTTTGGAGTGTGACTGAGGTTGTGGACAGGTGTCTTTTATAGTGATAACAAGTTCAAACAGGTGCCATTAATACAGGTAACGAGTGGAGGACAGAGGAGCCTCTTAAAGAAGAAGTTACAGGTCTGTGAGAGCCAGAAATCTTGCTTGTTTGTAGGCGACCAAATACTTATTTTCCACCATAATTTGCAAATAAATTCATTAAAAATCCTACAATGGGATTTTCTGGATTTTATTTTCTCATTTTGTCTGTCATAGTTGAAGTGTACCTATGATGAAAATTACAGGCCTCTCATCTTTTTAAGTGGGAGAACTTGCACAATTGGTGGCTGACTAAATACTTTTTTGCCCCACTGTACCTCTCGTGTCTGAGCCGTTGAATTGTGACTCTATTTTGTCTCTATACTGACGCTTAGCTTGTTTGATTGCTTTGCGGAGGGAATAACTACACTGTTTGTATTTGATCATGTTTCCGGTCGCCTTGCCCTGATTAAAAGCAGTGGTTCGAGCTTTCAGTTTTGCGAGAATGCTGCCATCAATCCACGGTTTGTGTTTGGGGAAGGTTTTAATAGTCGCTGTGGGTACAACATCACCGATGCAGTTGCTAATAAACTCACTCACCGAGTCAGCGTATTCATTAATGTTATTGTCCGACGCTATGCGGAACATATCCCAGTCCACGTGATCGAAGCAATCTTGAAGCGTGGAATCCGATTGGTCGGACCAGCATTTAACAGACCTGAGCACGGCCGTTACCTGTTTTAGTTTCTGTCTAAAGGCTGGGAGCAACAAAATGGAGTCGTGGTCAGATTTTCCAAAAGGAGGGCGGGGGAGGGCTTGTATGCGTCGCGGAAGTTAGAATAACAATGATCCAGTGTTTTGCCAGCCCGGGTCATGCATTAGATATGCTGATAGAATTTAGGGAGCCTTGTTTTCAGATTAGCCTTGTTAAAATCCCCAGCTACAATAAATGCAGCCTCAGGATATGTGGTTTCCAGTTTACATAGAGTCCAATGAAGTTCTTTCAGGGCCGTCGATGTGTCTGCTTGGGGGGGATATACATGACGATGATTATAATCGAAGAGAATTCTCTTGGTAGATAATGCGGTTGGCATTTGATTGTAAGGAATTCTAGGTCAGGTGAACAAAAGGACTTGAGCTCCTGTATGTTGTTATGATCACACCACGTCTCGTTAATCATAAGGCATACACCTCCGCCCTTCTTCTTACCAGAGAGATGTTTGTTTCTGTCGGCGCGATGCGTGAAGAAACCAGGTGGCTGTACCGACTCCGATAGCGTGTCTTGAGTGAGCCATGTTTCCGTGAAACAAAGAACGTCACAATCTCTGATGTCTCTCTGGAAGGCAACCCTTGCTCGGATTTCGTCTACCTTGTTGTCAAGAGACTGGACATTGGCGAGTAGTATACTCGGGAGCGGTGGGCGGTGTGCCTGTCTACGGAGCCTGACCAGAAGACCGCTCCGTCTACGGCGCCGTTGTTTTGGGTCGCCGGCTGGGATCTGATCCATTGTCCTGGGTGGTGGACCAAACAGAGGATAAGCTTCGGGAAAGTCGTATTCCTGGTCGTAATGTTGGGGAGCTGACGTTGCTCTTATATCCAATAGTTCCTCCTGGCTGTATGTAATAAAACTTAAGATTTCCTGGGGTAACAATGTAAGAAATAATACATAAAAAAACAAAATACTGCATAGTTTCCTGAGAAGGCGAAGCGAGGCGGCCATCTCTGTCGGCGCCGGAAGCGAACCAAAAAAGTGTTAAACATATCTAAATATATGTAATATATACAGATTTGCACACTCTTGGCATTCTCTCAACCAGCTTCATGAGGTAGTCACCTGGAATGCATTTCAATTAAAAGGTGTGCCTTGTTAAAAGTTAATTTGTGGAATTAATTTCTATCTTAATACATTTGAGACAATCAGTTGTGTTGTGACAAGGTAGCCCTATTTGGTAAAAGTCCACATTACGGCAAGAACAGCTCAAATAAGCAGAGAGAAATGACAGTCCATTATTACTTTAACTTCTTTGGGCTGCAAGCCCGAAGCCGGGCACAATATGACAACAGCCACTTCAAGTGCAGGGCGCGAAATTCAAAATATATTTTTTAGAAATATTTAACTTTCACACATTAACAAGTCCAATACAGCATATGAAAGATAAACATCTTGTGAATCCAGCCAACCTGTCCGATTTTTAAAATGTTTTACAGCGAAAACACCACATATATTTATGTTAGCTCACCACCAAATACAAAAAAGGACAGACATTTTTCACAGCACAGGTAGCATGCACAAAGCCAACCTAACTAACCAAGAACCAACCAAACTAACCAAGAAACAACTTCATCAGATGACAGTCTTATAACATGTTATACAATAAATCTATGTTTTGTTCGAAAAATGTGCATATTTGAGGTATAAATCAGTTTTACATTGCAGCTACAATCACTGCTACCGTCACAAATAGGACCGAAGCAGCCAGAGTAATTACAGACACCAACGTCAAATATCTAAATACTCATCATAAAACATTTCTGAAAAATCAATGGTGTATAGCAAATTAAAGACAAACATCTTGTGAATCCAGCCAATATTTCCGATTTTTTAAGTGTTTTACAGCGAAAACACAATATAGCATTATATTAGCTTACTACAATAGCCTACCACACTACCGCATTCATTCATCAAGGCACGTTAGCGATAGCAATAGGCACGTTAGCGATAGCGAATAAACCAGCAAAAGATATATAATTTTTGACTAACCTTGATAAGCTTCATCAGATGACAGTCCTATAACATCAGGTTATACATACACTTATGTTTTGTTCGAAAATGTGCATATTTAGAGCTGAAATCAGTGGTTATACATTGTGCTAACGTAGCATCTTTTTCCCAGAATGTGCGGATATTTTTATGGCACTCAACTATTCTGACCAAATAACTATACATAAACGTTACTAAAAAATACATGTTGTATAGGAAATGATAGATACACTAGTTCTTAATGCAATCGCCGTGTTAGAATTCGAAAAATAACTTCATTACGACATCCAGCTTAGGTACAGCGAGAGAGTACCCAAAATCTGGGCGCAAACGACTATTTCACATGTTCGACAGATATATGAAATAGCATCATAAAAATGGGTCCTACTTGTGACGATCTTTCATCAGAATGTTGTACAAGGGGTCCTTTGTCGGGAACAATCGTTGTTTGGATTTAGAATGTCCTCTTCTCCAGTCAATTAGCACGGAAAGCTAGCAAAGTGGTGCGAAGCTCTCCTTCCTGAACAAAGGCACACAACGCAACACGCCTAACGCCCGAAAAAATTTCAATAATATAATAAAACTATATTGAAAAAACATACTTTACGATGATATTGTCACATGTATCAAATAAAATCAAAGCCGAAGATATTAGTCGTCTATAACGACAGCTGTACAGAAGGCAAAACCAGGTCCCTTCACGCGCTCTCCAGAAAACAGGAAACTGGTGACACGTCATACAAAGAGCTTTTGTTCGACCCCAGATCAAGTTAAACACTCCATTTCTTCTCTCACTGCCTGTCGACATCTAGTGGAAGACGTATGAAGTGCATGTATACTGATACCTGCCTATAAATGTCCTTGACATTTATAGGCAGGCCCTAGAACAGAGCATCGATTTCAGATTTTCCACTTCCTGTCAGGAAGTTTGCTGCAAAATGAGTTCTGTTTTACTCACAGATATAATTCAAACGGTTTCAGAAACTAGAGAGTGTTTTCTATCCAATAGTAATAATAATATGCATATTGTACGAGCAAGAATTGAGTACGAGGCCGTTTGAAATGGGCACCTTTTATCCGGCTACTCAATACTGCCCCTGCAGCCCAAACAGGTTAAAGACACGAAGGTCAGTCAATCCGGAAAATTTCAAGAACTTTGAAAGTTTCTTAAAGTGCAGTTGCATAAACCATCAAGCGGTATGATGAAACTGTCTCTCATGAGGACCGCGACAGGAAAGGAAGACCCAGAGTTACCTCTGCTGTAGAGGAGAAGTTCATTAGAGTTAACTGCACCTCAGATTGCATCCCAAATAAACGCTGCACAGAGTTCAAGTAACAGACATCTCAACATCAACTGTTCAGAGGAGACTGCGTGAATCTGGCCTTCATGGTCGAATTGCTTCAAAGAAACCATTACTAAAGGTCATGGATAAGAAGAAGAGACTTGCTTGGGCCAAGAAACACAAGTAATGGACATGACCGGTGGAAAGCTGTCCTTTGGTCTGACGAGTCCAGATTTGAGAGACGCTGAGTAGGTGAACGGATGATCTCTGCACGTGTGGTTCCCAACTTGAAGCATGGAGGTGGTGTGATGGTGCTTTGCTGGTGACACTGTAATTTATTTTAAATTCAAGGCACACTTACCAACATGGCTACCACAGCATTCTGCAGCGATACGCCGTTCAATCTGGTTTGCGCTTAGTGGGACTATCATTTGTATTACAACAGGATAATAACCCAACACACCTCCAGGTTGTGTAAGAGTTATTTGACCAAGAAGGAGAGTGATGGAGTGCTGCATCAGATGACCTGGCCTCCAATCACCTGACCTCAAGCCAATTGAGATGGTTTGGGATGAGTTGAACGCAGAGTGAAGGAAAAGCAGCCAACAAGTGCTCAGCAAATGTGGGAACTCGTTCAAGACTGTTGGAAAAGGATTCCAGGTGAAGCTGGTTGAGAGAATGCCAAGACTGTGCAAACCTGTCATCAAGGCAAAGGGTGGCTACTTTGAAGAATCTAAAATATATCTTGATTTGTTTAACTTTTTTGGTTACTACATGATTCCATGTGTGTTATTCCATAGTGTTGATGTCTTCACTATTATTCCCACAATGTAGAAAATAGCAAAAATAAAGAAAAACCCTTTAATGAGTAGGTGTGTTCAAACTTTTGACTGGTACTGTATATAAACTCAGCAAAAAAAGAAACATCCTCTCACTGTCAACTGTGTTGATTTTCAGCAAACTTAACATGTGTAAATATTTGTATGAACATAACAAGATTCAACAACAACATCTGGTGTGGCCACCAGCTGCATTAAGTACTGCAGTGCATCTCCTCCTCATGGACTGCACCAGATTTGCCAGTTCTTGCTGTGAGATGTTACCCCACTCTTCCACCAAGGCACCTGCGAGTTCCCGGACATTTCTGGGGGGGAATGGCCCTAGCCCGCACCCTCCAATCCAACAGGTCCCAGACGTGCTCAATGGGATTGAGACCCGGGCTCTTCCCTGGCCATGGCAGAACACTGACATCCCTGTCTTGCATGAAATCACGCACAGAACGAGCAATATGGCTGGTGGCATTGTCTTGCTGGAGGGTCATGTCAGGATGTGCCTGCAGGAAGGGTATCACATGAGGGAGGAGGATGTCTTCCCTGTAACGCACAGCGTTGAGATTGCCTGCAATGACAACAAGCTCAGTCCGATGATGCTGTGACACACAGCCCCAGACCATGACGGACCCTCCACCTCCAAATCGATCCTGCTCCAGAGTACAGGCATCGGTGTAATGCTCATTCCTTTGACGATAAACGCAAATCCGACCATCACCCCCTGGTTAGACAAAACCGCGCCTCGTCAGTGAAAGAGCACTTTTTGCCAGTCCTGCCTGGTCCAGCGACGGTGAGTTTGTGCCCATAGGTGACGTTGTGTGTTTCTGATGTAACTCGGGCAGTTGTTGCTGCCATCCTGTACCTGTCCCGCAGGTATGATGTTCGGATGTACCGATCCTGTGCAGGTGTTGCTACACGTGGTCTGCCACTGCGAGGACGATCAGCTGTCCATCCTGTAACGCTGTCTTAGGCGTCTCACAGTACGGTCATTGCAATTTATTGCCCTGGCCATATCTGCAGTCCTCATGCCTCCTTGCAGCATGCCTAAGGCATGTTCACGCAGATGAGCAGGGATCCTGGGCATCTTTCTTTTGATGTTTTTCAGAGTCAGTAGAAAGGCCTCTTCAGTGTCCTACATTTTCATAACTGTGACCTTAATTGCTTACCATCTGTAAGCTGTTAGTGTCTTAACGACCGTTCCACAGGTGCATGTTCATTAATTGTTTATGGTTCATTGAACAAGCATGGGAAACAGTGTTAAAACCCTTTACAATGAAGACCTGTGAAGTTATTTGGATTTCTACGAATTATCTTTGAAAGACAGGGTCCTGAAAAAGGGACGTTTCTTTTTTTGCTGAGTTTATATACTCCATTTACAATCTATTGATGTCTTATTCATAATAAAAATATTCAGAAAGATTGGATTAGAAATACATTGAATCTAACTAAGGGGTGTCTGTTGCGTGAAATATAAATGAGTAGAATGACTATCACCATATACTTGAGATGTACCTTGACTGTTCAGACATAAATTAGGCATAAAGCTAGCAGCACCATCTAGAGGTAGTGTACGGAATGACAACCTAGACTAACTGTCGTTCATGTGTGTATTTCTCAGGTAAATACTTACACTCCTCAAGGCCCAGCTGGTAGGCCAAATTCTGTAGCCCTTTGACCTTCTCCATCAGGTTGGCTGTGGTCAGGCTCCCCAGCTCTGTTGGAGGAATACAGTTAGTCAAAACATTGCCTACCTGTGAAAAGACTATGCTCAACAGTGTACCATATGATGCTACTGTACTTTACCTTTTAACATTTCAATGTCCTCACTCTCCAGTTCAGCCATCCATTTGGGCGGAGAATTGGTAATTGGCTGCAATACAAAACATGTAAATAAGATTGTGCATTCTCTCAGCCATGTAGGTCAATTCATTTATCAATGTTATAGATAAAAAAAAAATAGCTCACATTTTTGCATGATGCAGCAAAATCTGCGACTCCTGGCACTGTGTGAGGGATGACAGCATGAAATAGGCAAACCAATCAAAACCAGGAATGAGTAAATTGCAATGATAGGCTACATGTCTTTACGCAGAGAAGACACACTTACATTGCTCTGGCCATAGGTCAGGAGATGCTCTATCCAGCTTCTCAAAACTCAGCAGAGATGATTCAAAATCATCACCTTACAAAGTGGAAATGGAGATTTTAGTCATCATCAACAGATTGAACACTATTAAATATGAAAGTGTGCTGTACAAACTAAGTCGGAGCTTGCTAGCTACATCAACAGGGCTCATCTACAGTACCTAGCTAGTAGTGATTGGATTTGAATTGAAAATGTTATGTTATGAAAGGGGTCATGATCCTTTCTTCTCAATATACAGTGAGTTTGCATGTAGGCTATTGCTTAAGTAACTAACGTTAGCTAGTAGCTACCTAGTACCATAGTTAGACAGCTAGCTAGAAATATAGTTATTGTGAGAAGTTTGACAGTATGGAAGTTATTTTGACTGTATTTCTAACATTAAATAGCTAGCTATCAGTTATTTATCACCCATCCCTTGTTATGTCACAACGCATTAGCTAGCTAGCTAGCTAGCTGGCTACGTTAACATTAGCTCACATTAATTAGTTAGAGCTACTGTTCCTTTGCTGGCCACCTAGCTAGGTCAGTGTCCATTAAAATGCACTTCAATTTATTGTTAAGATGGATAGGCCTAGCTAGCTAATGGTTGACAACCGGCATAGCTACACTACATGGACAAAATGTTTGTATACACTTGCTTGTCGAACATCTCATTCCAATATCATGGGCATTAAAATGGAGTTGGTCCCCACTTTGCTGCTATAACAGCCTCCACTCTTCTGGGAAGGCTTTCCACTAGATGTTGGAACATTGCTGTGGGGACTTGCTTCCATTCAGCCACAAGAGCACTACTGAAGTCGGGCACTGATGTTTGGCGATTAGGCCTGGCTCGCAGTCGGGATTCCAATTCATCCCAAAGGTGCTAGATGGGGTTGAGGTCAGGCTCTGTGGAGGCCAGTCAAGATCTTCCATACCGATCTCGTCAAACCACTTCTGTATGGACTTCGCTTTGTGCACATGGGCATTGTCATGCTAAAAGAGGATAGGGGCATTCCCCAAACTGTTGCCACAAAGTTGGAAGCATAGAATCGTCTAGAATGTCATTGTATGCTGTAGCGTTAAGATTTCCCTTCACTGGAACTAAGGAGCCGAGCCCGAACCATGAAAAACAGCCCCAGACCATTATTCCTCCTCCACCAAACTACACAGTTGGCACTATGCATTCGGGAAGGTAGCGTTCTCCTGGCATCCTTCAAACCCAGATTCATCTGTTGGACTGTCAGATGGTGAAGCGTGATTTATCACTCCAGAGAGTCCTATGGCAGCGAGCTTTACACCACTCCAGCCGACGCTTGGCATTGCACATTGTGATCTTAAGCTTGTGTGTGGCTGCTCAGCCATGGAAACTCATTTCATGGAGCTCCCGATTCTCTTTTTTTTTTTTTACACTCTACGCACTTCAGCGGTCCCGTTCTGTGAACTTGTGTGGCCTACCACTTTGTGGCTGAACCGTTGTTGCTCCTAGTTTATACTTTACAATAACAGCACTTACAGTTGACTGGGGCAGCTATAGCAGTGCAGGGCAGAAACTTGACAAACGGACTTGTTGGAAAGGTGACATCCTATGACGGTGCCACATTGCAAGTCACTGAGCTCTTCAGTGACGCCATTCTGCCAATGTTTGTCTATGGGGATCGCAAGGCCGTGTGCTCGAGTTTATACACCTGTCATCAACGGGTGTGGCTGAAATAGCCGAATCCAGTAATTTGAAGGTTCACATAGTTTTCTATATATAGTGTACCTTACCAAGTAGCTAGCTAGTTAACTGTTAGTTAGCTACTGTAGCTAACGTTAGCTCATGTAAGCTGTCTTGTTATTTTGGTTTGGCAGACAAACACTTGTGAGCAAAGCCTGGTAAAAAAAACGTGATGCAATATTTGTACAAAATATTAACTTTTATCAACTCAGACTGTTTCAGCAAATAGATATAGGAAACATACACGTTTAATTGGCATCTCGCTCTCAAAATGTACATTTACACACCCAACAGGGTAAAGAATTAGAATTTACCTCCATTTGGAGACGCCATCTTCAGATCCACACACGTGATATAATGCAACCAATGGGTTGACGTGTCTGCACCAAGCTGCACTGTAAACTTCTGTCAGCAGGTGGCACATGTATCACAGTGCCACACAAATTGCATCAAATATTCTTATCGATTAATCAGTCTCTAAGAAAAAAGCTTTCCTATCTCCATCTGTGACTGTATGCTCAATTTCTTGAAAAAAAAATCTAGATGAACCTCAGTGATTACATAGCAGTAATATTGATTCTACAAATAGTCAGCCTGTTTCTATCTAGCCCTTGATAACGACTCAGTTCCATTACACATAAGAGTCATTGGACAAAGGCTACTTCTGTACGGGGGATTTTGTCAAGACCCCGACGCTCAAATCTTTACATTAACACGCGACGATTGCAGAACCGTTTTTGAATCATAAGGACCTTATCTTTCATATCAAGAAGAAAAGGGGTTGTGTTCCCAAACGGCCATATCTCCATGTTACAGGACTTGTTTAAGGAAAATAGACTAGACCAGAGGCGACCACCTGTGCTAATTAGCTATCTAAGTTGGTGTCCCCCGAAAACTTGTGTAACTCAGCAGTGTAGTTTCGTCAGACGGAGGCACCCATAGCTGTATCTATCTGTGAAAAACTGCTACAGTATGTGTATCTTTTTTATTTGAAGGATTCTTTCTTGCTGATGAAAGACAAGGTCCAAATGTTTCGAAAGCGATGATAATTAACGTTTCTAAACGTTAAAACACAGCATTGTAGTTCACATGAGCCAGTCGTGGGCAAAGCTAACTGCTGAAAACTGTAGGGAGAAGGCAACATTTCTCAGATTTTGAGAGCTAGTTTCGATTTAGAAAAAATATATGCATGCATGACATTGTGGTCCTTTTCTGTATTTGAGAAGTATGACCGATCATGTCTGTAAACTTGTCACAAATGCAAAAAACTAATTATTAAAATCATACCCACACATGAAATACGATCACACATTGCAAAAAAATATATAGGACACCGCAGGAGAAATAAAAGGCAATGAATATGCACTATATAAAAAGGTTGTTTTGGAGAGTTGTATTGAAAAGTAACAGATTCCTTTGAGAAAGCAAAATGCGGAACGGACAATCATTGAAAGCACTGTATCTTGCCAAAGATGTATACAATACTTTGCACACTAAGATCGAGAAAACATTACAAGATAATTTGATATAATGTAACGGAAACAGGTGAATTCTTTCCCATCAAAACTTTTAATTAGAATATTAGATTCCCATAAGTATTTCAAATTGATTTAGTCCCTAGGCACTTAGCTCATTATTGCAACTCAGTCAAGAAAAAACTAAACACGTTAAGGCAGTACAGTAGACATCATTAGCCGTCACTAACGGTCTCAATTAAATAAACACATCATTCACACATTTCAACATCCACCTAATGCACATTAATGTATTTATCACGTTTTTATCTCCCAACCCAAAAAGAGTAGGCTATGATTGTGAACAGTATATTATGTTCTTAGTATCGTTTCACAATGCACTGCTGCGCAATTCAAGTGTAGAAAGTCACTAAAATATTCAGTTTTCAATGTTGAATTAAAACACTTAAAAATATTTGGATGTAACTGACTATAAAATACTTTAATGTTAAATATTTAACAATCCATAGCTATGCACATTATGAAAAATACTGAAGTTCACATAGTGTATAAGAAACAGACACTTGCATGTCTGCTAAAATACCACTGATATATCACTATGTCAGTCAGAATTCTTCCTGACTGTTCACCTGCCTAAAACTCCCAGGAGTCCATCCACTTCAGGCCAGCCATGGTACTATCAGGGTCATGGGCCAGCGGCCCTCTCATACCATAGGACAGAGGGTGAAACATGTAAAAGCTGCATGGTTTAAAAAGGCAGAGAGAGAAACAGATGTAAACTGAAGATGAGAAGAGAGAACAACCAATTTCAAAATTCATTTTTGGGTGTAGATTAACTATTGCGCCAATGACATACAGTACTGTAGACAATAAAGCCAACAGAAAACTTCCATGTTTACAATTTAAATCAGGTTCAAAGGCACATAAGAGGTCTCATGGTTCTCTCACCTCTCGAGGATGGCCAGGAATAGCATTGCCTGTCCTCCTCTGAGCAGCCAGTGAGAATAGGGTGGGCGGAGCCATAGGTCAGCACTCTGCAGCAGGGTGTCCAAAGTGATCCCTGAGACAGAGATGACAATTCAAGATCTTTATAAATATAACTGGATCTGAACTACTCCAACATTATTTCATGTATGACTCCTGGATTAGTCTGTAACATGCAATCAATATGAAGTGGGCATTATGGGGAGAATGTGTTTGTGGTAGAACCACTTTACCTGTTAGCATGCTGCTGAAGAGCATGGCAGGGAAGTAGTGGTGGTAGTAGAGGATGCGGCCCATGGTGTAGAAGGGTACGTAGTGCAGCAACCAGCCCAGGAGCAGCAGCCCTCCACCTTCCATCAGCACGCGACAATGCTCTGCACACACACATACACATCAGTGTTAGAATCAAGTACTCAAACGAGTTACTCATGAAACTGACAGGGAAGTTCTAAAAGCTCCTACCTATTCTTCTCTTATCCAGCTGGACTCCTCTGTGGAGGGCCAGAGAGGCCACTGCCACCATAACCACATACAGGCCCAGACTGACCAGGTTCAGCCACCAGATCACCTGCAGGGGAGGTAGATTTAGCTATATTGTAGCAGTGTTATGTGTTAGCATACTCAGTGAGTGGAGAGAGGTACTTACAGGGTTCCCTAACAGGTAGACACGGTATTCAGTCTCATTCACTCCAGAGAACCTCAATCCCTTTGCAAAAACAGAACAAAGGCACAGTAATAAGAAACTACTTCATTTTGGGACTGTCCAACCACATTGAAGTCATGTGGTATTCAACATGCAAACCTGGTAGTTGATTGGCCAATGCCAGGGTTTAGAGTTCATTTCGTTGTCTTTGGGCTTCAACCCACTGTTACCCTGTAAAAAGAGACACATTTAGTTGTAATCAATACAATAAGTATGTGGGAGAATTTGGCACACAGTGAGGTGTGTTGTCTTGTTCTCTCACCCTGATCATAACGATGTGGGACTCCAGCAATATCTCCAGGAAGTGGGGCTTCAGCACTGAAAGGCTAATGTTGGGCACTATCAATGCACACACACACAAACAAAAACACACACCTTTAGGTATTAAGTAAACACACAACACCATCACATATCAAGCAGTGGGCCACGGGAACACAATTTTAAAAAATGCAGGAATGGAGGCGTACATTTGGTATTGATATGATCCTCAATATTCCATTGAGAGTTTGGGGTCTCCTTCAGATATGGGCTACATGTAATCTCCACCTGTTCCCAGCCCCTGAACAGAGAAGACACAGTTTGACACTGTCATCATCGGTAATGTTAACATTTGTAAATAAAGATATTAGAGAACTTTAGAAGAGTCTAGATCATTCCTCCATTTCTTACCATTTGGGGAGAGTCTTGCCAGATGAGTAGAGCACACAGCCAGTTGCTCGGTGCAGGAAGCGTACTTTGCTGCGTAACACCTTGACCAGGTCGCCCTTCCGACCCCCACACACCTCCACCTGCCACAGGTCATTAGGGTCACCTGTTCCATTCTGAAAGCACCAGAAAGGAATGATACTGATCAACATTTAGGCTGAAGAATGAAACCTCTCTCACACACAACCTATCAATAACTTCTGAGAACTGTGCAAGCATTGTATGTGCTACTCACGATGCCATAGCCTGTGACCTGGAAGTGTTTTTTAGTGAGAGGTGCCACGTGGAGGTGACTGTGAAGGTTACGGGTAGTCCTGGTGGACACAGGAGTATCAACCATTATTGCACTGAAGAATTTGTTGTAATGTCAAAACAGGTACAGTATGGGTGCAGTACAATGATAAGTTTTCAAACAGATGAGGGGTGTCACTGTCAAACCACTTACTCTTTGTGCTCCAATCGAATAATGTCACCATGACGAACAAGATCAGGTTCTCCTGATTGTGCTGGACAAAAAAAAGAACAAAATACCTCATAATACGTATAAAACCTTTAATGAGTGACATATTCTGACTGCACAACAAGGCTGGCCTCTCACAATCACTGTCATTGGATCTATGCACCAGCCACATGTTGTTATAGTCCTTATGGAGGTATGCTGTGACCTGCTGCTGCTTTGCTCCTACACCCTCTGGGTACAGATGCCAGTGAGAGTGGAGGTATCCTCCAGCGATACGCAGGTTCTTCACAGTGATGATAGAGCCATATGCCAGGTCTGTAGGAGAGCACAGACCACCATCATAGTAGAACAATGAGGACAGATCAGCATTATTAGAAGCTGGGGGTTACTTAGGACATTATTTGAATACACGTCATTCAAACTGACAAGTGGAAATATACTGTAAAGCACCACTATGGTAAAGACAAAAACGTAGAAGATGCTATTTAAATCAACTCACACTCAGGCATGGATGCATTGTGTAGGTTGTTTCCAATCAGACGGGACTGAAAAGCAGAGCTGAAGAAGCCATCTCCTGGACCACTGGAGACAGGGGACAATGGAAACACATTGTGTAAATGTGATTAGACATTATTTAGGGGAGAATCAATTTAAAGCTTTCCAATAACCCCACTATAACAAATGCACAGCCAATAATCCACTTACCTTTTGTTCAGCACCACAAAGTGGACTGCAAATATTGTAACATACAGGAACAGGGGAAGCAGGATAAGCCCAAACACCCTGGACAACAAGTGCTTCCCAAAATCCATCTGGTAGAAGGAAGAAAAGGGAGCAGGAGTCAGTGTTGGCCTCCAATGTAAGTCCGTTTGGTACATCAATATCATAGGTGATTCATAATCAGTTGATGAGTACCAGAGAGAGGTGCAGGTCCCCCAGCAAACTCCACAGGTCCCGGGCTGTGTTCATTCCCACCAGCAGGATGACAAACAGCCCCACAAACTTAACCCCCAGAGCCCCAGACAGGTTAACCCCTGTCAGTACCATCCAGAACCACCAGGGTGCGCTAAAGGGCCTGAACACCATAGGAGAGAGCATAGCAGCATCACTCTGTACAAAGTTGGTCAATAACAAGTCCCTTTAATCGGATTCTAATGACTTATCTGACAATTCAGATGTAGGTTTGCTCTGCTCTGGAGGTTCCTTACCTATATCTTTGTCGATTAAACTTGACCATGCTGAGCACTGCTCCCATTATAAAGAACATGAGAATGGGGTCGAGAAGGATGTACTGAGAGATGGTGATGCAGCCAGTGTCTGAATGGGGGGGACAGCCCAAGGTACAAGTTATTTAGATTAAGGTGATCTAACACAATACAGATTTTAAACTTCACTGAGAATCCTATACCACAGTTATAACATTATAAGAATGGTTGACCAGTCCATACTCAAGTCTGTTTGGCAAGGTTTTGGCTAAAGTAGATCCAGACTCTCCCCCAGGCTGTCTCTGGTTACTTTGTTAGTGCTGGTGGTACATACTCACCAAAGGCCAGCACTGCAGCAGTGATGAGGGCAGCTGTCGGGGACTGGGACAACTCCAGCACTGTGAGGTAGGCAAAGGGGGGCAGACAGGAGCCCAGAGATGCACAGAACTGCAGGCAGAGCAAGTTCACAGGTCAAACTAGTACTGTGGAGCATGACGTTATTCACACAATATAAAAACCATTCTGTCTGTGTAGGCCTTACCCCTCTCATCCCCCAGTAGTTGTGGTGCTCATATTTGTCCCCAGGTTTAAGGAAAGGGTAGGTGCCATCATAACCAGTCATGTACCCAGCTAGCCCAATCAGCATCTGGCATAGGGGGAATGGTTACTTAAAAACACATACACATGATGTAAATCAAGAATCAATATACTTATCAAGTTATGGAAGGAATGATGACTGTAGAAAGAGATATTCTATGAATGTTTAGAATGCTAAAAGATAGTGGCATTATCTTACTTTGCCAAGTGGTGGGTGGACATCAAAGAAGAAGGTCCTGTTAATGTAGTAACTCCCCATTTTCCCAAAGTGGGTTTCATCCCAGCTAAAACAGACATGATCACACAATGAGATTATACATCAACACACAGTGACTTCATGAGGGAGCCTTACAACTTCTCTTGGGGCACCATCACTCACCATACATGAGGGGGTTCCATGATTTTGTAAAGGCGTGTGGAAAAAGAGAGCAACACCACCAACAGAAAGAAAGCTGTGCTTTGTGCCTCATTATTTGGAGAGTAAATGCCCTGGTCATGTTGTGCTGATGTCCCATTTAAGGATTGGCGGTCACCTTCAGACAGTCTATCATCCTCTGTATTCTCCTGGGTCGACTCATGATGGGTTGAAACAGGGCTCTGCTCCCCTGTATTCATCTGGCCTCTCCGATTTCGTAGCATTGAGGATTCGTCTTTGTATTGTGCAACACATTTTTTCTTTGCCATTAGTTAAAACTTAAACAAAGTTTGTCAATTTAATTGGTATTCTTTGAACCGCCCTCACTGTCCAAAGAAAGCTTAAGAATCAGGAATATTTTGACAGTGGAATGTTTGTGACAGACTGCTACAACAAATTAGCTAACAAGCAGCAGCAAAACAAGTCCCGTGTTACATTGTAGATTGGTCTATGCAGGGAATAGCTAGCTAGTAACAATTTCGCATAACAACGTTACAATTAATATATATATTGTAATGCTATCCGTACACTAGCTAGCATTGTAGCTAGCTCGCAGTAGCAGCTGTCAGACAGCTTTGTGCATTTTAAACCAAAATTAATATTTATCTAATCATTCCTGTTTTCACCTGATATTCCGTAGGTAACGTAATGCATTAAAGGCAGGACTTCTTTGCTGGTTACATTTTACGCATTTGGAAAACAAGCATTTCTAAAATTAAACTATTACTCTGGCATGCACTCCTGACGGAAATTTACGGTGCACAGATTTCAAAGCATCTACCGGTTATTATTGTAAAATAAAACAAAACATTTACCCGATGTGCTTCATGAAATATCTGCAAAAAGTGCGCAGCACGCGCACAATGTAGTCGACTCTCAACACTCCAATTTTAGCCACGCACGTTGCGTGGTTTCTGGGATCTGTATGCTTTTCTATCCTTCAATAAATCCATGACACGGGAATACGGACACAATTTCCCAGTATACAACTGAAATTCAGGACAAGGCTGGGGATCAGTGGGAAACGCCTTCCACAATGTGGTTGTGCTGTACGCATATATATTACGGCCACTGGGTGGTGAGAGAGCACAATAAATCACAGGCTCGCACACCACAAAGATGCTCACAACATGTAAAATCCTCTCTGGTGTGGAGGGTGATAAGCGCCAGTTCGAAAATTCAATGCTTAAATGCTACATAAGAATGTAAAAATTATCAATGTATTTTTATTTTCATATCAGTGTGCATGATTCATTCGACGACAAATTGCAAAGTTAAAATGAAAATAGAAAAATTTGAAATGATACAAATTTGAAATAAAAATGGTAAATGGTCAATGAAAAAAGCCAAATTGTAAACAGAAAATGGCTAAATGTAATTTGAAATTGAAAGCGGCTGTTTTCATTTTCCAACTACCCAATTAAGCGTTTTCTATTTCAATTTGCATTTGAATTTTCAAAGTGTATGCAAATTTCTTTTTTGGAGGCGTGAACCAGGAGAGCAACACAACACCCCCATGTAGTGGTGCATCTCTCTGTACATTGATTTTAGACTAGTGTAACCAACCCAGGTCTCCTGCACACCAGAAAAGCATAGTCCTGCTTAGCTGAAGCCAAGGCTCTTGTAGCCAATGTAACTCTTCAGGTATCAGACAAGGTTACTCATTATGTGAACAGCTAACCAAGGAGAAGTGGTTTGGTGACCACGCACATATGATGAATAACTTTGCCTAGTGTTGAGTAACTTTGCTAAGACCAGAAAAATTGCATTGGCTCCCCAAACTACATTTCATAGGCTTTGGCTTAGCAGGCTAAGCTGTTCTTCTGATGTACAGGACACCAGGTTCAAACCCTGTCAGTTACACTAGTCTAAAATGAATGCACAGAAAACATGGCATGGCTAGGATGTATCACTGCATGGTGGTATTGTGTTGCTCTCCTGGTTCATGCCTCCCGGAAGCAATTTGCATACACTTTGAAAATGAAAAGAGTAAGTACTAAATTGGGCAGTTGGAAAATGTAAACATCCACTTTGCGCATAGCCTTTACCATTATCTGTAAACCATTTGTCATGTTGTGTTTACCATTTTCATTTACAATTTCCATTTACCGTTTCCAATTTTCAATTAGCCATTTTCGATTTTCATTTTAACATTGCATTTTCACTGGGGCATGAATCATGCACACTGATATGAAAATATTAAATGCATTTATAATTTTCGCCTTTCAATTGAGCATTTAAGCATAGCTTTCTAGCATAGCTTTCTAGCATAGCTTTCTCAAACTGGCATTGATCACCCTACATCATACAAGTGCTCCATTTGAGCTGAAAGTATATTTGCATTACAAACATTTGGTTTCGAAATTAGGATATTATTGTATAGTGATGAAATGTATTACTGTGTAATGTGTGTAGAATATTCCACAGATAAGGGAGACAAATAAATATAGATATTTTCAAAGTTTATTTTGATGACAGATAGTGACTACAGTCAAGAGGTAAACAAAAGGAATGAACATGATATTTTCATTGACCACATCATACATCACATCCTACACCACAACTTGTGGTTTACAAAGCTTTAAATAATATAAAATACATGTTCACAATTTGTTTTACCTCAATGTAAGACTTGTGGAGGGATGAATCATACAGTATAGATAGACTGATAAAGAGTACAGTGAACATCTCTTTGAATGCAGGTCAAGGGCATCAGTCATTGAAAGAAGGCATCCTCCAAATATGTGTAAGATAGGTGCTGGCAAGATACGCATTTCTCTTAATGGAAAATGTGAAAACATGACTAATCAGCAATCATATGTTTCTAGAGTTGAATGTGAAAGGACAACAATGTTTATTTGATTGGAAATGACGAATAGTGTTCACTATATTGATTTTAAAAAAGGTCACCAGAATGACAAACTGTTCCAAGGTAACATTATTTGAAAGGCAAACAAGTTGTGTTTTAATGGCACAAAGAATAATGCTTGCATTTCAAAAGGCATTCTTTTTTGTATTTTACTTGTAGGATCAATGGCACCACATTGTGTTTAAAAAAGTACTGCCATTCCCCAACATTACATTTCAATGTCTGCTCCACAGGGCAGGATACATACACTTTCTCTGGTACAGTGTAAACCACTTTTCTCATACATAAAGATGTTTTTTTATTTTATTTTTTACAGAAATATATAAATCTAAATGGCTAAACTGTAATGCTGGATTTTTTTTCTTTTTTTTGTCAAACAAAAATATTGGCTGCACTATATGCATTATTAGAAAGTAACAAAAACATTAATACATAGTACTAGATCTGTACAAAATATCCTAAACCTCGTCAACAAAGCCTTTACTCACATTCAGAGATGCATTAATGGGAATGTTCTTACATGGGATCTGAAGTCAATTGTGAATGTGAATGTGATTGAATGTAAACATAAACAATTTGCTATGGGACATAATGTGTGCTGAACTACTCTCTTGACTAGTGGGAGAAGGCCAGTGGAACCTATACAAACATATTACATATTTAATCATATACAGTACCATTCAAACGTTTGGACACACCTACTAATTTAAAGGATTTTCTTAATTTTTTACTATTTTCTACATTGTAGAATAATAGTGAAGACATCAACACTATGAAATAACACATGGCATTATGCAGTAACCAAAAAAGTGTTAAACAAATCAAAATATATTTCATATTTTTGATTCTTCAAAGTAGCCACACTTTGCCTTGATGACAGGTTTGCACACTCTTGGCATTCTCTCAACCATCTTAAACCTGGAATGCTTTTCCAACCGTCTTGAAGGAGTTCCCATATATGCTGAGCACTTGTTGGCTGCTTTTCCTTCACTCTGCGGTCCAACTCATCCCAAACCATCTCAATTGGGTTGAGGTCGGGTGATTGTGGAGGCCAGGTCATCTGATGCAGCACTCCATCACTCTCCTTATTGGTCAAATCGCCCTTACACAGCCTGGAGGTGTGTTGGGTATTTGTCCTGTTGAAAAACAAATGATAGTCCCACTAAGTGCAAACCAGATGGGATGGCGTATTGCTGCAGAATGCTGTGGTAGCCATGCTGGTTAAGTGTGCTTTGAATTCTAAATAAATCACTGACAGTTTCACCAGCAAAGCACCCTCACACCATCACACCTCCTTCATGCTTCACGGTGGGAACTAAATCAAATCAAATCAAATCACATTTTATTGGTCGCATACACATATATAGCAGATGTTATTGCGGGTGTAGCGAAATGCTTGTGTTCCGAGCTCCAACAGTGTCATAGTATCTAACAATTCACAACAATACACACAAATCTAAAAGTAAAATAATGGAATTAAGAAATCTATAAGTATTAGATTGAGCAATGTCGGAGTGGCATTGACTAAAATACAGTAATGTATTTCTACTGTATTTTTTTTTTAGAACTACACATGCGGAGATCTTCCGTTCACCTACTCTGCATCTCACAAAGACTCGGCGGTTGGAACCAAAAATCTCAACTTTGGACTCATCGGACCAAAGGACAGATTTCTACCGGTCTAATGTCCATTGCTTGTGTTTCTTGGCCCAAGCAAGTCTCTTCTTATTATTGGTGTCCTTTAGTAGCAATTTGACCATGAAGGCCTGATTCACGCAGTGTCCTCTGAACAGTTGATGTTGAGATGTGTCCACCCCTACCTTGTAACAACACAACTGACTGGCTCAAAATGCATTAAGAAAAAAAATTCCACAATTTAACTTTTAACAAGGCACACCTGTTAATTGAAATGCATTCCAGGTGACTACCTCATGAAGCAGGTTGAGAGAATGCCAAGAGTGTGCAAAACTGTCATCAAGGCAAAGGGTGGGAACTGCGAAGAATCTCAAATATAAAATATATTTAGATTTTATTAACACTTTTTTGGTTACTACATGATTCCATATGTGTTATTTCATAGTTTTGATGTCTTCACTATTATTCTACAATGTAGAAAATAGTAAAAAATAAAGAAAAACCCTGGAATGAGTAGGTGTCCAAACTTTTGACTCGTACTGTACATTTATAGCCTCTCCAAGCCCATATTCAATTCTCTCTCTCTCTCCCTCTATTTGTACTGGCAGCAGGTCAAAGCAACATTGTGATAGCATATGAATCTGGTCTGGACCTTGTTTGATCGTAGTTATTGCTCTTGAGACAACCTTGCCAACAGAGGAGCCTGTTTGTCTCGAGGATGAGGACTGTAGGATTGCACTGTTATAAGAAACACAGAAGACCAGTGGAAGGGGTGGTTGGTCCTTTTAAAGGCCTTGCTGACAACAGAAGCATCCCAAATACTAGTAAAAAGTGGTTTGAAAGTAACTTTCCCTGTATAGCAATGTGATTATTATGTTATAATATGAATATAACATGTGGCATGCTTACGACAATCAGCTTCCTCCAGGTTACCAAACTTAAACAACTATTCACACTGTTTCCCCTCATCGTTAGTAAAGTATATTGGTCTGACAAATAAGACAATATAAATCCTATGCCCTCTTACTTTACAGAGCCTTGTCATGTACATGAAATAAATAATCAACCAAAAAGACAAATGGAGAAAAACAATGCAGAAAAAATGTATGTATGCATACCAAACTGCCTGGGATCACTGAATACAAGGTCACTCCTCAGAAAATCCCTTTAAGCAAAATATAAATGTTAAGAAATAGGATAATCCCATGGAATACATTCACTGGATAGCTCCTGGTCCCCTGTGGAAATGTGAATGAGTATGTGTGTGGTAGAGAGAGAGAAATTAGGAAAGAGTCAATAAGAGTATGTGTGTTGGTGTGTGTGTGTTTAGGGGACAAGCGTGGACGTTTCAGTGTTTTTTGATGGAGGTTTATAGTGCCAGGCCCTTTGAGAGGGCGGGGGGTGAGGGTAAGGGCGTGGGGTGGTGGAGGGAGGAGAGAAGAAGCTCCAACAGTCACACCCTCATTTCCCTGCCACTCTCCCTCTAAAGCCAGCCAGTGGGACCTCTGGAATGCATTCATGGGGCTTGGCAGAGGCCTGGAAGCCAGGCAGGCAGGTGCACTTGTACGACCCCTCAGTGTTGGTACAGGCCCCGTTCTTACACAGCGCCACGCTGTCACTGATATCCTCACACTCGTTTATGTCTGCAGGAAAAGGAGACACACAGAGTTAACTGAGGAGAACAATTTCACAGCAAATGCAGCTGTTCATGCCACACGTCCTGTGTCAGAAGTCCCACATAGTGGCCTAGTCAGTATGGGTGGTAGGATGGCTCCACAGTCAGGTGCAGTAGATGTCTGGCGACAGTGGTGGCTAGAGGGATGCCTAACGCTCAGTACTTATAAAAACTGCTTTCATCGCTTTCTCTCTCTCTCTCAATACTATCTGGAAGGCGGCAGCCAAATGTCCTTTCATTGATTGCCTTCAAGTGGTTTCTATTTTCTATTATAAACTGGGTGTTTCGAGCCTTGAATGCTGACTAGCTCACAGCTGTGGTATACCAGACCGTATACCACGGGTAAGATGAAACATTTATTTTTACTGCTTTAATTACATTAATTAATTACATTAATTACAATTACATAAGAACAGCCCTTAGCAGTGGCATATTGGCCATATACCACACCCCCTTGGGCCTTATTGCTTAAATCTGACATGGGAGGTTTGATTGTAATTTCTCTGCAGCCAAACTCTGCGTGATATTGCATGGCGAGTTACCTCACTAAAGAGAACCCCAAGACCTGTCTCCAAAAGGCACAAACCTAGGGAAGGCTTCTTCATTCTGAAGTAGGGTTTGATCTTAGCCCCACACCATATATCATTTTTAAATGTGGGAAAATGGAACAGATCAAAAGGTTATCTAAATTGACTAATTTGTTTCTAGGAATTCCAAAATGAAAAGATATATCTGGTAGGAAACACAGAGAGGAGAATCTGACTCTGACTGCAGGTGGACATTATGAGACACTGGGAGAGGAACCTACCGATGCAGGCCATTTTGGTGAGGTCAAGCTCGTAACCATCAAAGCAGTCACAGGTGTAACCTTCCCTCACGCGCACACACCGGCCATTCTCACAGCCGTTCAGGATGCCACACTCCTCTGCTCGCAGGCCCTCGAAGCCATCAAAGCGGTCTTATTGGAAACAGAATATGAATGAAGAAGGAGTCCCTACAGAGGTAGCATTTCACCATGCATTAGCAATAATATTAATTGATTTGTATTTTTTGAATGATTCTTATGAGGTTACCATTGTATGAGTCTACAGGGTGAGGCTGGAACTCTCTTGGCCGGTGGACAGGGACACGTAATGGCAGCTCTATGTCTCCCTCTCGGGAGCCATAGTCGTTGGTGTTGTCTGTGAACAGGGGGATGCCCTGGGTGTCCTCTGGGTTGTAGTAGGTACCCCCAGGCCCAGTGATGGGCCCTCCTCCATAGTTGTCCCAGTAGGGGGGGACATAGGGCCCCTCAGGACCCTCAACCCCAGGACCATACTCATAGCCTGGCCTCTCTCGTAGACTGTCAGACCCCCCTCTCCTTGGCAGGTTACACACTGCTGCGTAGTCATCTGATCGAACACAAACAAACACACAGATCAGTATTTTAGTGAAATATGTATCACAGGTCATCATGTCACTTCTACATTTCAACTGAATAATAACAGCATAAATGTCAACTAGCTGTGTCCCTTACCAGAGTCCCTCCTGGGGCAGAAGGCACACTGTTCGCTCCAGGCCACTCCATAGAGACAGCAGCACTCTGTGTAGGTGGTCCTCCTGCCGATGAGGGGCTGGGCACACATACGCTCATCTACCAGGCCCTGCCAGCAGATGTTCAGGTGGATGTCCTCCTCAGGCTCATGAGTCTCTGTGGTTCAGGGAAGGGAGAAGAGAGGGAAGGAAGGAGAAGGGAAGAGAGTGATTCACAAAAGAGGAAAGGAGGGAGTTTTTACTAATTCTATGTTGTTAATGTTGGACAGCTGAATCAATAATCTGGCTGGTAATTGTTTCATCTGGATAAACTCTGAGATGTAGGAATGTGTGAGTCTCACCCTTGGTGGTGTTGACGCTGACGCAGCGACGGCGGGTGCTGTCCAGAACCAGAGGGGGACTGCAGAAACAGTCGAAAGAGCCGGCAGTGTTCACACACACCCCATCCACACACGCCTTCTCTGTCAGGCACTCGTCATAATCTGGAACACACACACACACACATACACGCATACGTCAATGACTGAGTCCCATAGCTGAGACTTGGAGCAGGTTTGGTGGAACAGAGAAAAGCAGAGACAGCGGGCGGCCCTTACCCACACACTCCAGCCGGATGTTGTCGTAGTAGAAGCCTGTACGGCAGAAGCAGGAGTACGAGGAGAAGTTGTTAGAGCAACGGCCATTCTTACAGATATCTGGCCCAAACATCTTACACTCGTCCACATCTGGTGAGAGAGAGAGCGAGAGAGAGAGTGAAAGAAAGAAAGAAAGAAAGGTGACATCGGTTGATAAATTCACATACAACCATTCATCCAAATCACCTTGTCTTTAATATATCACCTCTGGAATCAGCCTAAACTTTGTGTAGGCCTACTGTGTCTGTAGAATCTCACTAAAAACCCCTCCATGTGCTGTAGCTAGCTAGACCGCTCAAATCCTGGCCCCTACTGTAAAATGAGCATAGCACCTTGCTTGAGACAGCCTTCTCTATTAGGTCAAGCTGGTTAGTGCACAACACTTGTGCTTAATTAGCTAGGTATGCAGGTATCCCGTCACGGTGTAAAGAGCTAGCTTTAAAGAGAACCATAAATTTGGTTGGAAATTACGCAGGACTTTTTTAACGGCTGCCATGGGTGTAAATAAAAGGGAAGCTGAAACAGCAATTTTCTTTGTGTTGGTACAAAGTTATGGGAGAAGGAAAAACTGTGAAACCTCAGGTATACCGACTCTTAACAGTAGCCAGTGGGTTGAGGAGACAACATGGAAGTAAAATACCTTTGAAACTCTGCTGTTCCAGGCTGTGGGAGAAAACAGCTTGGGGCAGAAGACCACTTCCATGTGGACACAACTGGTCATACTCCTCTGGAGAAACAAATAAGAATGAACGGACAAACATACTTTCTCCTTACTGTAATAATGTATTATACATCGTGAAGCAAAAAGGTGTGAGTATATGTGAACAGTTGTATCTGAATATCTGTCTCCTAAAGGTTGATCATTTGATCCCTCTTGGGAATCTCACTCAGTCTCAAATCACACTGTAGTAGGCTTACCTCTCCCTGGGACTGGGCAGGGGTGAATCTCACAGTCGTCCCCCCAGCCGGCCCCCACTGTGCAGCAGCACTCCTGCTTCGTGGTGTTGCGAGACAGCACATTGTCACAGAAGTTAGCATCGTTCAGGTTGTAGTAACACTCCTTCCTCTGTTCCTCAGTGGGCAAGGCTGGCTTAGGAGGAGCATCTTCACCTGTAGAACATGTAGGGAAATCACACCTCTCATGAGGAGAAATAGATGCAGAGGGGAATAATTGGAGGGGATTTGCAGAATAAATTGTGACACTAGTTGACCGCTACTTTCAGGATTGAATTACTACAAAAAAGACTATAGCCATTACCACTACGAATAATATTTATTGCCATCATGATATCAGTAAGAATCAGTCAGTCTATTGGCCCCATGTCTAACAGCATAGTGAATGCCACTGTGTTTCCCTGGGTCAGGAGCTCCACAACATACAGTAGGGCAGGCAGTAGGCCTGAGTACCTTCAGCTGACACTGCTGAGGCTGCTCTTTTATCCACAGACATGGTCTCAGGCATTCACAGTTAAGCAGCGGGCTTAGCCAAATGGAAACACTGGCATGTGAGTCAACACACCATTCATTCTCACATGATTGATTACCACACGTCAAAAGCAAACAGCGGAATGGGGTCAAAGTATACAAGGCATACTTGGGGTTTAATACTGAACGAGAACAAAAACATCCCCGTCGAGAGCATGCTGCTTATTAATGTAAATATGGCTCGCTTGTGTGTACATGCCCATGTCAAGCTAAAGACAAGCCAATGCCAGACTCAAGGTAAGTTTGACCTTGTATTTCAGTAATCTGTTTACAGTGAACACTGTTAGTGTTTCTGAGAGAGATCTTTCCATGGCAGTTTTGCCAATAGCTATACCTTATCCTTGTTTGTCTTTGGGGGGAATTTGACTCGGGGAGATTTGACTGGGGAGATTTGACTGGGGGAGATTTGGCCATGAGGGAGAGCTTGGAGTTGTGCTCTGAGCACAGCAAATCAATTCTGTAAGGGATGGCTGGAATAGTTTTACTGCAATTCGTTTTTCGCAGACTTGAACTGCAATGCATTTATCCTTGTAGGGATAAAACATAACTCTCCATTCATCCAATAGCATGGAGTCAAACTCAGCAGAAAGGTTGTTCAATAGAAACATCTACTACAGGGAACATCCAACCACTCGTGCCCTGCTAGTTCCCCAGATGTCATGATAATATGAGATGCCTCATTAAGACAGTGAAAACTCAATCCCGCATAGACAGAATGAACCCTTAAGTCCCATAAGTCCCTGTGTGTGGTGTGTTACCCTGCGGGCGGCACTGGCTGGTGATGGGATCAAATTCCTCATTGTCGCTGGGGCAGATGCACAGGAAGCTGCCGTCCACGTTCTCACACAGGGCCTCTCCACACAGCGCGGTGCTCATCTCACACTCGTTCACGTCTGCATGGGACAGGACGGGGATGGGGGAGGGGAATTTACACACACCGATGCACAGCACGTACACATGCACACTGACAGGCACGAGTGTGCTTACACACACACACACTTACTCACACACACTTACTCACACACACTTACTCACACACACACACACACACACACACACACACACACACACACACACACACACACACACACACACACACACACACACACACACACACACACACACACACACACACACACACACACACACACACACACACACACACACACACACACACACACACACACAGGTATACAGTCACTGTCCATGCTAACCAGTGAAGTGTATCATGTAACAGTTACTTACCCACACAGCTATGGGCCCCGGCATCACCAGGGGGGTTGCTGTAGCCCTGGTCACACTGACAACGGTAGGAGCCGTCTGTGTTCTCACAGAAGCCATGGTCCCCGCAGATGGTCTCATTCACACACTCATCAATATCTAAACAAGAGACCACCCAAAGGTGAGCATAACATAATGCATTCCAATGTTTCTCTGCTACGCATGTATAACTGTACCATTTCACGACTGGCTTGCTAATGACCATGTTTTGCAATACTATAAGAAATACTACTACCGCTACAACATACAATAACAATAGCAATCACCATCATCATAACATGTCAAACAGAGCAAATTAATACAGGAAGAGAATGGGATAGTTTACAGCTTCGTGGGGACCCAGATCATTTGATGGAATCCATTCTGCTGACCCCGATGGCTATCAATGAACCCAGTGAAAGGTCTGTAAGGCCTGCCTCTCAGCATGTCTACTTGCCTCTGCTCTAAGGTTTCCTCTGCTCTAAGGGTTCCTCTGCTCTAAGGGTTCCTCTGCTCTAAGGGTTGCTTTGCTCTAAGGGTTCCTCTGCTCTAAGGGTTCCTCTACTCTAAGGATTCCTCTACTCTAAGGGTTCCTCTGCTCTAAAGGTTCCTCTGCTCTAAGGGTTCCTCTTTTCTAAGGGTTCCTCTGCTCTAAAGGTTCCTCTACTCTAAGGGTTCCTCTGCTCTAAAGGTTCCTCTACTCTAAGGGTTCCTCTGCTCTAAAGGTTCCTCTGCTCTAAGGGTTCCTCTGTTCTAAGGGTTCCTCTGCTCTAAAGGTTCCTCTACTCTAAGGGTTCCTCTGCTCTAAAGGTTCCTCTGCCCTAAAGGTTCCTCTACTCTAAGGGTTCCTCTGCTCTAAAGGTTCCTCTGCTCTAAGGGTTCCTCTGCTCTAAAGGTTCCTCTGCTCTAAGGGTTCCTCTGCTCTAAAGGTTCCTCTGCTCTAAGGGGTCCTCTGCTCTAAGGGTTTATCTGACACACACACACACACACACACACACACACACACACACACACACACACACACACACACACACACACACACACACACACACACACACACACACACACATTCCATACAGATCACAATTGCTGCTACCAGATTCTTATTTACTATTGTTAATACTGTACAATTTAAACACTTGCCCCCCGATCCCCCCTTCCCTGATACATTTGTACATATTGGACTATAACTTGTGCCTTCCTGTATTTTACTTATGCTAAAATGCCTATTCTACTCTACTGAGTAATTTACTTCATGTTCGTATTCTTATCTTTTATTATTAATTTAGTTGTTTCAATGTTGAGAAGAAATTTGCAAGTAAGCATTTTGTTAGACAGTGTATACCATGTGTATCAGTGGAGGCTGCTGATGGGAGGACGGCTCTGAAATAATGTCTGGAATTGAGCTGTGGAATGGCATCCAACACATTGAAACCCTTTGTTTGATGTATTTGATACCATTCGACCTATTCTGCTCCAGCCATTACCATAAGCCCGTCCTCCCCAATTAAGGTGCCACAAACCTCCGTGAAGTGTATCCTGTACATACAGTACGATTAATTAAACTTTAAACTTGCTGGGGTCTATGGAGTGAGAAGTTCTTGTCACCCACTTACTGGTCCAGTGAGGTCTGAGATTATGTAACAACATGGGACTGACTGGCTTACAGATCCACATAAGGCACTTGAGAGAGATTTTGTCCAAATGGCTAGGATAGGATTTCCATTTGGCTTGAATGAATGTACAATTCGGTTCAACAACTCTGACTGGTCCACATTGTTTCCTATTTTAATCGGTTAACCTATTTTGACTTATTTTACATCTTACTTTTGTAATTCCAAAAATGTGTCGCATGCATCAAATCTAAGCAGAAGGGCTGATCTGGACTTATTCAGAAGATGTTTTGGTTTAAAAGGAGGGAGAGGCCGATACCTGGCACCCATGTGTAGCCGCTCGCATGCACAGCCATAAATCATAAAGCATGTTTAATGAGGTCCGGGTAAAGCCTTGTTATGTGTACATTTGGATGCGTGAGGAGAGGGAAAGCACAGACCTTAGAGATGGCTAACACTGAACCATATAACACTAGTGCTGATTCCCAACCACCCTCTGTTTAAAGGTACTTTTTTTTTGCAATTTCTTACATACATAATTTAGTATTCATTGGAGTATGGTGCATGATGCAGAGGTCAACGACAGACAATGTTAGAGAGACCAGGCTGATTATTGTCACGTTCCTGACCTTATTTTCCTTTGTTTAACTTTGTTTAGTTGGTCAGGACGTGAGCTGGGTGGGTAGTCTATGTTATGTGTTTCTATGTTGGGTTCAATGTGTTGCCTGATATGGTTCTCAATTAGGGGCAGGTGTTTGACGTTTCCTCTGATTGAGAACCATATTAAGGTAGGTTGTTCACACTGTTCGTTTGTGGGTGATTGTTGCTGTGTCTGTGTTTGTTACACCACACGGTACTGTCTCGTCTCGTTCGTTCGTTCTTTCCTGTTCGTGCGTTCATTGTTTTTTATGTTCACAAGTTCAGGTCTGTTTAACGTCGTTTGTTGTTTTATAGTTTATTCAAGTGTTCTTCGTGTTTCGTCTTCATTTAATAAATCATTATGTCTACATACCTCGCTGCGTGTTGGTCCGATCCATGCTCCTCCTCGTCTGAGGAGGAGAACGAATATGACAGCCGTTACAGAATCACCCACCAACAAAGGATCAAGCAGCGGGGAAAAGGACAGCGACAGCAGCAGCAGAAATCCCAGGACTCCTGGACATGGGAGGAGATTTTGAATGGAGAAGGACCCTGGGCACAGGCTGGGGAGTATCGCCGCCCCAAAGCTGAGCTGGAGGAAGCGAAAGCTGAGCGGCGGCGATATGAGGAGGCAGCACGGCAGCGCGACAGGTACGAGAGGCAACCCCAGAATTTTTTTTTTTGGGGGGGGGGGGCTAGAGAGGAGTGTGGCTAAGCCAGGTAGCAGACCTGAGCGCACTCCTCGTGCTTATTATAAGCAACGCGTTACTGGTCAGGCACCGTGTTATGTGGTTTTAGGCGCACGGTGTCGTCAGTGCGTGCCCATAGCCCGGTGCGCTATAGGGCAGCCCCCCGAAAGTGTCATGTGAGTGTGGGCATCCAGCCGGGGCGTTTTGTGCCTGCTCAGCGTGTCTGGTCTCCGGTACGCAGTTTCGGTCCAGGGTATCCTGCGCCGGCTCTGCGCGCTGTGTCTCCGGGGCGCTGGGAGGGTGCAGTGCGTCCTATGCCTACGCTCCGCTCGTACCGGGCAAATGTGGGAGTGGAGCCTAAGGGAGAGGTGCGCGTAGTAGGCACTAGATCTCCAGTGCTCATCCACAGCCTGGTTCAACCTGTGCCTGCACTCTGGAGGGTACGGGCTGGAGTAGTATTCCAGCCTGGGGGAGTGGTGCCAAGGCTGCGCACCAGAGCTCCAGTGCTCCCCCACAGCCCAGTCCTTCAGGTGCCTCTTCTTAACATCAAGCCTCCTGTAGATCTCTCCAGCCTGGTGGGTCCTGTGGCAGCCCCACGCACCAGGCTGTCTCTCCGTATCCTCCCTACAGGTTTGCCCGTCTGCTCAGAGCCGCCTGCACTGCCAGTCTGCCCAGAACTGCCTGCCTGCCCAGCGCTGTCAGAGCTGCCCGTCTGTCCAGAGCCGTCAGAGCTGCCCGTCTGTCCCGAGCCGTCAGAGCTGCCCGTCTGTCCCGAGCCGTCAGAGCTGCCCGTCTGTCCCGAGCCGTCAGAGCTGCCCGTCTGTCCCGAGCCGTCAGAGCTGCCCGTCTGTCCCGAGCCGTCAGAGCTGCCAGTCTGTCCCGAGCCGTCAGAGCTGCCCGTCGGTCCCGAGCCGTCAGAGCTGCCCGTCGGTCCCGAGCCGTCAGAGCTGTCCGTCTGTCCCGAGCCGTCAGAGCTGCCCGTCTGTCCCGAGCCGTCAGAGCCGCCCGCCAGACAGGAGCAGCCAGAGCCGTCCACCAGACAGGAGCAGCCAGTGCCGTCAGCCAGCCAGGATCCGCCAGCCAGCCAGGATCCGCCAGCCAGCCAGGATCCGCCAGAGCCAGTCCGGTGCTGCCCCTCAGTCCGGTGCTGCCCCTCAGTCCGGTGCTGCCCCTTAGTCCGGTGGGGTTAATTTGGAGTAGGCTACGGAGGCGGGGATTGACTATGGTGGGGTGGGGACCCCACCGTGGACAGATGCCCACCCAGACCCTCCCCTTGAGGTTCAGTTTTGCGGCCGGAGTCCGCATCTTGGGGGGGGGTACTGTCACATTCCTGACCTTATTTTCCTTTGTTTAACTTTGTTTAGTTGGTCAGGACGTGAGCTGGGTGGGTAGTCTATGTTATGTGTTTCTATGTTGGGTTCAATGTGTTGCCTGATATGGTTCTCAATTAGGGGCAGGTGTTTGACGTTTCCTCTGATTGAGAACCATAATATTAAGGTAGGCTGTTCACACTGTTTGTTTGTGGGTGATTGTTGCTGTGTCTGTGTTTGTTACACCACACGGTACTGTCTTGTCTCGTTCGTTCTTTCCTGTTCGCGCGTTCATTGTTTTTTATGTTCACAAGTTCAGGTCTGTTTAACGTCGTTTGTTGTTTTGTAGTTTATTCAAGTGTTCTACGTGTTTCGTTTTATTCAATAAATCATTATGTCTACATACCTCGCTGCGTGTTGGTCCGAGCCATGCTCCTCCTCGTCTGAGGAGGAGAACGAATATGACAGCTATTACAATTATAATTGTTTAAAAAAACATATGGTTTGATCACACTTCAGTCATCTACGGTTGTTCCCTGGTCAGTCACATAAACCGCTGGTCAACTTTAACCTGCTTGTGCACTGACCACGTTCCAAGTCACCATGTTCTGTGACACACAAACAACCATTATTATGTTCCTACATCGCTTATGTTATCGCATGCTTCCTCTAGAGATCACAGAAAGGTAAAATGCACACAAAAGCCACATTCAGCAGCGTTCTCTTTTTTTTGGGAAGGGCACCTTTGTTGCGGAATTTGAGGGAAGTTTGCCAAGTTCTCCTTTGTTAGAGACTCCATGCTGTGTGTTCTTTTCTAATTAGAATCAAAATGGCTGAATCAGCGAAAGCTAATCTTTTACAGGACATTTGCAGTCGTGGGGAAATGGAGGAGTATTTGGTGCTGTATTATTTTCTCTATATGTCACAAAGTTATGGGCATGACATAATGACAGGATCAGTAGACAGTAAAGTATAAATCAACTTCGTGGCATCTAATAGCCCTGTATGTCTTATTAAACATGCTAACACATCAATTGGAATCAAATGGAAATACAGTTGTGCCAAGGATTCATAACGTTAGTCGATTTGTTAAGGAAAAAAGAACTGACATTCACATATTGTCTAGCAGCAATTTATTCTGTCTCCTAGCTCTTGTAAATGCTGCATCATTCGAGGAAGGAGAAGAGGCAGCCAGAATGACTGGATTAAGCAACCCATTCAACAGGGATGGAGCGGGCTTGGCTTGGGCCCTTGCCGTACAGTTACATTACAGACAAGTGCATTCTGGAAGACCTGACTGTCCAGCCATCCCGAAGATAGTCCAAAATAGTGCTTCTAGTGATGTCAGCCAAATGGCTCTGACACGATGAAGACATAAGTTGACGTGGGGACATAAGAGCCACCAAAATACAAACGTTGTGTTTACAAACTTAGTAGAAGGGGCCGTTATCAAAAACATGTAGTTGTTTCCCCATTAAAATGTTAACTTATTGAAATGTTTTAAGTAGCTGTAGTCCCTCTGCACCGTGTGGATTTTGAGAACTTGCTACAGACTAATAGTAATGGGAGGTGTATACTGTAACACTGAAGAACATTTCTGCATGTGTGAAAAGCTGAAGTGGGGTTTTGGATTGTCAGTGTGAGTAAAGCAGACAGCTGGGAGGTCTCTCAGCTACATGAAATAATCTGTGTCTGCCCCGCGATTTTCATCCATCTGAAACATGGAAACAATGTTCCTGTTTCCACATGTGTAGCGGCATATATGACGCTATCAAACCATCATCCCAGAAAGGAAGGGGACATTACTTTAATGGTCTTTCCATGGCTTTCCATGGATGTCCTGAAGCACTGGGACTGACAGCCTTACTAAACTCTTCAATTAAGTCTGTATGTCTGTCCAGCCAGACCGTGAGCATGTTAATCACATGCTAAATGGCCTATGAGAAATGCATAATCCATCCATTACAAAACATTATGAACACCAGATTTTTCCATGACATAGACTGACCAGGTGAATCCAGGTGAAAGCTATGATCCCTTATGGATGTCACTTGTTAAATCCACTTCAAATCAGTGTAGATGCAGGGGGGGAGGCAGGTTAAAGAAGCATTTTTAATCCTTGAGACAATTGAGACATGGATTGTGTATGTGTGCTATTCAGAGAGTGAATGGGCAAGACAAAATAATTAAGTGCCTTTGAACAGGGTATGGTAGTAGGTGCCAGGCGCACCGGTTTGTGTCAAGAACTGCAACGCTGCTGGGATTTTTAATGCTCTAACTCCAATGACACAGGCACTGTCAGTAACATACAGCAACATGAACATTGACACAGTCCAGCAGGAAGCTGAAACCCCTCTCCTATACTTTCCAAGTCATGATCACCGTAGTAACAACAGGAAGCATGTGAGACTGAATCGCTCGAGGGGGTGGATTTGACGTGGGGTGAGAAGTTAACTTTAGATGGGAGTTTCTGAGCTGATGGGCCATCTGACCCAGGAGCCCCTTCCTGAGTGTAAATCAGCCTGGCCCGGTAATGGTTCAGGCCAGATCAGGTGAGCAGGTTAAGTGGAGGTCTCGGTGCCATGTAATGTGGAGCACATGGTGGGCCTGTGTGGCTAGCTGACTGTTGGCACACCCTCCACACTTCTCCCCTATGTTCCTTGGTTCCCTGGGCAACCCATGGCCTGATTGGACCCATATGCAGGCCAGGGTTATTTGACGCATAGGATTAGCTAGGGATGAGGAGGGATATTTATTTTACAGGGAGCGGTTTTCTCTGTTTCATCTGTTGTTTAATTCTCTGACCCCAGCCGACCCCGGCCACCTCCAAGATTAAACCGTGTTTTATAACCTGTGTGTACTATGCCCATTCCCCAACATAACCCTACATCTGGACAACAGTGTGCTAAATGTCTTTTGAAACCCATTACATTTCCATACATTAGTGTAGGAGCTTGAAGAGAGTGTGACCACCAACGATCTCCAGCCCTGTATGCCTTAATAAAGACAAGCCGTAGCCACACAAAATGTATAGCCACAACGCCGAACTGCAGCTGGATCAAAATGAGATACATGTTTCTTTTCCAACACAAACACATTGACAAGCACACACTGTTTTTCTCATACAGCACCCACAGTTTGTCTCTATAGGCTGTCGTAGCAGGGATGAGTGAACAACTGAAATGGACGGAGGTAGAGCGCAGTTGCAGCTTAAGACGGTTTCCCCCTTTTGTATTATGAGCACAAAATGAGTTTGGCGAGCAGAGCCAAAGACAACCGCCACCCCATCGGAGTAAAAATAAAACAACGCCCCTCGAAGAAATGGCAAATTACAGTGTCTGGCCTCATATTTGATGATTTTTACAAGCAGACATAAACGCCTTAGAGTAATTGAGCTCCCTCCCCAGACACTTTATTGGGGTGACGGCAGCATCTCTCATAACCTCCCATAATGCCCTGGAACAAGTGGCCATTGTGCTGAGATGCTGAGCTGTGGAGGGGAGAGAGAGAGGCAAGAGGGCTTGGTCCTCAGATCCCACAGCCCAGGCTGAGGGTGCGGGGGCCGGAGGGGAGAAGTTCTGAGTCAACATCTGTGCTGCTTTGTGTGTATATGTCCCAGGAAGATGCTGGGGAGCCTGGAAGAGAGGAGGAGCGGCTGGCACCAGAAAATAAGTGAGGAGAAAGCTGGTCAGAGATGGCCATGGCTGGCTGCACCACTGGACTGGACTGGACCAGAGAGGCTGGAGCTGTTTCGATGCTCTGGGGTATTTTGACTTGGACTTGGGCTGTTGCCTTTGAACAGGTTCAGCCTAAAGAGTGTGTGGGTCATGGCCCACAATGTGTGACCTCTATGGTCAAACTGTTGTGAAAAAAAACCTTGTTGGTGGTTAGATAAGTGAGAGGAGATTGTGGGCTATTGTGGGCGCCTAATGCAATAACCAGCAGCACCTATTTACATCACACAACTTATTCAGACTATATTGAACTGAGCCTATGCAAACAGGAGACAGGCCAAGTTGATGGTAAATGGTAAAACAGGGGAGGCTGTAAGCAGCTGTTTTGGATCTGGCCAGCTCTCACAACAGGCCCCTCCACACTGGGATCCAGCCACACAACATCATGGTCTTTAGAAGAGAGAGGGACACACCAAGCCAGGCTCTGTCATCGGCCAGGGTGCTGACGCTCAGCTAGGCTCTGCTCTCCACTGTGAGTCAAATAAAGAGGCATGGCGATGAGAATATAACAGGCTGCTCGACGTTCACCGCATCTCAACACCCTCTCTCTCTTTCAGGCCGCCCCATCTGGGGCTCTTTCCACTAGATCATGCTAACACAACTCTCTCCCCTTCAGTCCTGGCCCTGCCTGTTTGGAAGCCATTTTGATATGAGCAAATACTTGGCCTGTATGTTTGTTCAATGTCAGATATGCCTCTTATAAAACCGACTTAATCATGTAAGCGAGAAGCGAGAAGTTTACGGTAAGCGAGAAGTTACGGTAAGCGAGAAGTTTACCGGCAAAGGTGAACAACAGCGCCAGCCATGGCCTATTCAACCTGCTTGGAGAACGGGTGTGCACCAGCATTAATCAAACACTCTTCTGTATATAGTAAAATGATGTTCATCTCTCATGGACACACATACACAAACTGATGGTCTGTTCTTGCCAGTAAACACATAGGCGCTCTTGTTTTCAATTGTCATGGAGACGGTGCTGTTCTGTTGTTTTTGGACAGATGTTATAAACTGTCAAAATAAAAAACTTGCACACTCCATGCATAATCTCCCAGCAACTTAATGGGTTTTTACCAACGTTTCGGCATCACTGTGTCTTCCTCAGGGTAATGTCATGAATACTTGAACCAGGTTATGTAGACACACAGTGCAATTAGTGTAACCAATTACAGTAGTGAGGGGTGTGTCATAATGATTAAGTTAATTGAAATTAATTAGTGAAACTGTTAAAAAAAATTGTATATGGCATATTAAATATACAGTCGTGGCCAAAAGTTTTGAGAATGACACAAATATACATTTTTCACAAAGTCTGCTGCCTCAGTTTGTATGATGGCAATTTGCATATACTCCAGAATGTTATGAAGAGTGATCAGATGAACTATGAAGTCCCTCTTTGCCATGCAAATGAACTGAATCCCCCCAAAAACATTTCCACTGCATTTCAGCCCTGCCACAAAAGGACCAGCTGACATCACGTCAGTGATTCTCTCGTTAACACAGGTGTGAGTGTTGACGAGGACAAGGCTGGAGATCACTCTGTCATGCTGATTGAGTTCAAATAACTGACTGGAAGCTTCAAAAGGAGGGTGGTGCTTGGAATCATTGTTCTTCCTCTGTCAACCATTGTTACCTTCAAGGAAACACGTGCCGTCATCATTGCTTTGCACACAAAAGGCTTCACAGGCAAGGATATTGCTGCCAGTAAGATTGTACGTAAATCAAACATTTATCGGATCATCAAGAACTTCAAGAAGAGCGGTTCAAATGTTGTGAAGAACGCTTCAGGGCACCTAAGAAAGTCCAGCAAGCGCCAGGACCATCTCCTAAAGTTGATTCAGCTGCAGGATCGGGGCACCACCAGTAGAGAGAGCGTGCTCAGGAATGGCAGCAGGCAGGTGTGAGTGCATCTGCACGCACAGTGAGGCAAAGACTTTGAGGATGGCCTGGTGTCAAGATTGTTTGGGGCATCCGGAAAAAAGCTTGTTCCCGGAGAAGACAAGGTGAGTGCTACCATCAGTCCTGTGTCATGCCAACAGTAAAGCATCCTGAGACCATTCATCTGTGGGGTTGCTTCTCAGCCAAGGGAGTGGGATCACTCGCAATTTTGCCTAAGAACACAGCCATGAATAAAGAATGGTACCAACACATCCTCCGAGAGCAACTTCTCCCAACCATCCAGGAACAGTTTGGTGATGAGCAATGCCATTCCAGCATGATGGAGCACCTTGTCATAAGGCAAAAGTGATAACTAAGTGGCTCGGGGAACAAAACATCGATATTTTGGGTCCATGGCCAGGAGACTCCCCAGACCTTAATCCCATTGAGAACTTGTGGTCAGTCCTCAAGAGGCGGGTGGACAAACAAAAACCCACAAATTCTGACAAACTCCAAGCATTGATTATGTAAGAATGGGCTGCCATCAGTCAGGATGTGGCCCAGAAGTTAATTGACAGCATGCCAGGGCGGATTGCAGAGGTCTTGAAAAAGAAGGGTCAACACTGCAAATATTGACTCTTTGCATCAACTTCATGTAATTGTCAATAAAAGCCCTTGACACTTGTGAAATGCTTGTAATTATACTTCAGTATTCCATAGTAACATCTGGCAAAAATATCTAAAGACACTGAAGCAGCAAACCTTGTGGAAATGAATATTTGTGTCATTCTCAACTTTTGGCCACAACTGTATTATGCTATTGTTATATAGAAACATAATGGAATATTGTACATCATATTAGCATCAACGTACAATATTGTTTCATTCAATTTCACATAATAATTTCGTATTTCATTTTTGTTACATGTAATCTTTTCGTTCAACCTTACAGATGTTAGACACAGATTTGTCGGTCATCTACACCCATCCCAGTTCTGTTATACTCTCCACCCGGCACAGCCAGAAGAGGACTGGCCACCCCTCATAGCCTGGTTCCTCTCTAGGTTTCTTCCTAGGTTTTGTCCTTTCTAGGGAGTTTTTCCTAGCCACCGTGCTTCTACACCTGCATTGCTTGCTGTTTGGGGTTTTAGGCTGGGTTTCTGTACAGTACTTTGAGATATCAGCTGATGTAAGAAGGCCTATATAAATACATTTGATTTGATTTGATCCCAGACCAGGTGACCACCAGAACGGGTGTCTCGGGTTGCAGAGACCTGAGGAGGTCGAAGGCCGGGGCGGGCGGCTGGCCGGGAGGGGTAGGGTGCACCGTACGTCCCATCAGACGACAGCCTTGCCCCACTTAGAGAGGGGAACAGCTGGGATCAGGTTACACCCTGGCCCCTGCCAATAGTGCTCCATTAGCCCCATTGTCTGGAGGATGAGACCTGGCCCTGTTATCAGACGGGCCTCAAACACTGCCTCGGATGACACCGCTGCTCCCTTTCTAAATGGCCCAATTTCAGGGCCCATTTCCCCTTTCTATGCACCCCTGGCCAGGAAGGCCCAGTGCACTTGATAGCGTTTGATTCACACGAGCCTCTTTGTGTATGCGTGCCAGAGTGATATCAGTATCTCTGTATGGTGGGGGTGGGCTGGGGGGCTATCGAGACAATGCAGAGTACTTCTTTCAGACCACTGCCCTGTCCTCTCCCACCCCAAGGTAAATGAGCAGTGAGGCTGATACTCGGGTGCCTTCAGCTATCCATTAAGTAAGTACATTACCTGTTGACTAAGCACAGCGCCTGTGTGTCCACTCTTACTTACCACAGTCTGGGTTGTCCTGTCCGTACAGGCCAGGCTGGCAGCCCATGAAGCATCGGTATGAGCCAATGGTGTTCTCACAGCGCCAGGTGCCACACACTGAGCTACCAAACTCCTTACACTCATTCTGATCTGTGGAGAGAGACAGAAGATGTTCTAATGTCATACACATATCAATCCTATCCTCCACCTCTCACAGCAGCATAGATCTCCAGCATGAGTAGGCCCGGCCAGGAGCCCTGAGATAAACATGTGCTTATGTCATACATGCATGCACACGCACACATGGACTGACACACAGCAACCCTACTCCTAATAGGCAACACAATAGCTCCCCCAGCATGAGTAGGCCTGGCCAGGAGACCTGTGGTGCTGCTCAGCAGCAGCATGGCCAAGAGCAATATTTTACAGCAACTGAAAAACGTGTGAAGGAGCAAAGGGAGACGTTCCAGAGGGAGAATCACCTCCATCCCACAATGGGTTAATTCACCCCCCAAAGGGGAGATGGGAAGGAGAGCTCCAGTCACTGGGAGCTCCCTTACGCAAGGCTACAGCCAGAGGAAAGCCTCTGAGCCAGGATTGGACTCTCTCGCTGAGGGAACGTCACCACTGAAACCAAACTGATTACAGCTACATAATCAATCATAGGCAACGTGTCACACCGGGATGCGAACTCTGGTCTAAATGGACCAGAACATTCTATTAATTCTGCTGAAATGTTGTGACAATGTAGTGTTTCAGTTGGGGCAGAAGCAGTGGCTTGTTGTGGGAAGAGTGAGGGAGGTATGAGGTTGGTAGAGGGTTCTTACCCTCACAGTCGGCTGTGTCTGCAGAGTACTTGAAGCCAGTCTCACAGAGGCAGATGTAGGAGCCATCCATGTTTAGACACTGACCATGGGAGCACACGCCATCCTTGCTGCACTCATCAACATCTGGAGGAGAAAGGAGGATGAGAGGGGGGAGAGAGAGAGTAAAAGAGAGAGACGAGGGAAGAGTGCGACCGAGAGAAAAAGAGACAAATGGAGAGGAAAGTGTGAAAGGAAATGATTGTTAAGTTTTCTATGTTGATTACAGTCTTGAAGTATTATCTCCTTTGGTACAATATGAATCAGTCCACCCACTGAGAATCTCATTGTCTTTTAGCATGAAGAAAAATAATGTGTGCTGTCAAGGGTTTGTCTGAGAGTAAGATACACTGCCCATTTGGAACACTTTACTGTACTGGCAAACAGGAAATATGAAAAAAAAACTATGTACCTTCCCAGCAAACAAGAATTTGTTCTAGGCAAGTTCCCAGAACTTTAGATAGGTTCTGGCAAATTTTCTCATAACACAAAAACTGTCCAGTCGTGCTGATGATTATACAACGAGGTTTGATGATTATACAATGAGGGTTGATGATTATACAACGAGGGTTGATGATTATACAACGAGGGTTGATGATTATACAACGAGGTTTTGATGATTATACAACGAGGACTGATGATTATACAACGAGGTTTGATGATTATACAACGAGGGTTGATGATTATACAACGAGGTTTTGATGATTATACAACGAGGGTTGATGATTATACAACGAGGTTTTGATGATTATACAACAAGGTTTTGATGATTATACAACGAGGGTTGATGATTATACAACGAGGGTTGATGATTATACAACGAGGTTTTGATGATTATACAACGAGGGTTGATGATTATACAACGAGGTTTTGATGATTATACAACAAGGTTTTGATGATTATACAATGAGGGTTGATGATTATACAACGAGGGTTGATGATTATACAACGAGGTTTTGATGATTATACAACGAGGTTTTGATGATTATACAACGAGGGTTGATGATTATACAACGAGGGTTGATGATTATACAACGAGGGTTGATGATTATACAACGAGGGTTGATGATTATACAACGAGGGTTGATGATTATACAACGAGGGTTGAACAACGAGGGTTGATGATTATACAACAAGGTTTTTATGATTATACAACAAGGGTTGATGATTATACAACGAGGATTGATGATTAGTGTTGATGATTGTACAACGAGTTTGATGATTAGGGTTGATGATTATACAACGAGGGTTGATGATTATACAACGAGGGTTGGTGATTATACAACGAGGGTTGATTATTAGGGTTGATGATTATACAACGAGGGTTGATGATTATACAACGAGGGTTGATGATTAGGGTTGATGATTATACAACGAGGGTTTATGATTAGGGTTGATGATTATACAACGAGGTTGATGATTAGGGTTGATGATTATACAACGAGGGTTGATGATTAGGGTTGATGATTATACAACGAGTGTTGATGATTATACAACGAGGGTTTATGATTATACAACGAGGGTTGATGATTATACAACGAGGGTTGATGATTATACAACGAGGTTTTGATGATTATACAACGAGGGTTGATGATTATACAACGAGGGTTGATGATTAGGGTTGATGATTATACAACGAATTTGATGATTAGGGTTGATGATTATACAACGAGGGTTGATGATTATACAACGAGGGTTGGTGATTATACAACGAGGGTTGATTATTAGGGTTGATGATTATACAACGAGGGTTGATGATTATACAACGAGGGTTGATGATTAGGGTTGATGATTATACAACGAGGGTTTATGATTAGGGTTGATGATTATACAACGAGGTTTGATGATTAGGGTTGATGATTATACAACGAGGGTTGATGATTAGGGTTGATGATTATACAACGAGGGTTGGTGATTATACAACGAGGGTTGATGATTAGGGTTGATGATTATACAACGAGTGTTGATGATTATACAACAAGGGTTTATGATTATACACCAAGAGTTGATGTTTAGGGTTGATGATTATACAACGAGGGTTGGTGATTATACAACGAGGGTTGGTGATTATACAACGAGGGTTGATGATTAGGGTTGATGATTATACAACGAGGGTTGATGAATATACAACGAGGGTTGGTGATTATACAACAAGGGTTGGTGATTATACAACGAGGGTTGGTGATTATACAACAAGGGTTGATGATCTTGCTGTAGATCTGAAGATTGTAGGTTCAATCCCACATATTCTTTAACCATGTTCTTTTGAAGGAAAAAAATACGGTGATATTGAGGCTCAGATATAATCTACTAGAAGAGAGGATGTCTTTATTTAATTTAGATATAGAAATCCAGGCAGAATTTAGATTAACTGTAGAAAATAAAACATTCTGAAAAAATGTACTGTTTAACTTTTTTTTTAACACACCCGATATAATTCCTAATTTGAGAAGCTTGATATGGTCCCAGCTATGTTATTTTTCATGAACTAAAAAACAAAAGTGATCCTAGATCAGCCCTCATAGTCTTGGATACCTTGTAATTATGGCCCAGAAGTACGCATCATATAAAGAGTATGAGTGAAGTGATGTTGAATAACCCAGTTAACAGTATATCCCTGGGTTAGTTATGTCTAAGAAGGCTAACGATTGACCATACTGCCATGGTTATATACTGAAAAAATAAGATTTGGTTATCAAAAATATTCTTTGAATGTTTTTCGGATGTTATAATCCTAATGTTAGATCAAATCTTTACTAAAACTTAATGGGAATCTTAGATAATGTCCTGGGGATGTTCCCGGTTTGCTGGGTTAGCTATTGGTCTGGGAACATTCACTCCGACTAGTAAAACATTTATAATGATGGCTTTATGCTTGATTAAATGTAGATTGGTGGATAATTGCCACATTACAACATAACTTACAAGGTATTTGGACTGAATAATAAGTGGGGGCAAGGCAGAAAAGCAACAAAAATAGAACACGAATGAAAAGCCCCTCTTCTTCTGCCAAGGGCTGATAATGAGACAAATCTCTCAAGGTAGATAGTAAACACATGTATGGAGGTACAGGGAACAAAACAGTCTGAGAAGTGCCTAGGTAAACACCCAAATGTATGTTCCAGTTTAATAACTATATGATTCAATAACAAACATTTATAGCAATGATTTATCTCAAACAGAGCTACATGGCAGGTTATGCTATATTGACAAGTGATTCGTTCATCTTTGTGATTTATATTAGTCCTATGTCCACTGTTGAGTCCCAGACAGTGAAAGTGCCCATAGCCCTATAAGCAACCATCTATCCAGCCAGTCCACCTGTGTTCCAAACAGAGGACCAAACACTCTGGGCTCACCTGACCCCCTCCTTCCCATGTACCCCCTCTCCTCTCCCTGCAGGGCCCATGGCAGAGAGGCCTGGCTTTCATTGTGTCAGCGCTGCACACACAACAGCAGACGGCATGAAAATATACCCAGGTTCTGATTTATAGGATAATTAAAGGGCAATATTTGCTGTGGCAGAGGGCCAGGGGAGTGTGCAGGTTGGGTCTGCCTTGCTCACTGGTGTGGTGCTGTAGTACATGGCCACAGCACAGGGGACATCAGGGAGAGCCCAGCCATCAGCACTGGGTACTGGGGAGGGGCAGCCTAGCCTGCTGCTCGATGCTTACCTGCTTCACATCACTCTAGAGCTGATAACATGCTCAGTGTACTGCCCAATGTTTTTTCATCCAGGCTATGCTAACTCTAGGTACCAGAATCAATAATACGCAGGTCAGACATTTAGCCTGAGTTATGTTCCCTTCATATTGATTCTCCCAGAGGGTTCCATTCCTCTGTATTTTGACAGCTAATGCTCCAGAAGGTTTCAGTGAAAGGCTAGCTAGCTCTCTTGCCAACAATTAGGAGCAGCATTTTCCCCCCTCTGTTGTGACCAGGGCAATGGGTGCGGCTGGAATGACATCAAACCTGGTCCAGTGGAGCTGAGAGAGGGGGAGCAGTGAGACGGTTGATGTCTGGCCATGGCCTGTTAGAAACAATGGCTGGGTTTGATGACTGCTGCCTAACTGGTCTGGGGAACAAGTGGACACCCAGGCACCCCAGAGCAGGAGCAGGGGGAGGGGGGGGGGGGGGTCAGGGGGGAGAGGGGTCAGCCCTGAGAGAGACAGGGTCAGGGAGTACAAGCTGCCCTCTGCATGCACTATCTGCCCTCACCCAGACAGGAGAGGGGCTTGTGGCTTGTCCTAATTGTGGTAATACATTCAAACCAGTTGGTAGTTATAAACAGTATATATTGTTCTCTCTCACCTTGGCAGCCAATTCCATCTGTGGTGCCTGTGGTGTATCCATCAGGGCAGATGCAGAGGTAGGAACCCTCTGTGTTTAGACAGTCCCCATCTCCACAGATCCCCCCAGACTGACACTCATCCACATCTGTAATACATACACACACACACACAGAGGCAAACATGACAACATGACAGGCTAATCGGATAGTTAATCAAGGACAGTTCATCAATACACACACAGCTGAACAGGAGAGGATGTCACCCCCCCATCCTAAGAGAGAGGGTGTGAGTGTGTGTACCTCTGCAAGATGTCCCGTCCACCATCTCCAGGCCCGGGGGACAGGAGCAGCTGTATGAACCAGGGTTGTTGGTACACTGTCCTGCCAGACACAGACCGTGGTCCTCACACTCGTTGATGTCTGCCGGGGTACACAGACACACACAGTGCGTAATGTAGCGTGACACATTCCCACCACAGCTGGGAGGTCATTAGGTCTTAATCCAAGTGGGTCCTCAATTTGTCCTCCAAATAAAGCGGGCAAAACTTCAAGGAAAGTTTCACAACCTACCACATGAATGTACATAATTCTCATCTTTTATATCAGGGAATTATGACGACTCAAATCGCATCTACTGCACACGATGTTGGTGGCACCTTAATTGGGGAGGATGGGCTTGTGGTAATGACTGGAGCGGAATCAGTGGAATGGTATCAAATACATCATACACATAGTTTTCAGATGTTTGATGCCATTCCATTTGCTCCGTTCCAGCCTCCAGTGATCTGCAGGTACTCGTCTACCACGCAGAGCTGTGACTGACTACAAATAAATCATCAGCATAAGAGAAGAACCTCCAGCAGGAGTGAAGGGTCATTAGAGTTTAGTCCCAAGTAAAAAAGTAGTACCTTCACAGGTGAGCCCATTGGGCGCCAGCGTGAAGCCAAGGTCACAGGTCATACAGGAGTAGGAGCCCTCTGTGTTGCTGCAAACGCCCATGGGACAAACTCCTGGGGACAGGCACTCATTTATTTCTGAGGGAGATAGAGAGAGAGAGAGAGAGAGAGAGAGAGAGAGAGAGAGAGAGAGAGAGAGAGAGAGAGAGAGAGAGAGAGAGAGAGAGAGAGAGAGAGAGAGAGAGAGAGAGAGGAGAGAAAGAGAGGAAAGAGACAGAAGAGAGATGGAGACAGAGAGAGGGGAGAGAGAGAGAGGAGAGAAAGAGAGAGAGAAAGAAAGAGAGAGAGAGAAACAGAGACAGAGAGAGAGAGAGAGAAAGAAAGAAAGAAAGAAAGAAAGAAAGAAAGAAAGAAAGAAAGAAAGAGCAAGAGGAGAGAAAGATGGAGACAGAGAGGGGGAAGAGAGAAAAGAGAGAGAGCATCATAACATGAGTAAGGTCAGATCTAGCCTAAGGAGCCAGTCTCTCAGTCTGCATCTGGCCTGATAACATGACTAATGACTGAATGCAAGGAGCTGTTCTCTCAGTCTGTCTCTGGCCTGACAACATGACTAATGACTGAATGCAAGGAGCTGTTCTCTCAGTCTGTCTCTGGCCTGACAACATGACTAATGGCTGAACGCAAGGGGTCAGTCTCTCAGTCTGCCTCTGGCCTGACAACATGACTAATGGCTGAACGCAAGGGGTCAGTCTCTCAGTCTGCCTCTGGCCTGACAACATGACTAATGGCTGAACGCAAGGGGTCAGTCTCTCAGTCTGCCTCTGGCCTGACAACATGACTAATGGCTGAACGCAAGGGGTCAGTCTCTCAGTCTGCCTCTGGCCTGATAACATGACTAATGGCTGAATGCAAGGAGTCCGTCTCTCAGTCTGCCTCTGGCCTGATAACATGACTAATGACTGAATGCAAGGAGCCAGTCTCTCAGTCTGCCTCTGGTTTGATAACATGACTAATGGCTGAACGCAAGGGGTCAGTCTCTCAGTCTGCCTCTGGCCTGATAACATGACTAATGGCTGAATGCAAGGAGCTGTTCTCTCAGTCTGCCTCTGGCCTGATAACATGACTACTGACTGAATGCAAGGAGTCCGTCTCTCAGTCTGCCTCTGGCCTGACAACATGACTAATGGCTGAACGCAAGGAGTCAGTCTCTCAGTCTGCCTCTGGCCTGATAACATGACTAATGGCTGAATGCAAGGAGTCCGTCTCTCAGTCTGCCTCTGGCCTGACAACATGACTAATGACTGAATGCAAGGAGCAAGTCTCTCAGTCTGCCTCTGGCCTGATAACATGACTAATGACTGAATGCAAGGAGTCAGTCTCTCAGTCTGCCTCTGGCCTGACAACATGACTAATGGCTGAACGCAAGGGGTCAGTCTCTCAGTCTGCCTCTGGCCTGACAACATGACTAATGGCTGAACGCAAGGGGTCAGTCTCTCAGTCTGCCTCTGGCCTGATAACATGACTAATGGCTGAATGCAAGGAGTCCGTCTCTCAGTCTGCCTCTGGCCTGATAACATGACTAATGGCTGAATGCAAGGAGCTGTTCTCTCAGTCTGCCTCTGGCCTGATAACATGACTAATGGCTGAATGCAAGGAGTCAGTCTCTCAGTCTGCCTCTGGTTTGATAACATGACTAATGACTGAATGCAAGGAGCTGTTTACTCAGTCTGCCTCTGGCCTGATAACATGACTAATGACTGAATGCAAGGAGTCCGTCTCTCAGTCTGCCTCTGGCCTGACAACATGACTAATGACTGAATGCAAGAGGCTGTTCTCTCAGTCTGTCTCTGGCCTGACAACATGACTAATGACTGAATGCAAGGAGCTGTTCTCTCAGTCTGTCTCTGGCCTGACAACATGACTAATGGCTGAATGCAAGGAGCCAGTCTCTCAGTCTGCCTCTGGCCTGACAACATGACTAATGACTGAATGCAAGGAGCTGTTCTCTCAGTCTGCCTCTGGCCTGACAACATGACTAATGACTGAATGCAAGGAGCTGTTCTCTCAGTCTGTCTCTGGCCTGACAACATGACTAATGACTGAATGCAAGGAGTCAGTCTCTCAGTCTGCCTCTGGCCTGACAACATGACTAATGACTGAATGCAAGGAGCTGTTCTCTCAGTCTGTCTCTGGCCTGACAACATGACTAATGACTGAATGCAAGGAGCTGTTCTCTCAGTCTGTCTCTGGCCTGATAACATGACTAATGGCTGAATGCAAGGAGCTGTTCTCTCAGTCTGTCTCTGGCCTGATAACATGACTAATGACTGAATGCAAGGAGATGTTCTCTCAGTCTGCCTCTGGCCTGATAACATGACTAATGACTGAATGCAAGGAGCTGTTCTCTCAGTCTGCCTCTGGCCTGACAACGTGACTAATGGCTGAATGCAAGGAGCCAGTCTCTCAGTCTGCCTCTGGCCTGATAACATGACTAATGGCTGAATGCAAGGAGTCAGTCTCTCAGTCTGCCTCTGGCCTGACAACATGACTAATGGCTGAATGCAAGGAGTCAGTCTCTCAGTCTGCCTCTGGCCTGACAACGTGACTAATGGCTGAATGCAAGGAGCCAGTCTCTCAGTCTGCCTCTGGCCTGATAACATGACTAATGGCTGAATGCAAGGAGTCAGTCTCTCAGTCTGCCTCTGGCCTGACAACATGACTAATGGCTGAACGCAAGGGGTCAGTCTCTCAGTCTGCCTCTGGCCTGATAACATGACTAATGGCTGAATGCAAGGAGTCCGTCTCTCAATCTGCCTCTGGCCTGATAACATGACTAATGACTGAATGCAAGGAGTCAGTCTCTCAGTCTGCCTCTGGCCTGACAACATGACTAATGGCTGAACGCAAGGGGTCAGTCTCTCAGTCTGCCTCTGGCCTGACAACATGACTAATGGCTGAACGCAAGGGGTCAGTCTCTCAGTCTGCCTCTGGCCTGATAACATGACTAATGGCTGAATGCAAGGAGTCCGTCTCTCAGTCTGCCTCTGGCCTGATAACATGACTAATGACTGAATGCAAGGAGCCAGTCTCTCAGTCTGCCTCTGGTTTGATAACATGACTAATGGCTGAACGCAAGGGGTCAGTCTCTCAGTCTGCCTCTGGCCTGATAACATGACTAATGGCTGAATGCAAGGAGCTGTTCTCTCAGTCTGCCTCTGGCCTGATAACATGACTAATGGCTGAATGCAAGGAGTCAGTCTCTCAGTCTGCCTCTGGACTGACAACATGACTAATGACTGAATGCAAGGAGCCAGTCTCTCAGTCTGCCTCTGGCCTGATAACATGACTAATGACTGAATGCAAGGAGCTGTTTACTCAGTCTGCCTCTGGCCTGATAACATGACTAATGACTGAATGCAAGGAGTCCGTCTCTCAGTCTGCCTCTGGCCTGACAACATGACTAATGACTGAATGCAAGGAGCTGTTCTCTCAGTCTGTCTCTGGCCTGACAACATGACTAATGACTGAATGCAAGGAGCTGTTCTCTCAGTCTGTCTCTGGCCTGACAACATGACTAAAGGCTGAATGCAAGGAGCCAGTCTCTCAGTCTGCCTCTGGCCTGACAACATGACTAATGACTGAATGCAAGGAGCTGTTCTCTCAGTCTGCCTCTGGCCTGACAACATGACTAATGACTGAATGCAAGGAGCTGTTCTCTCAGTCTGTCTCTGGCCTGACAACATGACTAATGACTGAATGCAAGGAGCTGTTCTCTCAGTCTGTCTCTGGCCTGACAACATGACTAATGACTGAATGCAAGGAGCTGTTCTCTCAGTCTGTCTCTGGCCTGATAACATGACTAATGGCTGAATGCAAGGAGCTGTTCTCTCAGTCTGTCTCTGGCCTGAAAACATGACTAATGACTGAATGCAAGGAGCTGTTCTCTCAGTCTGCCTCTGGCCTGATAACATGACTAATGACTGAATGCAAGGAGCTGTTCTCTCAGTCTGCCTCTGGCCTGACAACGTGACTAATGGCTGAATGCAAGGAGCCAGTCTCTCAATCTGCCTCTGGCCTGATAACATGACTAATGGCTGAATGCAAGGAGTCAGTCTCTCAGTCTGCCTCTGGCCTGACAACATGACTAATGGCTGAATGCAAGGAGTCAGTCTCTCAGTCTGCCTCTGGCCTGACAACGTGACTAATGGCTGAATGCAAGGAGCCAGTCTCTCAGTCTGCCTCTGGCCTGATAACATGACTAATGGCTGAATGCAAGGAGTCAGTCTCTCAGTCTGCCTCTGGCCTGACAACATGACTAATGGCTGAACGCAAGGGGTCAGTCTCTCAGTCTGCCTCTGGCCTGATAACATGACTAATGGCTGAATGCAAGGAGTCCGTCTCTCAGTCTGCCTCTGGCCTGATAACATGACTAATGACTGAATGCAAGGAGTCAGTCTCTCAGTCTGCCTCTGGCCTGACAACATGACTAATGGCTGAACGCAAGGGGTCCGTCTCTCAGTCTGCCTCTGGCCTGACAACATGACTAATGGCTGAACGCAAGGGGTCAGTCTCTCAGTCTGCCTCTGGCCTGATAACATGACTAATGGCTGAATGCAAGGAGTCCGTCTCTCAGTCTGCCTCTGGCCTGATAACATGACTAATGACTGAATGCAAGGAGCCAGTCTCTCAGTCTGCCTCTGGTTTGATAACATGACTAATGGCTGAACGCAAGGGGTCAGTCTCTCAGTCTGCCTCTGGCCTGATAACATGACTAATGGCTGAATGCAAGGAGCTGTTCTCTCAGTCTGCCTCTGGCCTGATAACATGACTAATGGCTGAATGCAAGGAGTCAGTCTCTCAGTCTGCCTCTGGCCTGACAACATGACTAATGACTGAATGCAAGGAGCCAGTCTCTCAGTCTGCCTCTGGCCTGATAACATGACTAATGACTGAATGCAAGGAGTTGTTCTCTCAGTCTGTCTCTGGCCTGACAACATGACTAATGACTGAATGCAAGGAGTCAGTCTCTCAGTCTGCCTCTGGCCTGATAACATGACTAATGACTGAATGCAAGGAGTCAGTCTCTCAGTCTGCCTCTGGCCTGACAACATGACTAATGGCTGAACGCAAGGAGTCAGTCTCTCAGTCTGCCTCTGGCCTGATAACATGACTAATGGCTGAACGCAAGGAGTCCGTCTCTCAGTCTGCCTCTTGCCTGACAACATGGCTAATGGCTGAACGCAAGGAGTCCGTCTCTCAGTCTGCCTCTGGCCTGATAACATGACTAATGGCTGAATGCAAGGAGTCCGTCTCTCAGTCTGCCTCTGGTTTGATAACATGACTAATGGCTGAACGCAAGGGGTCAGTCTCTCAGTCTGCCTCTGGCCTGATAACATGACTAATGGCTGAATGCAAGGAGCTGTTCTCTCAGTCTGCCTTTGGCCTGATAACATGACTAATGGCTGAATGCAAGGAGTCAGTCTCTCAGTCTGCCTCTGGTTTGATAACATGACTAATGACTGAATGCAAGGAGCTGTTCTCTCAGTCTGCCTCTGGCCTGATAACATGACTAATGACTGAATGCAAGGAGCTGTTCTCTCAGTCTGTCTCTGGCCTGACAACATGACTAATGACTGAATGCAAGGAGCTGTTCTCTCAGTCTGTCTCTGGCCTGATAACATGACTAATGACTGAATGCAAGGAGCTGTTCTCTCAGTCTGCCTCTGGCCTGATAACATGACTAATGACTGAATGCAAGGAGCTGTTCTCTCAGTCTGCCTCTGGCCTGACAACGTGACTAATGGCTGAATGCAAGGAGCCAGTCTCTCAGTCTGCCTCTGGCCTGATAACATGACTAATGGCTGAATGCAAGGAGTCAGTCTCTCAGTCTGCCTCTGGCCTGACAACATGACTAATGGCTGAATGCAAGGAGTCAGTCTCTCAGTCTGCCTCTGGCCTGACAACGTGACTAATGGCTGAATGCAAGGAGCCAGTCTCTCAGTCTGCCTCTGGCCTGATAACATGACTAATGGCTGAATGCAAGGAGTCAGTCTCTCAGTCTGCCTCTGGCCTGACAACATGACTAATGGCTGAACGCAAGGGGTCAGTCTCTCAGTCTGCCTCTGGCCTGATAACATGACTAATGGCTGAATGCAAGGAGACCGTCTCTCAATCTGCCTCTGGCCTGATAACATGACTAATGACTGAATGCAAGGAGTCAGTCTCTCAGTCTGCCTCTGGCCTGACAACATGACTAATGGCTGAACGCAAGGGGTCAGTCTCTCAGTCTGCCTCTGGCCTGACAACATGACTAATGGCTGAACGCAAGGGGTCAGTCTCTCAGTCTGCCTCTGGCCTGATAACATGACTAATGGCTGAATGCAAGGAGTCCGTCTCTCAGTCTGCCTCTGGCCTGATAACATGACTAATGACTGAATGCAAGGAGCCAGTCTCTCAGTCTGCCTCTGGCCTGATAACATGACTAATGGCTGAATGCAAGGAGCTGTTCTCTCAGTCTGCCTCTGGCCTGATAACATGACTAATGGCTGAATGCAAGGAGTCAGTCTCTCAGTCTGCCTCTGGACTGACAACATGACTAATGACTGAATGCAAGGAGCCAGTCTCTCAGTCTGCCTCTGGCCTGATAACATGACTAATGACTGAATGCAAGGAGCTGTTTACTCAGTCTGCCTCTGGCCTGATAACATGACTAATGACTGAATGCAAGGAGTCCGTCTCTCAGTCTGCCTCTGGCCTGACAACATGACTAATGACTGAATGCAAGGAGCTGTTCTCTCAGTCTGTCTCTGGCCTGACAACATGACTAATGACTGAATGCAAGGAGCTGTTCTCTCAGTCTGTCTCTGGCCTGACAACATGACTAATGGCTGAATGCAAGGAGCCAGTCTCTCAGTCTGCCTCTGGCCTGACAACATGACTAATGACTGAATGCAAGGAGCTGTTCTCTAAGTCTGCCTCTGGCCTGACAACATGACTAATGACTGAATGCAAGGAGCTGTTCTCTCAGTCTGTCTCTGGCCTGACAACATGACTAATGACTGAATGCAAGGAGCTGTTCTCTCAGTCTGTCTCTGGCCTGACAACATGACTAATGACTGAATGCAAGGAGCTGTTCTCTCAGTCTGTCTCTGGCCTGATAACATGACTAATGGCTGAATGCAAGGAGCTGTTCTCTCAGTCTGTCTCTGGCCTGAAAACATGACTAATGACTGAATGCAAGGAGCTGTTCTCTCAGTCTGCCTCTGGCCTGATAACATGACTAATGACTGAATGCAAGGAGCTGTTCTCTCAGTCTGCCTCTGGCCTGACAACGTGACTAATGGCTGAATGCAAGGAGCCAGTCTCTCAGTCTGCCTCTGGCCTGATAACATGACTAATGGCTGAATGCAAGGAGTCAGTCTCTCAGTCTGCCTCTGGCCTGACAACATGACTAATGGCTGAATGCAAGGAGTCAGTCTCTCAGTCTGCCTCTGGCCTGACAACGTGACTAATGGCTGAATGCAAGGAGCCAGTCTCTCAGTCTGCCTCTGGCCTGATAACATGACTAATGGCTGAATGCAAGGAGTCAGTCTCTCAGTCTGCCTCTGGCCTGATAACATGACTAATGGCTGAATGCAAGGAGTCCGTCTCTCAGTCTGCCTCTGGCCTGATAACATGACTAATGACTGAATGCAAGGAGTCAGTCTCTCAGTCTGCCTCTGGCCTGACAACATGACTAATGGCTGAACGCAAGGGGTCCGTCTCTCAGTCTGCCTCTGGCCTGACAACATGACTAATGGCTGAACGCAAGGGGTCAGTCTCTCAGTCTGCCTCTGGCCTGATAACATGACTAATGGCTGAATGCAAGGAGTCCGTCTCTCAGTCTGCCTCTGGCCTGATAACATGACTAATGACTGAATGCAAGGAGCCAGTCTCTCAGTCTGCCTCTGGTTTGATAACATGACTAATGGCTGAACGCAAGGGGTCAGTCTCTCAGTCTGCCTCTGGCCTGATAACATGACTAATGGCTGAATGCAAGGAGCTGTTCTCTCAGTCTGCCTCTGGCCTGATAACATGACTAATGACTGAATGCAAGGAGTCAGTCTCTCAGTCTGCCTCTGGCCTGACAACATGACTAATGGCTGAACGCAAGGAGTCAGTCTCTCAGTCTGCCTCTGGCCTGATAACATGACTAATGGCTGAACGCAAGGAGTCCGTCTCTCAGTCTGCCTCTGGCCTGATAACATGACTAATGGCTGAATGCAAGGAGTCCGTCTCTCAGTCTGCCTCTGGTTTGATAACATGACTAATGGCTGAACGCAAGGGGTCAGTCTCTCAGTCTGCCTCTGGCCTGATAACATGACTAATGGCTGAATGCAAGGAGCTGTTCTCTCAGTCTGCCTTTGGCCTGATAACATGACTAATGGCTGAATGCAAGGAGTCAGTCTCTCAGTCTGCCTCTGGTTTGATAACATGACTAATGACTGAATGCAAGGAGCTGTTCTCTCAGTCTGCCTCTGGCCTGATAACATGACTAATGGCTGAATGCAAGGAGTCAGTCTCTCAGTCTGCCTCTGGCCTGATAACATGACTAATGGCTGAACGCATGGAGTCAGTCTCTCAGTCTGCCTCTGGCCTGATAACATGACTAATGGCTGAACGCAAGGAGTCCGTCTCTCAGTCTGCCTCTGGCCTGACAACATGACTAATGACTGATTGCAAGGAGCAAGTCTCTCAGTCTGCCTCTGGCCTGATAACATGACTAATGGCTGAATGCAAGGAGTCAGTCTCTCAGTCTGCCTCTGGCCTGATAACATGACTAATGGCTGAATGCAAGGAGTCCGTCTCTCAGTCTGCCTCTGGTTTGATAACATGACTAATGGCTGAACGCAAGGAGTCAGTCTCTCAGTCTGCCTCTGGCCTGAAAACATGACTAATGGCTGAATGCAAGGAGTCCGTCTCTCAGTCTGCCTCTGGCCTGAAAACATGACTAATGGCTGAACGCAAGGAGTCAGTCTCTCAGTCTGCCTCTGGCCTGATAACATGACTAATGACTGAATGCAAGGAGTCAGTCTCTCAGTCTGCCTCTGGCCTGATAACATGACTAATGGCTGAATGCAAGGAGCCAGTCTCTCAGTCTGCCTCTGGTTTGATAACATGACTAATGGCTGAACGCAAAGGGTCAGTCTCTCAGTCTGCCTCTGGCCTGATAACATGACTAATGGCTGAATGCAAGGAGCTGTTCTCTCAGTCTGCCTCTGGCCTGAAAACATGACTATTGGCTGAACGCAAGGAGTCAGTCTCTCAGTCTGCCTCTGGCCTGATAACATGACTAATGACTGAATGCAAGGAGTCAGTCTCTCAGTCTGCCTCTGGCCTGATAACATGACTAATGGCTGAATGCAAGGAGTCAGTCTCTCAGTCTGCCTCTGGTTTGATAACATGACTAATGACTGAATGCAAGGAGTCAGTCTCTCAGTCTGCCTCTGGCCTGATAACATGACTAATGGCTGAATGCAAGGAGCCAGTCTCTCAGTCTGCCTCTGGCCTGATAACATGACTAATGGCTGAATGCAAGGAGCCAGTCTCTCAGTCTGCCTCTGGCCTGATAACATGACTAATGGCTGAACGCATGGAGTCCGTCTCTCAGTCTGCCTCTGGCCTGATAACATGACTAATGGCTGAACGCATGGAGTCCGTCTCTCAGTCTGCCTCTGGCCTGATAACATGACTAATGACTGAATGCAAGGAGCCAGTCTCTCAGTCTGCCTCTGGTTTGATAACATGACTAATGACTGAATGCAAGGAGCCAGTCTCTCAGTCTGCCTCTGGTTTGATAACATGACTAATGGCTGAACGCAAGGGGTCAGTCTCTCAGTCTGCCTCTGGCCTGATAACATGACTAATGGCTGAATGCAAGGAGCTGTTCTCTCAGTCTGCCTCTGGCCTGACAACATGACTAATGGCTGAATGCAAGGAGTCAGTCTCTCAGTCTGCCTCTGGCCTGATAACATGACTAATGGCTGAATGCAAGGAGTCAGTCTCTCAGTCTGCCTCTGGCCTGAAAACATGACTAATGGCTGAATGCAAGGAGTCAGTCTCTCAGTCTGCCTCTGGTTTGATAACATGACTAATGGCTGAATGCAAGGAGTCAGTCTCTCAGTCTGCCTCTGGCCTGATAACATGACTAATGGCTGAATGCAAGGAGTCAGTCTCTCAGTCTGCCTCTGGCCTGACAACATGACTAATGGCTGAATGCAAGGAGTCAGTCTCTCAGTCTGCCTCTGGCCTGATAACATGACTAATGGCTGAATGCAAGGAGCTGTTCTCTCAGTCTGCCTCTGGCCTGACAACATGACTAATGACTGAATGCAAGGAGTCAGTCTCTCAGTCTGCCTCTGGCCTGATAACATGACTAATGGCTGAATGCAAGGAGTCCGTCTCTCAGTCTGCCTCTGGTTTGATAACATGACTAATGGCTGAACGCAAGGAGTCAGTCTCTCAGTCTGCCTCTGGCCTGAAAACATGACTAATGGCTGAATGCAAGGAGTCCGTCTCTCAGTCTGCCTCTGGCCTGAAAACATGACTAATGGCTGAACGCAAGGAGTCAGTCTCTCAGTCTGCCTCTGGTTTGATAACATGACTAATGGCTGAATGCAAGGAGTCAGTCTCTCAGTCTGCCTCTGGCCTGATAACATGACTAATGGCTGAATGCAAGGAGCCAGTCTCTCAGTCTGCCTCTGGCCTGATAACATGACTAATGGCTGAATGCAAGGAGTCCGTCTCTCAGTCTGCCTCTGGCTTGATAACATGACTAATGGCTGAATGCAAGGAGTCTGTCTCTCAGTCTACCTCTGGCCTGATAACATGACTAATGACTGAATGCAAGGAGTCAGTCTCTCAGTCTGCCTCTGGCCTGACAACATGACTAATGGCTGAACGCAAGGAGTCAGTCTCTCAGTCTGCCTCTGGCCTGAAAACATGACTAATGGCTGAATGCAAGGAGTCAGTCTCTCAGTCTGCCTCTGGTTTGATAACATGACTAATGGCTGAATGCAAGGAGTCAGTCTCTCAGTCTGCCTCTGGCCTGATAACATGACTAATGGCTGAATGCAAGGAGTCAGTCTCTCAGTCTGCCTCTGGCCTGACAACATGACTAATGGCTGAACGCAAGGGGTCAGTCTCTCAGTCTGCCTCTGGCCTGATAACATGACTAATGGCTGAATGCAAGGAGCTGTTCTCTCAGTCTGCCTCTGGCCTGACAACATGACTAATGACTGAATGCAAGGAGTCAGTCTCTCAGTCTGCCTCTGGCCTGATAACATGACTAATGGCTGAATGCAAGGAGTCCGTCTCTCAGTCTGCCTCTGGTTTGATAACATGACTAATGGCTGAACGCAAGGAGTCAGTCTCTCAGTCTGCCTCTGGCCTGACAACATGACTAATAACTGAATGCAAGGAGCCAGTCTCTCAGTCTGCCTCTGGCCTGATAACATGACTAATGGCTGAATGCAAGGAGTCAGTCTCTCAGTCTGCCTCTGGCCTGATAACATGACTAATGACTGAATGCAAGGAGCAAGTCTCTCAGTCTGCCTCTGGCCTGATAACATGACTAATGGCTGAATGCAAGGAGTCAGTCTCTCAGTCTGCCTCTGGCCTGATAACATGACTAATGGCTGAATGCAAGGAGTCCGTCTCTCAGTCTGCCTCTGGTTTGATAACATGATTAATGGCTGAACGCAAGGAGTCAGTCTCTCAGTCTGCCTCTGGCCTGAAAACATGACTAATGGCTGAATGCAAGGAGTCCGTCTCTCAGTCTGCCTCTGGCCTGAAAACATGACTAATGGCTGAACGCAAGGAGTCAGTCTCTCAGTCTGCCTCTGGCCTGATAACATGACTAATGACTGAATGCAAGGAGTCAGTCTCTCAGTCTGCCTCTGGCCTGATAACATGACTAATGGCTGAATGCAAGGAGCCAGTCTCTCAGTCTGCCTCTGGTTTGATAACATGACTAATGGCTGAACGCAAGGGGTCAGTCTCTCAGTCTGCCTCTGGCCTGATAACATGACTAATGGCTGAATGCAAGGAGCTGTTCTCTCAGTCTGCCTCTGGCCTGAAAACATGACTAATGGCTGAACGCAAGGAGTCAGTCTCTCAGTCTGCCTCTGGCCTGATAACATGACTAATGACTGAATGCAAGGAGTCAGTCTCTCAGTCTGCCTCTGGCCTGATAACATGACTAATGGCTGAATGCAAGGAGTCAGTCTCTCAGTCTGCCTCTGGTTTGATAACATGACTAATGACTGAATGCAAGGAGTCAGTCTCTCAGTCTGCCTCTGGCCTGATAACATGACTAATGGCTGAATGCAAGGAGCCAGTCTCTCAGTCTGCCTCTGGCCTGATAACATGACTAATGGCTGAATGCAAGGAGCCAGTCTCTCAGTCTGCCTCTGGCCTGATAACATGACTAATGGCTGAATGCAAGGAGCTGTTCTCTCAGTCTGCCTCTGGCCTGACAACATGACTAATGGCTGAATGCAAGGAGTCAGTCTCTCAGTCTGCCTCTGGCCTGATAACATGACTAATGGCTGAATGCAAGGAGTCAGTCTCTCAGTCTGCCTCTGGCCTGAAAACATGACTAATGGCTGAATGCAAGGAGTCAGTCTCTCAGTCTGCCTCTGGTTTGATAACATGACTAATGGCTGAATGCAAGGAGTCAGTCTCTCAGTCTGCCTCTGGCCTGATAACATGACTAATGGCTGAATGCAAGGGGTCAGTCTCTCAGTCTGCCTCTGGCCTGACAACATGACTAATGGCTGAATGCAAGGAGTCAGTCTCTCAGTCTGCCTCTGGCCTGATAACATGACTAATGGCTGAATGCAAGGAGCTGTTCTCTCAGTCTGCCTCTGGCCTGACAACATGACTAATGACTGAATGCAAGGAGTCAGTCTCTCAGTCTGCCTCTGGCCTGATAACATGACTAATGGCTGAATGCAAGGAGTCCGTCTCTCAGTCTGCCTCTGGTTTGATAACATGACTAATGGCTGAACGCAAGGAGTCAGTCTCTCAGTCTGCCTCTGGCCTGAAAACATGACTAATGGCTGAATGCAAGGAGTCCGTCTCTCAGTCTGCCTCTGGCCTGAAAACATGACTAATGGCTGAACGCAAGGAGTCAGTCTCTCAGTCTGCCTCTGGTTTGATAACATGACTAATGGCTGAATGCAAGGAGTCAGTCTCTCAGTCTGCCTCTGGCCTGATAACATGACTAATGGCTGAATGCAAGGAGCCAGTCTCTCAGTCTGCCTCTGGCCTGATAACATGACTAATGGCTGAATGCAAGGAGTCCGTCTCTCAGTCTGCCTCTGGCTTGATAACATGACTAATGGCTGAATGCAAGGAGTCTGTCTCTCAGTCTACCTCTGGCCTGATAACATGACTAATGACTGAATGCAAGGAGTCAGTCTCTCAGTCTGCCTCTGGCCTGACAACATGACTAATGGCTGAACGCAAGGAGTCCGTCTCTCAGTCTGCCTCTGACCTGATAACATGACTAATGGCTGAATGCAAGGAGTCAGTCTCTCAGTCTGCCTCTGGCCTGATAACATGACTAATGGCTGAACGCAAGGAGTCCGTCTCTCAGTCTGCCTCTGGCCTGATAACATGACTAATGACTGAACGCAAGGAGTCCGTCTCTCAGTTTGCCTCTGGCCTGATAACATGACTAATGGCTGAACGCAAGGAGTCCGTCTCTCAGTCTGCCTCTGGCTTGATAACATGACTAATGGCTGAATGCAAGGAGTCTGTCTCTCAGTCTACCTCTGGCCTGATAACATGACTAATGGCTGAATGCAAGGAGTCAGTCTCTCAGTCTGCCTCTGGCCTGATAACATGACTAATGACTGAATGCAAGGAGCAAGTCTCTCAGTCTGCCTCTGGCCTGATAACATGACTAATGGCTGAATGCAAGGAGTCAGTCTCTCAGTCTGCCTCTGGCCTGATAACATGACTAATGGCTGAATGCAAGGAGTCCGTCTCTCAGTCTGCCTCTGGTTTGATAACATGATTAATGGCTGAACGCAAGGAGTCAGTCTCTCAGTCTGCCTCTGGCCTGAAAACATGACTAATGGCTGAATGCAAGGAGTCCGTCTCTCAGTCTGCCTCTGGCCTGAAAACATGACTAATGGCTGAACGCAAGGAGTCAGTCTCTCAGTCTGCCTCTGGCCTGATAACATGACTAATGACTGAATGCAAGGAGTCAGTCTCTCAGTCTGCCTCTGGCCTGATAACATGACTAATGGCTGAATGCAAGGAGCCAGTCTCTCAGTCTGCCTCTGGTTTGATAACATGACTAATGGCTGAACGCAAGGGGTCAGTCTCTCAGTCTGCCTCTGGCCTGATAACATGACTAATGGCTGAATGCAAGGAGCTGTTCTCTCAGTCTGCCTCTGGCCTGAAAACATGACTAATGGCTGAACGCAAGGAGTCAGTCTCTCAGTCTGCCTCTGGCCTGATAACATGACTAATGACTGAATGCAAGGAGTCAGTCTCTCAGTCTGCCTCTGGCCTGATAACATGACTAATGGCTGAATGCAAGGAGTCAGTCTCTCAGTCTGCCTCTGGTTTGATAACATGACTAATGACTGAATGCAAGGAGTCAGTCTCTCAGTCTGCCTCTGGCCTGATAACATGACTAATGGCTGAATGCAAGGAGCCAGTCTCTCAGTCTGCCTCTGGCCTGATAACATGACTAATGGCTGAATGCAAGGAGCCAGTCTCTCAGTCTGCCTCTGGCCTGATAACATGACTAATGGCTGAATGCAAGGAGCTGTTCTCTCAGTCTGCCTCTGGCCTGACAACATGACTAATGGCTGAATGCAAGGAGTCAGTCTCTCAGTCTGCCTCTGGCCTGATAACATGACTAATGGCTGAATGCAAGGAGTCAGTCTCTCAGTCTGCCTCTGGCCTGAAAACATGACTAATGGCTGAATGCAAGGAGTCAGTCTCTCAGTCTGCCTCTGGTTTGATAACATGACTAATGGCTGAATGCAAGGAGTCAGTCTCTCAGTCTGCCTCTGGCCTGATAACATGACTAATGGCTGAATGCAAGGGGTCAGTCTCTCAGTCTGCCTCTGGCCTGACAACATGACTAATGGCTGAATGCAAGGAGTCAGTCTCTCAGTCTGCCTCTGGCCTGATAACATGACTAATGGCTGAATGCAAGGAGCTGTTCTCTCAGTCTGCCTCTGGCCTGACAACATGACTAATGACTGAATGCAAGGAGTCAGTCTCTCAGTCTGCCTCTGGCCTGATAACATGACTAATGGCTGAATGCAAGGAGTCCGTCTCTCAGTCTGCCTCTGGTTTGATAACATGACTAATGGCTGAACGCAAGGAGTCAGTCTCTCAGTCTGCCTCTGGCCTGAAAACATGACTAATGGCTGAATGCAAGGAGTCCGTCTCTCAGTCTGCCTCTGGCCTGAAAACATGACTAATGGCTGAACGCAAGGAGTCAGTCTCTCAGTCTGCCTCTGGTTTGATAACATGACTAATGGCTGAATGCAAGGAGTCAGTCTCTCAGTCTGCCTCTGGCCTGATAACATGACTAATGGCTGAATGCAAGGAGCCAGTCTCTCAGTCTGCCTCTGGCCTGATAACATGACTAATGGCTGAATGCAAGGAGTCCGTCTCTCAGTCTGCCTCTGGCTTGATAACATGACTAATGGCTGAATGCAAGGAGTCTGTCTCTCAGTCTACCTCTGGCCTGATAACATGACTAATGACTGAATGCAAGGAGTCAGTCTCTCAGTCTGCCTCTGGCCTGACAACATGACTAATGGCTGAACGCAAGGAGTCCGTCTCTCAGTCTGCCTCTGACCTGATAACATGACTAATGGCTGAATGCAAGGAGTCAGTCTCTCAGTCTGCCTCTGGCCTGATAACATGACTAATGGCTGAACGCAAGGAGTCCGTCTCTCAGTCTGCCTCTGGCCTGATAACATGACTAATGACTGAACGCAAGGAGTCCGTCTCTCAGTTTGCCTCTGGCCTGATAACATGACTAATGGCTGAACGCAAGGAGTCCGTCTCTCAGTCTGCCTCTGGCTTGATAACATGACTAATGGCTGAATGCAAGGAGTCTGTCTCTCAGTCTACCTCTGGCCTGATAACATGACTAATGACTGAATGCAAGGAGTCAGTCTCTCAGTCTGCCTCTGGCCTGACAACATGACTAATGGCTGAACGCAAGGAGTCCGTCTCTCAGTCTGCCTCTGACCTGGTAACATGACTAATGGCTGAATGCAAGGAGTCAGTCTCTCAGTCTGCCTCTGGCCTGATAACATGACTAATGGCTGAACGCAAGGAGTCCGTCTCTCAGTCTGCCTCTGGCCTGATAACATGACTAATGACTGAACGCAAGGAGTCCGTCTCTCAGTTTGCCTCTGGCCTGATAACATGACTAATGGCTGAACGCAAGGAGTTTGTCTGCACGTACAGTAAGCAAAGCCTCCTTTATTAGCTTGCACTGACAGTGCTTTATTAAAAAGGGTGGAGAGAAGTATGCAGGACAGGCATCTATTCCAAAACAGCAAGCTATTACAGGTGGTGTATAATTACTGTATCAACAAACACTCATGGCTCTCTGTTATGTGATCATTGGAAATTCCTTGCTCTGGTACAGATTGTATTTCTGATGGGGGAAATAGTGAAGGCCATTGTTAAGTGAATGGAACGGCTTTTGGTTTGCCTGTGGGTCAACAGAGGAGTTCCACAGTTTGTGCTGGCTGCGTAGGAGCTGGGGAGTGGTTGGTTTCATTTCAAATTAAGCCGTTAATCTTTCCCTGGCATGAAGACATCCATTAAAATCCAATCAAAGTCTGACTTGGACTTGTTTTCAGGATTTTCCCAGGGCAAAAACATTTCAAAAAGGAGATCTTCTTCCTAGTCTCGATCCACCCTTCCATTGAATGACATTAGAGTATGAACTGGATCTGTGCTGTTCATCTTGGGGAGAAGAATAGGAGGGCGGAGGTGAGTGTGTTCCAGAGGTTAGACAGTCTTACCCTGGCAGTGGGAGCCGTCCTCAGACAGGGTAAAGCCAGTCCCACAGCTGCTGCAGGAGAAGGATCCAGGACTGTTCCTACACAGCTGGCCTGGGCACACGTTAGCCACCAAGCACTCATCCACATCTGAACAACAGCACAGAGAAACAGAGAGAGAAGGCCAGTTAACTACATACCTGAACTGTAGCAGAGGATATAATGCCTGGTGGAGAACATGACTACATGCCACATGTAATCATTTTGATCAGTTTCGAATTGATATGGCATAAAGTTCCACTGTCAACACATCTATCTCCCCAGCTGATCTATCCGTGGGACAGGCTGACTTCACTGTGTTTTATTTGAAGCCCATGTCTCTTTCTTTTGAACGCGGATCAGATGGATGGTGCCAGAGGGAGAGGGATGCAGGACCCAGTTATGATGTGATGTCTGGGAGGAGTATTTTGGGATCTTTAGTTAAGGAGACGGGCTTTGGGTCCAAGCCGTCACACCTGACATCATTTACAGACAACCTGAGCCTGCTGTTAACAAAAGGCGATGTGGGAGAGATGCTTGGCTGGAGTCACGCAGAGCCCAATGGGGGCGTTACCTGGCACACTCTCTCACATCTGTCACAGGCAGGGCAGAGGGCAGAGCCTAACATGCTCATTGAGCACTTGGTAACACACGGCCTGCTAACGCACACAAATGCACAAACTCAGGCACGCACGCACACACCAACTCACATGTAAGCAGGAAATGCGTCCAAGACTCACCATCACACTCCAGCCCATCCTCAGTCACTCTATAGCCTGACCCACAGGTGGTGCAGGTGAAGGAACCCTCAGTGTTGGTGCATGTTCCCCTGGGGCACGTAGTGGGCAGCTCACACTCATCAATATCTGTAAAACACCAATACGGTCTATTAAGTAAAACACCACTCCTTTGACGGACCATTAGATGTGGTTTCAGGGAGAATGGACCGACCTTCACACAGCTCTCCGTCTAGGGAGACGCTGTAGCCTGAGGGACAGGTGATGCAGGAGAAGGAGCCCTCAGAGTTCAGACAGATCCCGTTAGCACACACAGACCCAGACTGGCACTCATCAATATCTGGAGGAGACACCAGACCAGCACAGACATGAATTACTATTGGCAAACAAAGTATATACAAGTATTGCGTTACAGTTCTAAGACACACCTAGATCACAGTAATAGAGACAGTTATACAGTTGATGCACGCAAAGGGCATCCTTTACAGAAGGCGTGGGTTAATGTTCCAGCTGGGGAAGGCTTTGGCTGGACTCACCCTCACACCTCTGCCTGTCCTGGGACACCCTGTATCCGTCTTTACAGCGGGTGCAGGTGAAGGAGCCCTCTGTGTTGGCACATACCCCTCCCAGACACATGTCTGCCTTGGAGCACTCATCCACATCTGGAACAAAATGACAGATTGACATGAAGAATGAACAGTAGGATGCTACACACTGTCTGACATGCTATATCTGTCTATGGTGGATGATGATCTTTCAGTGTGTTGCCTGAAATGCTTAAGGTTGTACGGGTTCCATACCTTCACATCTCTGTCCATCCGCTGATCGCTGGAATCCAGGTCGGCAGTTCTTGCATGAGTAGGAACCTTCGGAATTGGTGCAAATTCCCGCGGGGCACACAGGTGTAGCACATTCGTCAACATCTAATAAAAACAACGATGAGGCATTAAAAGAGCCATAGAGAGCTCAGAGCTCGAGGAGAACAGTGGCATGCCGTGAAGGGTCATATTCCACACATCTAATCTTTTACAGACCTTCACAGGCCCTGCCGTCAGGAGCGCTTTGGTAACCAGGGTTACAGCTGCACCTGTGGGAGCCATCCAGATTGACACACCTGCCATGGAGGCAGGCTCCAGGGAGCAGACACTCATCCACATCTGGAGAAAAGACAGTATGTTGGAGGACCTCGTTAAACCACCACTGCTCCTCACTGTTAACAACATTTATTAAAACCCCCTGGACCTCAAAGACTTCTTCAGTAGCACCATTTCCGCTTCAGAGAAATTTTTATTTTAATACCGAAACTGGAGAATGTATGATGTGGGACTTATGTTTTCACAAACAAGTACCATGGCAACTGCTGTTGTCCAGAGAGGCCTGGTATCCTTGGTAACAGCTGCAGCTAAAGGAGCCCTCGGAGTTGACACACCTACCATGGGCGCACACCGATTGGTCCAAACACTCGTTGACATCTGAGGGTCAAGACAGGTCGCCAACATTGAGGTCACCACGCACAAAGACACATGAGTTTCACTGTGACAGATTTCAGACAGTAAAACACCCAGAACCCACGACATGATTAGTTGGAATATACTGACTGTACCCTGTGAATGTTTGTTATTATCTATTGTCCTGCCTTCATCTTTTCCAATTCATGCTCTAAGTCAATACACATGACAATGTCAAAAGCAAGTTATTTTTTGTGGAAGAAACCATACAGAAGCGTTGTTTTAGTTGACTCCAAAAGGCATAAAACAAAGACTATATTTCATGGCTCTCTAAGAATTTGCCAGGCAGCTCCTTCCTCTGTGCGTGTGATAGAGAGCATCTGTGTGTCTGTGAGTGTGTGAGTGGGCAGAGTACAACTCTCTCAACACAGTTGTGTGGGCAGGTTCAGTGTGAGGTGAATGACACAGTCGAAACAGAGGGCTACTGCACTGAAAACATTACAGGCAGGGCTTTGTGTGTCTCGTCTCGCGATGGCTCTAGCCAGACGTCTGTCAGTACGGCCCAAAACTTTGTTTCTGCAATCTCCTGGCATCTCTCAGTCCTCTACGATAAGCCTGACATGGGGCTGGAGCTGTTCTCTCTATCGCACAACCAATTAGGCTTATCCACAACGCAGCCAATTGGGCTCCAACTACTGTGCTACAGGCAATTGACTGAGGCAAACACTGGAAACAAACATAAAGAACACACACGCTGCTTGCATACATGGTCCCTGGTTTAGTTGAGTTCCTTCACCCATGTGGATATTAGCCTGTTAGTGGGGGTTTTGAACAAACTTTATTTAGCTCCTCTGTTCCACCTCATTTCCAGAGGAAGTGCAACTCAGCAGCTAGTCATACTCCACATCACAATATAGCAGAAAATAATGGAGCCCATGTAGTGTTTTCTTTGAAGGGAAAGTAATAAAACTGGAGTAATCAAAGAGCCCGTAAGGTAAGGTCGAGCCTTCTTCCGTCATAGGAATCATTGGGAAGCAGTTAGAGAACGGGCCAAAAATCCTGCCTGGATAAGTTCACCTTTCACAGGCCAGCTCAGTCAGGGAGGACTTGACCTTTACACAATAATCACCTCAGACGCTAAAATATACAATATTTTTCTGGAGGAGGCGAGAAGGAGAAGATGTCACAATACCAGCCAGGAGCGTCTTACGTAACAGGAACACCTCAAGGTTGGGGGGGGGGGGGGGGGGGGGTTGCTACACTGTGACGTTGGCTCGTTCAACATGCTACAGACCTTGTATAGTGTGTCATGCATTGTGTATTGAAGCCCTATAAACCCTCGTAGTGGTTTTATAGTGTAACAGAGGCAGTTATATGAGTGACTAACCACGGCCCTGTTTGTCTGACAGGGCCTTTTAACAGTTGGGTAATATTGGCCCCTTGACCCCTTCATACATCTCAGTCATCACTCCAGTCCTCTCCCCTTGACCCAGTAATAAAGACATAGCCCCGCTGGGCTCCACTGCAGAGGCCGGAGCCATCCAAAAATAATAGGCTGTTTGTTTAAGGCTGAGGCCAAGGGAAAATATTTTGACTCTCACAAATTGAAGTATTACAAACAATCTTTTACAGCAGCAGATGATATGAAAAGATCAGCAATAACAAGGGTGATATGTTTAACCCATTACAGTCTAAGCACTGTCTAAGCCAGGGGGGGGGTTCTACTAAGCTATATGGAATTGTTTTAAGAAGGTCATACCAAGGATCATTTAGCTATTTCATTTAGAATTTTAAGACCTCTTGATGTATTTTTTTATATTTTTTTATAAATATTTGATTAACATTTTTATTTGGCCTTACTGCTATTAGCCCATACAAATGCATTGAATAACAGATTCACTACACGGAACAACAGATAGTCTCCCCCAAAAAATAAAAAATAAGTTTGTTCTGAAGTGTCTGTCCTATATCTAGGAGATATAAGAAAAATCAGGAAACGTTTGTTTTTTTCACGTTTTTAACCCCATATTCTTGGCATTAAACAGTTTCCATATTTACAGTCCTTCCATAAATGTTTTCAACTGGGACCGGGGGACCTTCAGACGAGTCTTGTTCAGCCTGTAGGCATCCTAGAGCAAAACATGTACGTGTTCATGAGAGTCTCACCTTTCCACAGAGGGGTCATATTAGTGCGTAGCCCAAATCGTTCGGACGCTACAGACGATTTTGTGAGAAGACCGATTTGGTCTGACAAATACCTGTCACCTTTCACCGCAGATGCGGAAGTGCGACATCGGCATATTAAGACGCATCCAATGTAAAAAAAAACAACAGACATCTCGAGCTTAAACTGACAGATTTTTATGGAGACTTTTTAATTATGCTAATAAAATTTCAGCGGGGGCGTGGACATTGACTCTAGGGGGTTGAACAATATGGGTCTGGCCCTGGGGGCTAGGGATTGGCAGATATTACAAAAATAATAGAGCAACTGGAAGGTTAAAGAGTGAGGGAGAGAAGGACTGAGCTTATGAGTCACTAAATCACTGCCCACGCTATGAGAGAGCCATCACTCAAGCCCCACCAAGGCCTCTCCTGCGAGTGCTGTGGTTGGGGTGCTGTGGTAGTCCCCTGCACATAAAACATCCAATAATAACCCCTTTGAAAAGAGTATAACAGCATGAAATACATTTTCCACTATCCTTAATGACTCCAGCCCTTTGAGCAAAGCTATAAGTGAAAAATCTCAGACTTTTGGTTGCAAACTGTAGAGTATCAGGCCTGTCAACATGTCCTTAAGACCATTCACCGTTGCACTGATGACATCTTATTGGTCATTTCTGGTGTTGCCAACTGCAAGCTTTGCTTACGTAAAGTGTGCCAGGCAGGCTGGGGGAATATTATCAAATCATAAAGAAGTTTAAGAGGGAAACCCAGCTCATTTCCAGGCATGGCCCCTGGAGGCCCATCTTACCCAGACATCTCCTGCTGGCAGCCCTGAACCCGGGGCCACAGGCCTGGCACTGGAAGGAGCCTGGGGTGTTGACACACCTTCCACTGGGGCACGAGCTGGGGCCCTGGCACTCATCTACGTCTGGCAATGGAACAGGGGAGGGAGAGGAGAGAGGGGAGTTGAGGAAATACCATTAAGATAAGCCTGGATCTAGTCTCTGCATTTACACGGGCACTCGCACGCACGCACGCACGCATGCACGCACACACACACACACACACACACACAAATAATCATGCCTATATCCTCCCTCTGGTATTGCCTCCTATTTAAAGTCTCCACTTTGTTTTTCCCTGGCTCAGAGCTGAGGAAAATACAACAATGTCTGTTCTGTGGCTGGATTAGATATGAACCCAGTGCAGCCAATAAACACCCATGGCCAGCATTGTGATGTTCTGAAAGTACAGAGTATTAAGGTTGTCTGTCTCTGTGCTGGATTCACCTTCACACTGCCCTTTCCTGGACTTGGCGTAGCCACTCTTGCATTCACAGGTGTAAGATCCCTCCGTGTTGACACAGTCACCATCCTGGCACTTGTTGGCCATGTCACACTCATTTATATCTGCACAGAATCCCCAGAACAAGTCAGAGAGGGAAGTGACAAAGAGTGGCTATTGTTCTATGAATCTGGTTCATTAGAGAAACATTGCTAGTCTGAAATTGGCCTTAAATTGCCTTGAAATACATAAAAGACTGTTTGAAAATGATGACACATTACACTTATATAGCACGTTTAAAAAGCTCAAATATGTCTTCTTAGAGCATCATTAATATTTTAATTTGTCTATCAGTTCCCCTGGTCGCTCTGGGGAGGGCTTTAGCTAGTATTCTCGTGTGAGAGCACCAGCTAGTGCAGTATTTATGTGAGCAGTGAGAACATCACTGGGTGAACATCCCTTCCTAAAACTACAGCACCCAGCATGCTTTTCCCCATCTCACCCTGGCAGAACTTCCTGTTCTGGGTGATGACCTGGCTGTAGCCGCTGTAGCATTGGCAGGTGTAGGAGCCAAAGGTGTTCACACATCGGCCCTTCCCTCCACAAGGGTCCCCCTCACACTCATTTACATCTGGACAGAGAGAGGGAAGGAGGGAGACAGAAAGAAACAAATAAAGAGAGAGATAGATAGATATAGAGAAAAAGAAAGAGGTGGGAGAAAGGCCAGAGTGTTCCATTTCAGTTCCATTTCACCACTGGAGACCTTGTCCTTTCCAACCCTTCACTCTGGAGCCCCTCCACAGTGCAGAGTGGAGTGCAAGCATTCCTCAGTGATGGGCCAGAGCAGGGTTTGGACGGCGACTGCAGAGTGAGGTAACGGATCACAGCTCCGTGGCAGCTCTCTGGATTGCTCCGACCTTGTTGTCAGGCGTCGCATAAAGGGTCAACATAAACACAGGGATCGCTTTCACTTGGCTCTTGAGTTCTCAAGGCCTCTGTGCTTGTATCGTATGTGGTGTGAACGGCGAGGCTCGTGTTGAGACAATGATATGGAGAGCTGACAGAACTCCCGGAGAAGCCCCCTTTGCCCACCCGGCTATTCCCGTCTTACCGATGCAGTTGGTCTGGAGTGCACTCAGCTTGTAGCCGGGGTCACAGTAGCAGGTGTAGCCTGTCTGCACTGGCACGCACAGCCCATGGCCACATATGGTTGGAGTGATGGAGCACTTGTCAATATCTGTGAGGGGATACTGACACTGACTTACCTGTGTGAACATTCAATACAATACAATACAATACAATACAATACAATACAATACAATACCAACAGACATGCCGTGCTCGTCCTATCCTATTAAGTTGTCTTTTTCACACAACTCTTCTTAAACACTATCTACTCCAAAGAAAGTTTACTCGTCTACCACGTGTTATTCTCCATGGAAACGCGCAGGCTGTTTTATGGCAGGCTGCATGGATGGGACACGTTTTACTGCGGTGTAGTGTTCAAACATGTGGCAGGGGGCGTTCACTAAGGGTCAGGATGACAGGGAGGGGCCATGCACTGTTAAGCCTGTCATTGAACTTGTCAGTTGTTTGTTTCAGTCCAAAGCGGTTCTTGTAAACATGAGCTGAGGGTGGGCTGCTGGGTTTGACTCAGAGCTCTGACCCTCTCCATAGGATGACCGCGAGTCACAAATACACATTCTCTCTCTTCTTTTCATGCAGGCCTGGCGTCTGTCCAGTCCAGACAGTTTCCTCTTCCAAAAGGCACACTCTCTCTGGTTTCTCGCCCTCTCGCCCTCTGTGCTGCTCGGAAGCCTGAAGCCAAGTTGGCTTGGGGGAGAAGGTCCACTAAGAGGACAACACATCCTCTGCTTCCCCTTGCTAAACTACGGGTCAGCCCAAAGAAATGTCTATCAAACAGGCCTGTTGGACATTCATAAGTCACAAATGAACTGAGAAATCACATTTGTATCTATAAAGCATAAAGTTTAATTGCAATTCTACATTTAAAGAGTTATTGGAGAGCATTATGAGTAGACTGTTTATGAGTAGACCCCATTAAATCAAACTAAATCTGCGTCTGCTAATGTAGTGTTCATCTAGCATCAGTGGATGTCGAGGCACAGTGGCCAGTGCAGTGGAGACCATGAAGTGTATTGTGACCATGCCTCTCACCTGTGACCTGAGTGGCCACATTGATGGAGGCTGTGTCCTTGCCCTCAGATTCAGGCCCCAGGTTGATGGGAGAGTCAGGAGTCACTTTCTCTACCACATCTACTGGAGACAGAGTTGGGGGACAAGAGAGAGGGAGAGAGACAGAGAGAGAAAGAGACGAGGTGTCAACATGTCAATGGGCCAATGGGGAGAGCAGACTGGATATCCAACAGCCTTGGCTGCTGCTACTTTCCCCTGACTGACATAGTATCTGCTTTTCCAACTGGCAATGGCATGACAATCACTCACAAGGTCCTCCTACGGTAGCATGGCAGTGATATAAAGATGAAATATGCCCTTTCTGCTTGCTAAAAACAGATAACAGACATCAATCAGCTGGACCCATAGATCGACTCAACCTACAGACTGTCAATGTTTTCATTGGCAGGGGAATCCCGGGGCAGGCTGCCTCTGCTGTGTGCTTTGTGTGAGCAATTTATAGAAAATGGATCAGGACTCCATGTGCCTGACTACTTGATGAATCTCTGTTTTCTCTGGCACTCTCATTGGTTTTATCAATGCACCATGAGGTGTAGGATCACTGTGTAAAAACACCACAGTAAATTACAGGCTGAAACTGTGATTATGAGTTATGAATATGAACAGACAGCATTGTGACGAGGTTCTTTGATGAATTGGGATTTAGATACATTACCTGGGTACTTCAATGGGGAGGCAGTCGCAACAGGACGCTGTGGAATAAGCAAGAATAGGTTAGAATTTGTTATAACAAAATGTGTTTCTCTCTTCTGACAGTTTTTACCATCAATGTATTTTTCATATCGATTGCAATTACTTAATACCATAGGAGTCTTAAAGCTAAGACGCTGTGATTTCTTCTAAAATAAACATTTCAAAAGCATGTTTTTTTTTCTGAGAGAAGAGAAACTCACCGGGTTCAATATTTCCACATCTGTTAGGAGAGAGAAAAGCGGCCATGTTATCAGTAGAGAAAACTGACATTCGGTTAGCATTACCATGCATTGTCATTGAGATATCAATCCATGTTCTCATCGGGCGTTTTACTGTTTAGACGCCATCGTAAGGTCTTTGTTTCCAATAAAACTCATCTTACAGCACATTTATCCCTAAAGCCAGGGAGAAGACCTAGACTCTGATCATGTACTATTCAGCCCATAGAAACATTTCAAACAGATATCTCAGATAATGAAGACACAATCCCTAAATATTTATGGTCTCCTTATATAAATCATTTTGCTCGGGCCATGCCGATAAATGATCCCAGAACTGTAAATCAGAAGAATGTTTCACAGAAGATCCAGAGGTCGCAGATGTTTGACCTGTGTGGATTAAGTCCTCTGCTCAAATGCTTATGGGAGGTGTATTCTGACAGATAGGGGATTTAGTAGATGAGGATAAACCTGTTATTTGTGGAGATAAAAACATCCTGTTGATGTTTTCGTCTGTGTAAATAGCTACTTTATCCTCGTCTACTAAAAGGTTTTCCATTGTGTAACCTCGTAACTTTAGACCCATTTTAATACAATATGTTGTAGAAATAATATTATCAATGGTCGACTGGCTACCTTATTTGGACACAAATACCACAATAAAAAATGCATAACAATATAATTGTTCTCACCTTGAGGCTGGCTGGGGGTCTCCCCAGCTGGATGCTGGGTGTCTGGGTCTGGATGGAGAGGGTGTTGTGGTTGTTGGGGGGTGTGAGGGTACTGGGGGATCTGGGGCGTCTGGGGGAGCTCTTGGGGGTGCTGTGGATGGTGGGGTTTGTGGGATTGATGAGGGTACTGTGGGGTCTGGGGGTGGTGGGGTATCTCCTGTGGGTGTTGTGGTTGGTGGGGGTGTTGTGGATGATGTGGTTGATGTGGTTGGCGGTGGTAGGGGTACTGTGGGATCTGTGGGGTCTGTGGGACGTGGGGCAGCTGCTGTGGGGGGTGAGCTGGCTGCTGGGGCAGTTGGGGGTGGCTAGGGTTTTGGGCCTCCCAGGAAATGCCAGTCCTCCTCAGCTCCTCTTCCTCCAGCTGTCTCAGGGAGATCTGCACGTCGGAGCGCGAGTATGTGTAGCCGTGGCCAGCGGGACAGATCTCCTTGAAATGGTCTGCAGGCGTACAGGGGCAAACAAAGAACCATAGAAAACATCATAAGGCCATATTTTCCCCCCTTGCGCTCCTGAGCTAACATGAAACGCTGCCAGACAGTAATTATTGGTCGTATTTCTGTCTGGTGGTCGCAGCAATACCAAAAGCCATCCATGTAATACCATTATGTAAAGCATGCCATACTGTAGTCTCTCCTCTGTGAAGGGGATTGGGTTTCAGCCATGGCCAGGGAGGGAGCTACCAGGGCAGTGACAGCCGTCAGAGAGGCTATCACAGAGGGGATTTGGATGTGTCAGATGGGTGTGAACGTTTAAATTTAATTGGGATCGTTAGCGTTTAGAAAGAATCTCTAATTGAAAAGCGATGTTTTTCCCCCAGTGCAGTTATCACTAACTAGACGATAGGCTATAAAGACCTGGGGAAATTTCTGTAATTGAAATAAAACCAAAAAGGAAGACGTGAACTTTAGGCTACTTTAGTAAATATGCGAGATACATATTACCAAGACACATGCGGTTCTTTCTGCCTGCCCACTCCTCTCTCCCTCACGGTGGCTCGCTTGCGCTTTCTCTTCGCTCATGATGCGAATGTGTTCAGTCTTCGGTCTGTTGCGTGTAGAATATCCATGCCTATTCATTGATGATAGGGCCCTGCTTTACTGAAGTTGCGAGACACATGCAAGCCAAGAAATTGCGAGATACAACATTCCGTTTGGAGTTGACTCTCCACCACTACGTCATAATCGTTAACAGTTGGGAAAATGGCAGAGAAAGGCAAATGACAGCAGCAAAGTCCTGTATGACAATAATTTGAGAAGGTAAATGAGAAGGCAATAAAATGCAAACGTACAGTAATTGTAGTACAGGTGCAATACTTAACCATGTGAAAGGGACGCACTGTGAGATCCGGGGATGGATGGACGGAGTAGCTATGACTGCGGTAGATGGAACTGCATCAACCACTAGCGGTCATACACAGGACCATATTTTGCATTGTGAATTCACATGCAATTCATTTTTTTTTTCTTAGCATTTAAACTAAGAAAAAAATATATGTTTAAAGATATATATTTGTATTTCATTTGTCACATCCCTAGTTTCAGACACAGACTCGGGGCAGTGTCAGGGGGGGAAGTAGAGGATCATGTAGTACTAACTGACCTTTGAACTCTGGGCAGGAGAAGAGTGAGTAAGCGAGCCAGTGCCAGTGTGTGGAGGACTGACTGAAGAAATAAAAGGAGGGCGATTGCATCCCTTTGTGTTGGAGCCCAACACATTTCAACAGGGGTGAATCCACAGTTAAATAGTATTGTACCCTACCTGACCTGGAGCACAGGCCTCTATGACAATTTTATAATGGACAAATAATCTCTGGAATATAGATACCAATACTGACAGCACTGTGGTTAGGTGCAACTGTAAATGCAAGAAGCATGGATACGATGAAGTCTCCTAACTGATCTGTCTAATGCGGATGGAGATGGGGATTTGTGGCTAATTCCACATCAGAGCTCTAAGTCTAATAGGAAGGCAAGTCAATGTGCTCCTATTATGACTAATAATGACTCTGGATGCTCTGTGTTCAACATGGCTCTAACAGGAAATGTAAAACATGTAGCATATTTGAGGTTTAAAAAGGCTTCTGAAGTTTGTAATTTCCACTTTGACATTTCAGACTTGATTTTCCCTTAAGAAAAATGTATCAACCCCTACAAAAATATCCATTCATTATAATCCACATTATAATTCACATCTCCTGTAGCTGCAGTATTATTTTCCTGCTGTAACAAACTGTTTCGAATGAAGATCCTTCATCTGTACAAAAGTCAGTGTCTGGCGATGACAGGGTAATCAGGCTGTATGTGGACTGCATCTACACATAGAGCAGAGCACTAGTCTGGCATAGCACCATGGAGGTCTGGCTCTCTGATATCTGATCTATGACAACCTCCATGAATCACTTGCCAAAACGGTCACTGCTCTAAATAATGGCCTTTTCTTTGACTTTGAAGATAAAATCGGCAAGAAAAAAGAGGATGACGACCACAGCCCATGTTTGATTTGGCTGGACTCGTTTCTCTTTCTTTGGGAGACATAGCTGGACTATTACTGGCGTTCCTCTCCAAGGGCCTGTGTGATAACACACCATTCACTCCCACTATTATAATATTATACAGTCTCAACATATAAAGGTTCTGTTGTTTTGATCTTATTCCACATCAAACACATTGGGTTATCTTTGAACTGCAATACATGACTGGCGTGCTATCGAGGCCAGTATAATATAGTGAGTGAAGCCTGAATGACTGTTGTGTTGAGTAGCATGTACTGTATGCTTTCATTAACATCACAATACGCAGCCTAAGATCCCACATTTCGTCCCGCTGTTAAAATCCAACCCAGCCAATGAATGTTCACCAAGTGTAATCAAACTAGAAATATTTAACCAGTTCATCGAGGGTGTAGTGTTGAGAGAGATTAAGTAAGAGAGAGAAATAGAGAGAGTGGGTGTGGGGTTAGTGTGTGTGTGGGTACCTGTGTCTGGCAGAGGGCACCTCTCGCAGGCCGTGCCCCAGGCCTTGCCCACACGGCTGCAGCAGCAGATCTGTTTGGTAATGTGCTGAGCGAGAGGCAGAGAGCAGGTCCCCACTGACGCTGAGCGGTAACACATCCCCCTCTGGTCCGACACAGCCTTGTCCGCTGTCCGAAAAAACATATACAAGCCTCCATGAGACAGACCTCACAGACCAAGGAAACACCATAAGACAGACAGACCATCAGATGTAACATCAGTCAGTAGGAGTACTCACAGACACAGTGGCTCCTGGCAGGGTCCAGCATGTAGCCTGGTTTACAGGTGCATCTGTAGCTTCCTCTGGTATTCAGACACTCAGCGTTCTTACAGATCCCGTTCATCAAACACTCGTTGATGTCTGAGAAAAGAAAACACTCCACGGTAGTACAGTATCTGATTGTTGGGTTGTCATCATGAAACAGGAAAGGGCCTTCCCCAAACTGTTGCCACAAAGCTGGAATCACAGAATCATCTAGAATGTCATTGTATGCTGTAGTGTAAAGATGTCTCTTCACTGCAACTAAGGGGCCTAGCCCGAACCATGAAAAACAGCCCCAGACCATTATTTCTTCTCCACCAAACTTTACAATTGGCACTATGCATCTGGGTAAGTAGCGTTCTCCTGGCATCCGTCAAACCCAGATGGTGAAGCGTGATTCATCATTCCAAAGAACGCGTTTCCACTGCTCCAGAATCCAATGGTGGTGAGCTTTACAACCCTACAGCAGAGGCTGGCATTGTGCATGGTGATCCTAGGCTGGTTGGCCATGGAAACCCATTTCATGAAGTTCCCGACGATCAGTAATTGTGCTGATGTTGCTTCCAGAGGCAGTTTGGAACTCGGTAGTGAGTGTTGCAACCGAGGACAGACGCTACTTGCTTCAGCACTCGACGGTCCCATTCTGTGAGTTTGTGTGGCCTACCACTTCGCCGCTGAGACGTTGTTGCTCCTAGACGTTTCCACTTCACAATAACAGCACTTAAGAGTTGACCGGGTCAGCTCTAGCAGGGCAGAAATTTAACTGACTTATTGAAAAGGTGACATCCTATGACGGTGCCACGTTGAAAGTCACTGAGCTCTTCAGTAGGGCCATTCTACCGCCAATGTTTGTCTATGGAGATTGCATGGCGGTGTGCTCGACTTTATGCTGTACAACTGTCAGCCAGGGGTGTGGCTGAAATGGCCAAATCCACTCATTTGAAGGGGTGTCCACATACTTATAGATGCCCTAGATGACATATGATAGATGCCCTAGATTACATATGATAGATGCCAAAGATGACATATGATAGATGCTATAGATAACATATGATAGATGCCATAGATGACATATGATAGATGACATATGATAGATGACATAGATGACATATGATAGATGACATAGATGACATATGATAGATGACATAGATTACATGTGATAGATGCCATAGATGACATATGATAGATGCCATAGATGACATATGATAGATGCTATAGATAACATATGATATATGCCATAGATGACATATGATAGATGACATAGATGACATATGATAGATGACATAGATGACATATGATAGATGACATATGATAGATGACATATGATAGATGACATAGATGACATATGATAGATGACATATGATAGATGACATAGATGACATATGATAGATGACATAGATGACATGTGATAGATGCCATAGATGACATATGATAGATGACATAGATGACATATGATAGATGACATAGATTACATGTGATAGATGCCATAGATGACATATGATAGATGCCATAGATGACATATGATAGATGCTATAGATAACATATGATAGATGCCATAGATGACATATGATAGATGACATAGATGACATATGATAGATGACATAGATGACATATGATAGATGACATATGATAGATGACATAGATGACATATGATAGATGACATAGATGACATATGATAGATGACATATGATAGATGACATAGATGACATATGATAGATGACATAGATGACATGTGATAGATGCCATAGATGACATATGATAGATGCCATAGATGACATATGATAGATGACATATGATAGATGCTATAGATGACATATGATAGAGGCCATAGATGACATATGATAGATGCTATGAATGACATATGATAGATGCCATAGATAACATATGACAGATAAGATATGATAGATGCTATAGATGACATATGATAAATGCCAAAGATGACATATGATAGATGACATATGATAGATGCCATAGATGACATATGATAGATGACATAGATGACATGTGATAGATGCCATAGATGACATATGATAGATGCCATAGATGACATATGATAGATGACATATGATAGATGCTATAGATGACATATGATAGAGGCCATAGATGACATATGATAGATGCTATGAATGACATATGATAGATGCCATAGATAACATATGACAGATAAGATATGATAGATGCTATAGATGACATATGATAGATGCCAAAGATGACATATGATAGATGACATATGATAGATGCCATAGATGACATATGATAGATGGCTTTTTTAAACAATATAATACATCAGAGCAGAGTGGAGTGACATCACTAGATAGTGTATGAAATGCACGTGAACTGTGTACACACACACACACACTCTATTGTATTTGTTCTTGGTATCTTGTCAAATCTTTTTTTGTAAAACAGAGAGAGATAAAGAGATGGTTATTTTCCTGAAAGAACAGGGTAGTTGGAAACAGAGCAGAGATGGTTATTTTCCTGAAAGACCAGGGTAGTTGGAAACGGAGCAGAGATGGTTATTTTCCTGAAAGACCAGGGTAGTTGGAAACGGAGCAGAGATGGTTATTTTCCTGAAAGACCAGGGTACTTGGAAACGGAGCAGAGATGGTTATTTTCCTGAAAGACCAGGGTAGTTGGAAACGGAGCAGAGATGGTTATTTTCCTGAAAGACCAGGGTAGTTGGAAACGGAGCAGAGATGGTTATTTTCCTGAAAGACCAGGGTAGTTGGAAACAGAGCAGAGATGGTTATTTTCCTGAAAGACCAGGGTAGTTGGAAACGGAGCAGAGATGGTTATTTTCCTGAAAGACCAGGGTAGTTGGAAACGGAGCAGAGATGGTTATTTTCCTGAAAGACCGGGGTAGTTGGAAACGGAGCAGAGATGGTTATTTTCCTGAAAGACCAGGGTAGTTGGAAACGGAGCAGAGATGGTTATTTTCCTGAAAGACCAGGGTACTTGGAAACGGAGCAGAGATGGTTATTTTCCTGAAAGACCAGGGTAGTTGGAAACGGAGCAGAGATGGTTATTTTCCTGAAAGACCAGGGTACTTGGAAACGGAGCAGAGATGGTTATTTTCCTGAAAGACCAGGGTAGTTGGAAACGGAACAGAGATGGTTATTTTCCTGAAAGACCAGGGTAGTTGGAAACAGAGCAGAGATGGTTATTTTCCTGAAAGACCAGGGTAGTTGGAAACTTAGCAGAGATGGGTATGTCTTAGATTAGCATCCCTGTTCCTACAGTTTATTTCCCACACTGTGACCAAGGTCAATGCATCCTATAAGCTCACGTTAGGAAATATACTAGAGGCAGAGAGTGTTTTTCCCCCTTTTTCCCCCTTTCCATGTGCGGAAAGGAGGAAAGATAGCGGGATGGTGAGTGGCGTTTGTTTATGTGTCCATTCAACAGCAGAGAGCTGTGCTCCTGAGTCACCCAGCCAGCCAGAGGAGTTAGCTAGTAGCCCAGGCAGGAGGCAGGAGAAGAGCACCACATGCCTCAGCCTCTTAGTCATGCCACCACATTGGGACCATGCAGGGTTTGTTTTTTCACAGAGTTAAACAAAGAGTAAATCATTAGGCCTTTTCCCATTGCCGTGACGACTGGAACCTGACAAGCTGCCATGGCAGATTTTCCCAATAATAATGAATCTGCTCTTGTTTTGCTGGTGTGGTAGCCGGTGGAAATAGTGAGCTTATAAGGGAACAGGCAGGGTCTGGGGAGTGATGGGAGGCAAAACAAACTATCATGTGAGTACAGGCCTCTCTCTCTCTATACAGTGGGGCAAAAAAGTATTTAGTCAGCCACCAATTGTGCAAGTTCTCCCACTTAAAAAGATGAGAGAGGCCTGTAATTTTCATCATAGGTACACTTCAACTAGTACAAAAAAAGTATGAATGTATGTACTTGTAAGTCGCTCTGGATAAGAGCGTCTGCTAAATGACTTAAATGTAAATGTAAACTATGACAGACAAAATGAGAAAAAAAATCCAGAAAATCACATTGTAGGATTTTTTATGAATTTATTTGCAAATTATGGTGGAAAATAAGTATTTGGTCACCTACAAACAAGCAAGATTTCTGGCTCTCACAGACCTTTAAGAGGCTCCTCTGTCCTCCACTTGTTACCTGTATTAATGGCACCTGTTTGAACTTGTTATCAGTATAAAAGACACCTGTCCACAACCTCAAACAGTCACACTCCAAACTCCACTATGGCCAAGACCAAAGAGCTGTCAAAGGACACCAGAAACAAAGTTGTAGACCTGCACCAGGCTGGGAAGACTGAATCTGCAATAGGTAAGCAGCTTGGTTTGAAGAAATCAACTGTGGGAGCAATTATTAGGAAATGGAAGACATACAAGACCACTGATAATCTGCCTCGATCTGGGGCTCCACGCAAGATCTCACCCTGTGGGGTCAAAATGATCACAAGGTGATCATTTTGAACGGTGAGCAAAAATCCCAGAACCACACGGGGGGACCTAGTGAATGACCTGCAGAGAGCTGGGACCAAAGTAACAAAGCCTACCATCAGTAACACACTACGCCGCCAGGGACTCAAATCCTGCAGTGCCAGACGTGTCCCCCTGCTTAAGACAGTACACGTCCAGGCCCGTCTGAAGTTTGCTAGAGAGCATTTGGATGATCCAGAAGAAGATTGGGAGAATGTCATATGGTCAGATGAAACCAAAATATAACTTTTTGGTAAAAACTCAACTCGTCGTGTTTGGAGGACAAAGAATGCTGAGTTGCATCCAAAGAACACCATACCTACTGTGAAGTATGGGGGTGGAAACATCATGCTTTGGGGCTGTTTTTTTCTGCAAAGGGACCAGGACGACTGATCCGTGTAAAGGAAAGAATGAATGGGGCCATGTATCGTGAGATTTTGAGTGAAAACCTCCTTCCATCAGCAAGGGCATTGAAGATGAAACGTGGCTGAGTCTTTCAGCAGGACAATGATCCCAAACACACCGCCCGGGCAACGAAGGAGTGGCTTCGTAAGAAGCATTTCAAGGTCCTGGAGTGGCCTAGCCAGTCTCCAGATCTCAACCCCATAGAAAATCTTTGGAGGGAGTTGAAAGTCCGTGTTGCCCAGCAACAGCCCCAAAACAGCACTGCTCTAGAGGAGATCTGCATGGAGGAATGGGCCAAAATACCAGCAACAGTGTGTGAAAACCTTGTGAAGACTTACAGAAAACGTTTGACCTCTGTCATTGCCAACAAAGGGTATATAACAAAGTATTGAGATAAACTTTTGTTATTGACCAAATACTTATTTTCCACCATAATTTGCAAATAAATTCATAAAAAATCCTACAATGTGATTTTCTGGATTTTTTTTTCTAATTTTGTCTGTCATAGTTGAAGTGTACCTATGATGAAAATTACAGGCCTCTCATCTTTTTAAGTGGGAGAACTTGCACAATTGGTGGCTGACTAAATACTTTTTTGCCCCACTGTATATACTGTATATACAGTCAGCTCCAAAATAATTGAGACAGTGACACATTTTCTGTTGTTTTGGTGCTGTTCTCCAGCACTTTGGATTTGAAATGATGCAGTAACTATGAGGTTAATGTGCAGGCTGTCAACTTTAATTTTAGGGTATTTTAATCCGTTTAGAAATTACAGCACTTTTTGTACATTTTAGGGGACCAAAATTATTGGGACAAATTCACTTATAAGTGTATTAAAGTAGTCAAACGTTTACCTCATATTTCTAGCACGCAATGATTACATCAAGCTCGTAACTCTACAAACTTGTTGGATGCATTTGTTGTTTGTTTTGGTTGTGTTTCAGATTATTTTGTGACCAATAGAAATGAATGGTAAATAATGTATTGTGTTTTTATTTGGTCACTTTTATAGCAAATAAGAATATAATATGTTTCTAAACACTTCTACATTAATGTGGATGCTACCATGATTATGGATCATCCAGAATGAATCATGAATAAGGATGAGTGAGAACGTTACAGACGCACAAATATCATGTCCCCAAGACATGCTAACCTCTCACCATTAAAATAACAGGGGAGATTAGCATTTTGGGGGGGGTATGATATTTATGCCCTTTGGAGCTCACTGCATATACACTGAGTGTACAAAACATTAAGGACACCTGCTCTTTCCATGACATAGACTGACCAGGTGAATCCAGGTGAAAGCCATGATCCCTTATTGATGTCACTTGTTAAATCCACTTCAATCAGTGTAGATTTATTTTTTATTTTTATTTTACCGTTATTTTACCAGGTAAGTTGACTGAGAACACGTTCTCATTTGCAGCAACGACCTGGGGAATAGTTACAGGGGAGAGGAGGGGGATGAATGAGCCAATTGTAAACTGGGGATTATTAGGTGACCATGATGGTTTGAGGGCCAGATTGGGAATTTAGCCAGGACACCGGGGTTAACACCCCTACTCTTACGATAAGTGCCATGGGATCTTTAATGACCTCAGAGAGTCAGGACACCCGTTTAACGTCCCATCCGAAAGACGGCACCCTACACAGATGAAGGGGAAGAGACAGGTTAAATAAGGATTTTTAAGCATTGAGACAATTGAGACATGGATTGTGTATGTGTGCCAGTCAGAGGGTGAATGGGCAAGAACAAATATTAAAGTGCCTTTGAATGGGGTATGGTAGTAGGTGCCAGGCACAACGGTTTGAATTTGTCAAGAACTGCAAACGTTGCTGTTTTTTCATGCTCAACAGTTTCTTGTGTCTCTCAAGAACGGGTCCACCACCCAAAGTAAAACTTGACACAACTGTGGGAAGCATTGGCGTCAACATGGGCCAGCATCCCTGTGGAACGCTTTCGACACCTTGTAGAATCCAAGCCCCAATGAATTGAGGCGGTTCTGAGGGCAAAAGGGGGTGCAACTCAATATTAGGAAGGTGCTCCTAATGTTTTATACACTCAGCGTACTGTAAATATACAGTGCATTTGGAAAGTATTCAGAACCCTTGACCTTTTCCGCATTTTGTTACATTACAGCCTTATTCTAAAATGTATTAAATAAAAAATGTCCCTCATCAATCAACATACAATACCCCATAATGACAAAGTGAAAACAGGTTTTTACAAATTTGTATGGATTAAAAAATTATTAAAAATAAAAAACATAAAACACATATTTACATAAGTATTCAGAAACTTTGCTATGAGACTTGAAATTGAGGTCAGGTGCATCCTGTTTCCATTGATCATCCTTGAGATGTTCCTACAACTTGGAGTCAACATGTGGTAAATTCAATTGATTGGACATGATTTGGAAAGGCACACACCTGTCTATATAAGGTTCCACAGTTGACAGTGCATGTCAGAGCAAAACTGAGCAATCGAGGGAGAAGGGCCTTGGTCAGGGAGGTGACAAAGAATCCGATGGTCACTCTGACATGGCTCCAGAGTTCCTCTGTGGAGATGGGAGAATCTTCCAGAAGGACAATCATCTCTGCAGCACTCCACCAATCAGGGCTTTATGGTAGAACGGAAGCCACTCCTCAGTAAAAGGCACATGACAACCCGCTTGGTTTGCCAAAAAACACCTAAAGACTCTCAGACCATGAGAAACAAGATTCTCTTGTCTGATGAAACCAAGATTGAACTCTTCGGCCTGAATGCCAAGGTTCACCTTCCACCAGGACAACGACCCTAAGCACACAGCCAAGACAACGCAGGAGTGGCTTCGGGACAAGTCTCTGAATGTCTTTGAGTGGCCCAGCCAGAGCCCGGACTTGAACCCGATCGAACATCTCTGGAGAGACCTGAAAATAGCTGTGCAGCGACGCTCCCCATCCAACCTGACAGAGCTTAAGAGGATCTGCAGAGAGGAATGGGAGAAACTCCCCAAATGCAGGTGTGCCAAGCTTGTAGCGTCATACCCAAGAAGACTCGAGGCTGTAATTGCTGCCAAAGGTCCTTCAACAAAGTACTGAGTAAAGGGTCTGAATACTTATGTACATGTGATATTTTAGTTTTAAATCCTTTACAAATTAGCAAAAATGTATAAAACCTGATTTTGCTTTGTCATTATGGGGTATTGTCTGTAGATTGACGAAGGAAAAAAATGATTTAATCAATTTTAGAATAATGCTGTAACGTAACAAACTGTGGAAAAAGTCAAGGGGTCTGAATACTTTCCGAATGCACTGTGTGTGTGTGTGTGTGTGTCTGTGTCTGTGTGCGTGCATGTGTGTTGGTGGTATGGGGGATTAAAAGGGGAACAAGTTTAAGGTCATAAATAGCTGACTCCCCCATGACTTATCCCCAAGCCCCTCTGTTAGTAATGATGTAAACAGGCCGACTCAAGTGTAAGCAAATGGGCGGACATTGTTTCCTGTTTGGGTGAGCCATGGGGCACATAACGAAGACGCAATGGACAACTCATGTCATGGGGTTATACACTATGAGCTCTGACCAAACCATATCTCTTGGGGAAATGGAACTCTGCTAGCTCCCACTCAGAGAGACAACAACACTGCTTGTGGAGGCGACAGGGACTATAGGGATGTAGAGCTGAAGGCTGAAGATCAACGTTAGGCTCAGCCTTCCTTCATCACATGGGGTCTGTAATCCAGGGTCAGGTTGACTCCAGATTAGTGTTAGTGGTACAGTCTGGTCGGGGGTAAGGGATTGGAACTGACAGCCTGTCATGACCTGCACTAATCTCAACACCTATCTGACTTCATGGTTGGTCGCTCACTCATTCTCCAAGAGACATTCTCTGTTATTATATACGCACAGATGGAACACACATAGACGTCTATCAGAGCACTCCGACAGGTTTCTCATGACGCCATTGTTATTGTAGTAATGACACGGAATGATGACTCCACCTAAAGAGTCCCCTGACTGCGCTTAAACTGACAACCTGCCCGGCCCTAAACTCACCCGACTCGTCATTTCTCACTTTTTGACGGCGGGGCCAAAATAAGCTTGTAGAGGATTCACATAAACAACCAGGATAATTATTTACTGTCATTGTAAAGGAAATATCTAGTACTATTGGAGTGGGGACTGGCGGGTCCTCTGTGAAGACTGAGGTGTTTAAATGTTTTGAATCAGACACTAAACATAAGTCAAGAAGCAAAAAACCCATCCATTTGAGGATTTGGAAAGAATAAGTGTTCCTTTTTCAAACCTTCTCAGATACATGTAAGACCTTGACCGGTCCTTAGCTGGAACACCTGTCAAATCTCAATCCATAATGTGAGAGTTCAGTGACCAGCCGGAGGAAGATGACACGATAGCACCATCCTCAGGGGACAGGTACTCAGTGTAAAGCCAATTACTATTAGTAAAGCCAATTAGTAAAGCCAATTAGCTGGGCCCACTAATTGCTTTGTGTCTTCCTCTATATAGGTGTGCCAGGAGAGGAGCTGGGGGAGGATTGGGAGTAGAGACGGGGACCTGCGAGGACATCGTTTTTTCCTACCTCAGAGAAAGTGTCTGGGGCACCTTGACTCTCTGTTAACCAAGACAGGCTATAGGTAGAGAGGAGTGTTCCTCCTGTAACTACACTGCTCAAAAAAATAAAGGGAACACTAAAATAACACATCCTAGATCTGAAATATTCTTATTAAATACTTTTTTCTTTACATAGTTGAATGTGCTGACAACAAAATCACACAAAACTTATCAATGGAAATCAAATTTATCAACCCATGGAGGTCTGGATTTGGAGTCACACTCAAAATTAAAGTGGAAAACCACACTACAGGCTGATCCAACTTTGATGTAATGTCCTTAAAACAAGTCAAAATGAGGCTCAGTAGTGTGTGTGGCCTCCACGTGCCTGTATGACCTCCCTACAACGCCTGGGCATGCTCCTGATAAGGTGGCGGATGGTCTCCTGAGGGATCTCCTCCCAGACCTGGACTAAAGCATCCGCCAACTCCTGGACAGTCTGTGGTGCAACGTGGCGTTGGTGGATGGAGCAAGACATGATGTCCCAGATGTGCTCAATTGGATTCAGGTCTGGGGAGCGGGCGGGCCAGTCCATAGCATCAATGCCTTCCTCTTGCAGGAACTGCTGACACACTCCAGCCACATGAGGTCTAGCATTGTCTTGCATTAGAAGGAACCCAGGGCCAACCGCACCAGCATATGGTCTCACAAGGGGTCTGAGGATTTCATCTCGGTACCTAATGGCAGTCAGGCTACCTCTGGAGAGCACATGGAGGGCTGTGCGGCCCCCCAAAGAAATGCCACCCCACACCATGACTGACGCACCGCCAAACCGGTCATGCTGGAGGATGTTGCAGGCAGCAGAACGTTCTCCACGGCGTCTCCAGACTCTGTCACGTCTGTCACATGTGCTCATGTGCTCAGTGTGAACCTGCTTTCATCTGTGAAGAGCACAGGGCGCCAGTGGCGAATTTGCTAATCTTGGTGTTCTCTGGCAAATGCCAAACGTCCTGCACGGTGTTGGGCTGTAAGCACAACCCCCACCTGTGGACGTCGGGCCCTCATACCACCCTCATGGAGTCTGTTTCTGACCGTTTGAGCAGACACATGCACATTTGTGGCCTGCTGGAGGTCATTTTGCAGGGCTCTGGCAGTGCTCCTCCTTGCACAAAGGCAGAGGTAGCGGTCCTGCTGCTGGGTTGTTGCCCTCCTACAGCCTCCTCCACGTCTCCTGATGTACTGGCCTGTCTCCTGGTAGCGCCTCCATGCTCTGGACACTACGGTGACAGACACAGCAAACCTTCTTGCCACAGCTCGCATTGATGTGCCATCCTGGATGAGCTGCACTACCTGAGCCACTTGTGTGGGTTGTAGACTCTGTCTCATGCTACCACTAGAGTGAAAGCACCGCCAGCATTCAAAAGTGACCAAAACATCAGCCAGGAAGCATAGGAACTGAGAAGTGGTCTGTGGTCACCACCTGCAGAACCACTCCTTTATTGGGGGTGTCTTGCTAATTGCCTATAATTTCCACCTGTTGTCTATTCCATTTGCACAACAGCATGTGACATTTATTGTCAATCAGTGTTGCTTCCTAAGTGGACAGTTTGATTTCACAGAAGTGTGATTGACTTGGAGTTACATTGTGTTGTTTAAGTGTTCCCTTTATTTTTTTGAGCAGTGCATTATGTCTAGACGATAGTCTAAAGAAAGGAGTAGCCGCTTGTTGTTTTGTTTTCCTTTTTTGGCCACGGCCTTTTGGTCAATGGCTTAGTTTATATTTATTTATTTTGTTACGCAGTTGTTTCAGAGTTGGACGTTCCCTGTACGGGAGTTATTTTTGTCAGGTGAAAGAAGACCTGTTTAGTAAACAATACAAAAGGAACCACAAGCACTGCCTCTGGTCTGTTCATTTTATACCTCCCGCCTGTGTTAGCGTGCTTTGACAAGCTGATCCGTTCACAATAACATCCCGATATAGGCTAACTAACAATATGACCTGCTGTCTATAGAGACTTAAGCCCCCACTCACAACAGAAACAGCACATACTAAGTGTATGGCAGTGAAGCCATAGATGTTCCACTACATAAGCAGCCCTATATATATTCATGGTGACTCCAGCTGACCCAGTTTCTCTGGAGTGTTTGAAAGATAAGGGCCTGGTCACAAAAGGTCACAAAACAGCTTGTGTTTCTGAGGGGACATCTTATCTGTGACGCGATGCCCACTGTACGCCACCGAGCCTGGCAGCAGGGGTAGAAAGAAAGAGCAGGGTGAATCAGACACAGGATAAGACACAATACTTTTCCTCCTCTGAAATACGGAGCAAGAAGCTCAAGGCGAGGAGTCACGCTTTGGCAAGGAGGACACCCATTTGATAATAATGACAGAATCACTGAAAAATCAGCTTTTTGCCTCCTTGGCAGTTGTTCTGAGGGGTAAAATAAAATAATTTTGGGGAATGGAGCTCCAGCTGAATTGGAACAAGACTTTGAAGCTGGCCAGTAAATATTGTGAATATCTGTCAGTTTGGTTTTTCAGCCTCCAAAAATGAGGGACTGCGAGGGGAGAACATCTTGAAGTGATCAGAAAAAGCCAGCTGAATTAAAGTCAGATAAATTACTTTACTGGCAACTCTTGACACCCTTTTGGACAGCATAAAAAGTGTCTTTGTCCACCGCTTTTTTTATATAAATGCGAGGAATGCAAAATAATTTAGCATATTAATAACTGCATCACCACAAATAAGAAACACCCATAGTATCCACAATACACTCTACTACAGTATTTGCCATGCAACTCAGAAAACTTGTTGAAATTTACTGTTGATGATGACCAATCTAATAAAATAAAACAAATCTTCTTGTTTTACATGGTGTGTATTCTTTTGTCTGTGATGTGCATTTCAAACCATTGTAACATCTAAAATGATCTGTTTATGATGGTACACTCCATAAGATTAAGTATGCAATGTCATCCAGATTTTAAAAAACATAAATCAAGTCTTTGGAAGTTGGGAGTGGAAGAGCTGGTCATAAATCGAACTGATTGTCCTTAGCACTGACAGAAACTATATTTGGAGAATAGCACGAGAAACATCCAGAAATCACTGATGTATGAGGTAATGCATATCTCTTCAGGCCAAAATAGACCTATTGATCTTTGAATTCCAATATGATTTAGCACCATCTTATATGTGATTCTCTCCCTCTTTGTGGTTGTCTACAGCAGTGTTTCCCAACTCCGGTCCTCCAGTTCCCCCAACAGTACAATTTGTTTGCTGTAGCCCCGGACAAAAACACCTGATTCAACTTGTCAAGGGCTTGATGATTAGTTGACAAGTAAAATCAGGTGTGGTTGTCCGGTGCCACAACAAAATATGTACTGTTGGGGGAACTGGAGGAAAGGAGTTGGGAAACACTGGTCTACATTATCTACAGTATCCAGTGGATGTACGTTCTGGGAGGATATCGCTTCTATAGCAGTCAGCAGGCTGACAGGGCCCACTAAAAGGCGGTGAGGAGGGAGGCATGCAACACATTCAGGGACGGACGGACACAGCTTGTTTTCACACACAGATGGATGGGTGAGCTGGAAGTCACGCCGTCTATCCCCCGCTGACAGATTGAGTGGGAGTGTTGAGAACAAACTGTAACAGAAGTTTAACAAAAGGCTTTGGCTATATAGCTCCATACAGACCTCCACAGAGCAATTAAAAAAAACACTCCCTCCTGGGGCATATTGGGGCAGCTGAACTCTGACCCAGGCCACAGCTTGTTGTACCCATGACCCTGTTCCCAGTGGGCTAGACATATAGACAGGAATACTTTTATACAGGCCCTGGGGGTTTGTTAAGCATGGTCATGTATGGGCAGTCACTGTAAAACTGTTCTTATCACAATACAGACATAACGTTTTGAGAATAGGATGTGGTGGAGTGTAGCTGCAACACAATGCATGTGTGGGGGTTGACTTGGGTCATTTGAATTTGGTGCAGACATGGTACAACTATGTTAGAATACAATCTATGAGAAAACATTCAATGACAGTTCTTCAGGCACTATTGGTATTACTAAACACAATCAAACAACAAGACATATTTCCTTCCCCTTACCTTGACAATGAGACATGTTCATCCTTTTGTAACCCTTGGGGCATTCCACTTGCCCGTTCGCAATCACTGCATACGCTGCGGGAAAAGGAAAAGAAAGAAGGTGATGAGTGAGAGCACTGATTAGAGAAAGAGAAATTATCACACTCTGCTTGTCTACTTTAAAACAACATTGCATCCATAAGACACAGAGGGAGGGAGGGAGGGAGGGAGGGAGGGAGGGAGGGAGGGAGGGAGGGAGGGAGGGAGGGAGGGAGGGAGGGAGGGAGGGAGGGAGGATGGTTCATGTGTAGCATGGGAGCATATAAATTACAGATGTGCTGAGCTTGGCAGGGGGAGAAATGAGACGGGGACCCACAGCTGGGCCCTGCGGGACACCACAATGCTGCCATGTAAACGAATCCCCATTAACCACAGTTATACGACAGCACTGCCATCACGCACAATCATCAACACCACACGTCATTTATAATCATATTACCCAGAGCTCCACACCCCTGGGGACACATACACAGTGAAAGAGAGCCTGTATATCATAAATTGTTTCGAGAAAACACATGCCACAGCCATGACCTGTGTCACCAACCACGGCGAAAATCCACTTAAACGCCAGACTAATGCTTCATGTGTACACGCCAGGAATGATGATGAATGCAAGGTTTACTGGGGTTCTTACCAGGATGCTGCGCTTTTTTTGTTTTGCTTGTTCTACTATAACAATAACAATCTCCTCATGTAGCATGTCCTTCAGCGAGGTACTTTAGAGGTTCACAGAAGCGGTGTTGTAAATAACGCTCTGTGTCCGTTCATGCCCCCAGCGTGGCCATACACTTGCTGACAGAGGCCTGAAAACATGATGTCATTATTCATTCGGCACCCAGTCAGGGCAGGGCATGCTCAATTAGTTGTTGGGACCAGGGAAGGAGGCTATTCTCAATATCAGATGGCCAGGACTGAGTCTTCACTTGTGGAGAAGGTAGGGGGTAATCAGAGCCGATTGCTGGACAGGATCAAAGTGATTAGTCACAGATTTCACAGTTATGGAAAGGTGAAAGAGGAGACGCAGACGAAGAGTCTCCTAGAATATCATCAGACACATGTTGAAAGGAGAACGGTCCTCCTCATGATTTAGTAGTGTCTGGCTAGGGTGGATTTTTCATTTCAACATGATGGGACAGTAGTGTATTCACTCCCTTTACATCCAGCGGAAGAGCAGAAAATGTTTTTCATGTGACTTCCAGACCATTCTTAGCTTTTCTAGTTCATCAGATTGTGAGCGGCACCACACAATTGACAAGCCTTCAAAATAATGTTGATATCTCATATGTACATTTGATCTGATTTTCAGCATATACACTACCGGTCAAAAGTTTTACAACACCTACTCATTCAAGGGTTTTTCTTTATTTTTACAATTTTCTACATTGTACAATAATAGTGAAGACATCAAAACTATAAAATAACATATATGGAATCATATAGTAACCAAAAAAGTGTTAAACAAATCAAAATATAAAAATATAAGGAAAAGCAGCCAACAAGTGCTCAGCATATGTGGGAACTCCTTCAAGACCGTTGGAAAAGCATTCCAGGTGAAGCTGGTTGAGACAATACCAAGAGTGTGCAAAGCTGTCATCAAGGCAAAGGGTGGCTATTTGAAGAATCTCAAATATAAAATGTATTTTGATTTGTTTAACTCTTTTTTGGTTACTGCATGATTCCATGTGTTATTTCATAGTTTAGATGTCTTCACTATTATTTTACAATGTAGAAAATTGTAAAAATAAAGAAAACCCCTTGAATGAGTAGGTGTTGTAAAACTTTTGACGGTTAGTGTATGCACACACACGCTCATTCATAGCATGCAACATGCACACAGTATGGCACACTACATGTGAGCTCCATAAGCACCATCAATATCTTTGCTCTTACACAGTATCTACAACGTCATTTGGAGCACAGCAGGAATTTCGCCACCAGTACCAATGAAAACATGTTCCCTTCCCTCCAGGCTCTTCCCCTGGCCGAGTGTGCAATGAGGGGAAGTTTATCTTCAGGCAACGCTGCAGCAGATTGCAGGGTGTTGATCTGAAGGCCTGGGAGTGACAGACAGTGGTGTCGCAGGCCGTCTGGCAGGTAAGTAGATGGTGGGTCAACAGTACCTGATAAGAGCCCCTCTCATACATCAATCTAGACACCAGGGCAGTGCAAACAGGTCCGGCATCCCCTCAGCCACAGCAGCACATCTGCCCTTACATCAGTGTAGTACTGATGTAAAGCTGACCCTGCAGTCAGCCTTCCTTCTCCTCTGTTTGTTTGGGAACCCCCCGCCATTTATTTTCCTTTTCCTTCCTACACAGGCGACAAGCTGTTAATTGGAAAAAAATTGGTGGAATTCTGATTCCAGATCCAGCTGCCAAAGTTCTCTCCGTTTGTGGTATTGGTGAACCTCAGTTCACCAACAGGCTATCAATATCGCAGGGAGGAGAAAGAATAGGGGGAGATCTTGTAGTCTACCTGGAATGTGCCATCAATCCGTCTTATTTATGGTGTTATCCCATCTGTGTTCTGAGTGGTTGTGAGAGTCTAACAGTATGAGTTCATACTGCTGGTCATGACGTGACTCAGTGATCACTGAAGGAGGCAGTAAGGATGCAGTATCTTCAGGTTCACACAGTTGATCAGAAGTGGATCAGACCAGACGGGAGCTCCCCTGCAGGGTTCAGGGTCGGGGATAATCGTGTCAAAGCGAAGCGGCTGTTCCGGTCCCGCCCTGCACCCCTGGAATCCCCAGAGAGGCCTCTGGGTAATGAGCTGTTGTGACAGGGCGGTGGGCGAGGCGGGTACGAACCCCCATGAGAACAGGATCAGTCTGCCCTGATTGACTGCAGGGGCACATGCCAAGGGATGCCTGGCAGGGCGCAGGCCACTCTATAAATCTTATTAGCACAGAGAGAATAGGGGACACACAGAGAAGAGCAGGTCTGTCTGAAGTAACTTCACCCACAGGTACCTGAGCTGGCTGACAGGACATCATCTGTATGGTCAACCCACTGCTAAAGACAATGGCAAACAAACAAGATACTGCATAAATAAGACCAGAAGTTTTGCCTAACCACCTTAGAAGGGAAAACGAGTTATAGGCCAGTGCAATGGACAACAAACTGAAAGAGTGAAATGTACTGTAAGCTATGTATCTAGGATATATGCTAGTTCATGATGTTTTGTAACCTACTGTGGGTAGAATGCCACTGTGGAATGGATTTGACATGCCGTCATGCTGACCCCGACAATGTTCATTGTCACAGATCCCAATGCAGTGAAACGCAAGAGTGACCTCGCTGCATCATTAGTGTTCCCCTTGGTTACATGGATGCTGGGACAGAGAGACCTGACTGGCCCATATTCATTGTGCTTTACAAAAAGGAAGTACAGGGACACAGACTGTTGGCCTCACTTGTTACCCCTCCATTCATTCATTGCACTTTACCAAAAGACTTTGTCACCCTTGACTGATTTGTTGTACTTCACCAGTCATCTCTAAATTGTGTCAGGCATTTTATTTGCAACCATCCAGCAATATTTGCTTGTAAACAGTTGAAGCCTCATATAAAATGTCTTAATAGGTGGCATCACTTTCTTTTGAGAGCCTACTCTAAAACAGGAGTCAAAGCTAACTTAGCACGGCCTTCAAAATAGGCCTTTTGAGATGTGGGTGTTTACAGAGGGAATGAGAGAGGAGGATAGGCAAAAGGGGAGTGAAGGTAAGAAAAGAGTGAGAGGGAAGGAGTTTGAAGGGAAAGGAGTGGGTCTAGTCAAATGGGTTCTGCTTGACAGAAATCTTTCATTGGTCATTTAGTGCAATCATTATGTGGACCACCTGGCCTGAGGGAGGCTTTTATTTGCCTACTTAGACGTACGAGTGGCAGGCACATCCATCACAGGCTGAGAGCACGGTACTGAACCCACAATGTACTGTACTGCCTCAACCCCAATATACTGCTCCTCCATGGAGTCTGCCCTGAGTCACCCCCTACCCCCAGGCTTATCCAGGAGCCTAGCTGGAGAACCTGAGAAGAGGTAGTAGACCAGAGAGGGGTAATGGATGTGAGTCACAGGAGGAGGGGAGACAGTCATCTCTATCCATTCCAAAGTTAGCCATTCTGTAGGAACACAACAGACATGAGTGCCAAGAACCTTTAAAACCCTTTAAGCGACTTGCTTACTGAGAACAGACGGCCATGGGACAAACTGGTGCCATGGAGGGGTAAACCCAACACAACCCTTTAATCACAAGGAGCTGTTTCATTCCCTTTGAGATGAAGATGAGAAAGAACCCATGTCCCTCTGGCCTCCAGACCAACGACTGATTACAGAAAACAGCTAAGGGGAAGTCATTTGCTTTCAAAGCAGAACGTCTCATTGGCACAAGCCAAGTTTGCCATTCTGGCACGGCCCATATCACGAGCCCTGTAAATAAGCCCCAGCTGCCAGCCAGTCAAGCGCTGGGGCATCAGATGAGACGAGACAGCCACATGGACCTAACATCAACATCCCCATGATGAGATCAGCCTCAGACACCACACACTCATGCAAAGCTAACATTTGCTTTCTTAAAAAGCTCCAGTATAGCAGCTTGGAGTTTGATATTGGGTAAATGACATTCCCAGCTGTGTGTTCATAGGCACAGACAATTACCATGTTTTGACAGACATTGTATAAAGACAATGCAGCTGGTCCGATCAAGGCATTTATTTCATCAAATGAAATCAACTGTATTTATAAAGCCCTTTTCACATCATGAGATGTCACAAAGTGCTTCTCCCTCATGTTCGACTTGACTTAATCCTTCTTCAAAAACATTATATTTGTCTCAGTTTTTAACATCATTTGATGCTTTTTGCATCTGTTTGTAGTTTGACAGTTTTTAATTTGGTTCTGTCCTCCCTTCTTCACGACGCCCACAGCGGTGTGGCTGTGACCTCCCATTTAAATAGACACACATTCTCCCATAATCTCCTACTGCCGCCACTTGACATGAAATATTTACCACTGGGGGCGAGGCCAAGAGATGACATGGTATAGTCCATACCCCATGATGAACAGGCTACACATGTATCATATCCAGCCATGCAACAGAGATTTCATTTCCATGTGCCTCCAACTCACTGGCATGGTGCCTTGGACAAGCAGTCCTCTCTGGGCCAGATAGATACTGTATGTCTGCATTGGGATTTATTCCTGCTCGCAGTCAGCCCTCATTAGCCACACTGCTGTCTAGCTAATAGATTCCATCACACTGTTTGTACCCGGCAGTAAGCTAAATCAACACAGAACGAATCAGAACCTGCCAAAGGATGGCAACGTCTCTGTCTAATCACCATGAGAGAGAGGCTGCAGCGGCAGAGAGAGAGAGAGAGCAGCCTGAAACCTTGGCACGGACTACAGCACATGTTCAGCTCAGTCTGTGTTGTTCTGAACAAGTCGCCCCATCACTGGGTTTGGATGTTGGTCATTAACAAGTGTTCAATGTTTGATCACTGCTAATAAAAAGTACTAGGCACATGCTTTGGTCCTAAATGGGCAGATTCAATAGTTCTCCATGGGACTGGAAGGGATGATCTCATGTAGGGTGATTTGGAACAGGGCCTTCTCCTCCTCCTTCTCATCTTATTTGATTAATCTGATGCTCAGGAATAACATTCCTATGAGAAAGAGATAGTAGAGTCAGAGAGAGGTTTCTCCCTCAGTATGTGGCGGGCCTGCTGGTGTGGTCGGGGTTGAGGAAGGAGGGGCAGAGGGCTGACATCATCATGCTGTGACATCATGCTGTGACCTCGGTGGCCTGGGGAGGTAGTGGCTCCAGGGCCAGAGGCCAGGGCTCCTGTGGGTGGGTCTGTGATTTATGTTGGCCCCGGGGAGTGGGAGAGTCACTTGGAGGGAAGACTTCCTGGAATGACAGATAGGGAGACGACCGGAGCCATGCTTTATGGAATTGAATAAGCCATGGAACACACTGGTACTGATGGCCACTTAGAAATAAAATTACTATGGGTGGCCAGCTACTCCATATAAAGTCAGAAACAGCCATGCCACTCTCACACCAGGTCATAGGTTCACACTCAGGGCAGAGCTTGTGGCCTCTTCTAAAGTACCACAGATCAGTTTTCACATGAACCTTTCACTTAAAGTGATCCTCAATGCAGAAAACCCTAACAAACAGTCTGAATGACACTGATCTACCTATCATTGTTCTGATCTACTGTATCTACAAAGAGCTGTGTTCACTTTATTGGGTACGTTTCCCAATATACTGTACTTTGAAAGCAAATTAGCTGTCAATCAACTCCATACCCCACATTGGCCTTGCCTCATCCAATCAGGTGTCATCTTGCAGTCTAGGGGGACAAGCAGCTCTAATTGCTTCCATCTCCTCTCCTGTCAGAGGACACACTTCAACATTTCAGCCATAAGCCTGAAATTTAAATAAGTTCTGGCGCTGTTTTCTCTCAATTCAATTCAAGGGGCTTTATTGGCATGGGAAACATATGTTAATATTGCCAAAGCAAGTGAAGTAGATAATATACAAAAGTGAAATAAAAAATTAACAGTAAACATTACACTCACAGAAGTTCCAAAACAACAGAGAGAGAGAGGAGAGATGGACATATGAACCAGAGAGAGAGAGGAGAGATGGACATATGAACCAGAGAGAGAGGAGAGATGGACATATGAACCAGAGAGAGAGAGGAGAGATGAACATATGAACCAGAGAGAGAGGAGAGATGGACATATGAACCAGAGAGAGAGGAGAGATGAACATATGAACCAGAGAGAGAGGAGAGATGGACATATGAACCAGAGAGAGAGAGGAGAGATGAACATATGAACCAGAGAGAGAGAGGAGAGATGGACATATGAACCAGAGAGAGAGAGGAGAGATGGACATATGAACCAGAGAGAGAGGAGAGATGAACATATGAACCAGAGAGAGAGAGGAGAGATGAACATATGAACCAGAGAGAGAGGAGAGATGAACATATGAACCAGAGAGAGAGGAGAGATGGACATATGAACCAGAGAGAGAGGAGAGATGAACATATGAACCAGAGAGAGAGAGGAGAGATGAACATATGAACCAGAGAGAGAGGAGAGATGGACATATGAACCAGAGAGAGAGGAGAGATGAACATATGAACCAGAGAGAGAGGAGAGATGGACATATGAACCAGAGAGAGAGGAGAGATGGACATATGAACCAGAGAGAGAGAGGAGAGATGAACATATGAACCAGAGAGAGAGGAGAGATGGACATATGAACCAGAGAGAGAGGAGAGATGAACATATGAACCAGAGAGAGAGGAGAGATGGACATATGAACCAGAGAGAGAGAGGAGAGATGAACATATGAACCAGAGAGAGAGGAGAGATGGACATATGAACCAGAGAGAGAGGAGAGATGAACATATGAACCAGAGAGAGAGAGGAGAGATGGACATATGAACCAGAGAGAGAGGAGAGATGAACATATGAACCAGAGAGAGAGAGGAGAGATGAACATATGAACCAGAGAGAGAGGAGAGATGGACATATGAACCAGAGAGAGAGGAGAGATGGACATATGAACCAGAGAGAGAGAGGAGAGATGAACATATGAACCAGAGAGAGAGGAGAGATGAACATATGAACCAGAGAGAGAGAGGAGAGATGGACATATGAACCAGAGAGAGAGAGGAGAGATGAACATATGAACCAGAGAGAGAGAGGAGAGATGGACATATGAACCAGAGAGAGAGAGGAGAGATGGACATATGAACCAGAGAGAGAGGAGAGATGAACATATGAACCAGAGAGAGAGAGGAGAGATGAACATATGAACCAGAGAGAGAGGAGAGATGAACATATGAACCAGAGAGAGAGGAGAGATGAACATATAAACCAGAGAGAGAGGAGAGATGAACATATGAACCAGAGAGAGAGGAGAGATGAACATATAAACCAGAGAGAGAGGAGAGATGAACATATGAACCAGAGAGAGAGGAGAGATGAACATATAAACCAGAGAGAGAGGAGAGATGAACATATGAACCAGAGAGAGAGAGGAGAGATGAACATATAAACCAGAGAGAGGAGAGATGGACATATGAACCAGAGAGAGAGGAGAGATGGACATATGAACCAGAGAGAGAGGAGAGATGAACATATGAACCAGAGAGAGAGGAGAGATGAACATATGAACCAGAGAGAGAGGAGAGATGAACATATGAACCAGAGAGAGAGAGAGGAGAGATGGACATATGAACCAGAGAGAGAGGAGAGATGAACATATGAATCAGAGAGAGAGAGAGGAGAGATGAACATATGAACCAGAGAGAGAGGAGAGATGGACATATAAACCAGAGAGAGAGAGGAGAGATGGACATATGAACCAGAGAGAGAGAGGAGAGATGGACATATGAACCAGAGAGAGAGGAGAGATGGACATATAAACCAGAGAGAGAGGAGAGATGGACATATGAACCAGAGAGAGAGGAGAGATGGACATATGAACCAGAGAGAGAGAGGAGAGATGGACATATAAACCAGAGAGAGAGGAGAGATGGACATATGAACCAGAGAGAGAGGAGAGATGAACATATGAACCAGAGAGAGAGAGGAGAGATGGACATATGAACCAGAGAGAGAGGAGAGATGAACATATGAATCAGAGAGAGAGAGAGGAGAGATGAACATATGAACCAGAGAGAGAGGAGAGATGGACATATAAACCAGAGAGAGAGAGGAGAGATGGACATATGAACCAGAGAGAGAGAGGAGAGATGGACATATGAACCAGAGAGAGAGGAGAGATGGACATATAAACCAGAGAGAGAGGAGAGATGGACATATGAACCAGAGAGAGAGGAGAGATGGACATATGAACCAGAGAGAGAGAGGAGAGATGGACATATAAACCAGAGAGAGAGGAGAGATGGACATATGAACCAGAGAGAGAGAGGAGAGATGAACATATGAACCAGAGAGAGAGAGGAGAGATGGACATATGAACCAGAGAGAGGAGAGATGAACATATGAACCAGAGAGAGAGGAGAGATGGACATATGAACCAGAGAGAGAGAGGAGAGATGGACATATGAACCAGAGAGAGAGAGGAGAGATGAACATATGAACCAGAGAGAGAGAGGAGAGATGGACATATGAACCAGAGAGAGAGAGGAGAGATGAACATATGAACCAGAGAGAGAGGAGAGATGGATATATGAACCAGAGAGAGGAGAGATGGACATATGAACCAGAGAGAGAGGAGAGATGGACATATGAACCAGAGAGAGGAGAGATGGACATATGAACCAGAGAGAGAGGAGAGATGGACATATGAACCAGAGAGAGGAGAGATGGACATATGAACCAGAGAGAGAGGAGAGATGAACATATGAACCAGAGAGAGAGGAGAGATGAACATATGAACCAGAGAGAGAGAGGAGAGATGAACATATGAACCAGAGAGAGAGGAGAGATGAACATATGAACCAGAGAGAGAGGAGAGATGGACATATGAACCAGAGAGAGAGGAGAGATGAACATATGAACCAGAGAGAGAGGAGAGATGGACATATGAACCAGAGAGAGAGGAGAGATGGACATATGAACCAGAGAGAGAGGAGAGATGAACATATGAACCAGAGAGAGAGGAGAGATGAACATATGAACCAGAGAGAGAGGAGAGATGGACCATGGTCTTATTTTATCTGGAGTTCATTACTCACTGAAATTTGCAGCATGTGGGTTTACAGTGCATTCGATCCTACAGCGCTGAACGGGGCTGGTGCTGGGGCTTCCACAGTGTCACTGTCATTACCTCCATTACGTCAACTTCCCTCCCTCCCAAAAACACACACCCGTTGGTTTCCCCACCGCACTGCGGCTTCCTCCACTCCATATAACAATAATAACACTTTATCTGCCTAAAACAACAGAGTAGTCTGGCAGTGTCTTGGATTGATGTCTTTCACTGAATCAGTCAGAGAGTTCATTGATTCCCTCCCATTGGATAGAGGGAGAACTATAGGAGAATAACGTGGGAATGGTGTGGAGATCACAGTCAGGACTGAAGCCAAGATAGGCAACAGAGAAAGAGACATCCCGGCACTTGGAGCTGACCAGAGGAGACATTAAAAGGTTCCGGGAAACAGTAGGTCTGGATGGAGCATTCCTGAATGGAACCACATTCGACACTGGTCCTTAAACAGCTAAGCGACATAGTTCTCAGTGTCTATAAAATATGTTGTTAAGAGGCTCCTGTTGCTGTGACACTTGTTTTCAATGGCCTGTATGTTTTACAAACAGTAATAAACTGACGGGTGTTGCATGAGTCACACCCAAAAACAAGTTGGACATTATGACCTCAGCATCACACGCTCGGAGAGGAGAGACACAAGCCTCTCTCATTGAGGTAAATGACTACTTTCCAGATACTTGTCATCAAGCCATCAACTGACCTGGCTGGGAGCAGTCCAAGAGAGATGTACGGGATGACAAAATGATTACTCTTCATTAGTGCGTGTCCACTTGTTTAAGTTACTACATACACAATGTATAATGAAGCCAGCTAAAGCGGGTTCTGGCCATATTTGTATACAGGGAACCATAAGACTGGAAAGGAATGTCAAGCATTCGCTAAAAAGTACTTCAAAGTATGCACCAATCAGCATGGGACATACAGTATGTGGCTTCCTCTTTCCCTCTTTTGTCTTTCATTCTCTCATCTCCAGCGACTCTGCGTGTGACCCGGGACCAAGCTGCCCAAAAACAACTATACAATGAGAGAATGCAGGGATAGTTCTGATTCTCCCCACTTCAAAGGACGGAGGAGAGGAAAACATCTGTGAGTCAAACGAGATGCTGGTGTGGGAGAGAGAAAGACAGAGATAGAGAGAGAGAGAGAGAGAAAGAGAGAGAGAGAGAGAGAGAGAGAGAGAGAAAGAGAGAGAGAGAGAGAGCGAGAGAGAGAGAGAGAGAGAGAGAGAGAGAGAGAGAGAGAGAGAGAGAGAGAGAGAGAGAGAGAGAGAGAGAGAGAGAGAGAGAGAGAGAGAGAGAGAGAGAGAGAGAGAGAGATTCTGGCACAGAGAGAAGAGAAAAATAGATGTCCGTCCATGATGAATGGACCTGAGATGAGATGATGTCTGCTTGTGATTAGAGCTCCGGCAGACAGACACTTCACAGGGAATGGGCTATGACAGCACCCTGTGACAGGCTATTGACATCTACCGCAGCCAGGCCTCTTCCTGATAGGATTAACAGGGAAGAGCAGGGCAAGGACCGTCCCTCCCAACCACCAAATAACCCTCGTGGGGAGCTTCAGTAGGGCCTGGAGGCCCTTGGGTGGGGGTCATCAGGGGCCCGGAGCGCTCCTCTATTTAAAACATAATGAAGAAACACTGCCAACAACTTTACTGAGAGTCTGCTGCCTCTAACACACAGAGAGAGGGGAAGAACCACCCAACGGGCACACGGCTGCTTTTCAAAACCGCAGCAGCAGCAGCACAGGCAGCTCTGGTCAGGAACCATGGCTGTCCATTTCTCTTCTGTTAGCTATAGTAGAGGCAGAGCTGGCCTCTCTCTCTGCCTGACGGCAGGCTGGGTGGCACTCCTGCCAGTCTCTGTTGGTCATGCTAAATGTGTTTTCATTTGGTGCCTTGTTTTGTTTTTAGAAGCGAAAACAACTACATTTTACAATGAGACGACAAGTGATGCCAAAAGTCGAGGCACGATCCTTCTAATCTAGGATACAAAACTCAGTAATCATCCTGAATTATCACCCCACTGTTAAAGGGATTGACTGTTAATTCCAGACATAGATTGTGTTCATGATTGACGTAAAATACATTGTTTAGCCAAATGAACACATCATAATATAACAGAAGGAATAGCCCGGGAAGATCTAGGTTCACTGGTTCAGTGTGTTCAGGATGTGAGGGTAAAGGGGACTCACCTGGTTTGGTTGGACACTCTGTGCACTTGTTCAGGCCCCATGAGGCACCCACACTTCCACAGCAGTCATCCTGTTTGGTCAGGCCCGGAAGAGGCTTCCCACACTGAAATGACAACACACGCACACATCTCAACACACTCACACAACACAGGACACATCACCGACACCTTCCCTTTTTCCACTCTGACAGCATGTTGTTTAAACCTTCCCTTTTTCCACTCTGACAGCATGTTGTTTAAACCTTCCCTTTTTCCACTCTGACAGCATGTTGTTTGAACCTTCCCTTTTTTCACTCTGACAGCATGTTGTTTAAACCTTCCCTTTTTCCACTCTGACAGCATGTTGTTTAAACCTTCCCTTTTTCCACTCTGACAGCATGTTGTTTAAACCTTCCCTTTTTTCACTCTGACAGCATGTTGTTTAAACCTTCCCTTTTTCCACTCTGACAGCATGTTGTTTAAACCTTCCCTTTTTCCACTCTGACAGCATGTTGTTTAAACCTTCCCTTTTTTCACTCTGACAGCATGTTGTTTAAACCTTCCCTTTTTTCACTCTGACAGCATGTTGTTTAAACCTTCCCTTTTTTCACTCTGACAGCATGTTGTTTAAACCTTCCCTTTTTTCACTCTGACAGCATGTTGTTTAAACCTTCCCTTTTTCCACTCTGACAGCATGTTGTTTAAACCTTCCCTTTTTTCACTCTGACAGCATGTTGTTTAAACCTTCCCTTTTTTCACTCTGACAGCATGTTGTTTAAACCTTCCCTTTTTTCACTCTGACAGCATGTTGTTTAAACCTTCCCTTTTTTCACTCTGACAGCATGTTGTTTAACCTGACTTTATATACTGTATATGTGTGTGTGTTTGTGTGTGTGCGTGTGTTTAATCAGACTATATGTGTGTATGTGTGTGTGTTTAATTGGACTGTGTGTGTGTGTGTGTGTGTGTGTGTGTGTGTGTGTGTGTGTGTGTGTGTGTGTGTGTGTGTGTGTTTATGTGTGGGTGTTCAGCAGTTTGTGAGTCTTCTCTTCTGAGTGAGGACAGAGCGAGCTGAACTGAACACACATCTGAGATTGGTTAGGCCGCAGCAGAGGACATAAACAGGCGAAACCAGGAATAGCTCTGCTGCTGCTGCTCTTGGCTTGGCTCGTTAAGGAACTTGGCTAATTGTGGAGAGATTATTATCAAACATCACTGAATTCTGCCTGGCAAATGGTGCCTCATGGAGCTTTGGGAAAAGAGTTAAGGACACATTGTTATGGAACACCTAATTGGTAAAGTCAGTCAAGACCAAACAGAGATCTTCTTTTTTTTTGGGGGGGGGGGGGGGGGGGGGGGGGGGGGGGGGGCAATGAGCGGCATGAATCTGACTGTAGGTTATTTTCAAAATGGCATGGACAATGAGAGATCCCTTCCAGCACGAACATACACTTTCTCTGCTCTGCATGTCAAGCAGCTGATAACACATAGTCTAACACTGGGCTGGAAGCAGCTCTACAGAGGACACTACTGTTAGAGTTGGAAACAGGAGGCAGGGGGAATAACAGCATCTCTCACAGCCAAGCCAACAGATGCTGCCTGTACAGAACCTACGATGAGGAGCTCTCATTACCAGTGGAGGTAGAAATCTGAGGAACGGCTCATTGTAACAGCTGGAATGGAACGGTATCGCGAACACATGGTTTCCATGTGTTTGATACCTTTCCACATATTCCATTACAGCCGTTCCAATGAGCCTGTCTTCAGATTTCTACCTCCATGGGTTCCTCCAACCACCACCACTGCTCTTTACGCTCTGTGTGTGAGAGATGAGATAGAGAGTGTGTGTGTGAGAGAGATGAGTGTGGTGTGTGTGTGTGTATGTGTGTGTGTGTGCGTGCGTGCGTGCGTGCGTGCGTGCGAAGGAGATCGCTCTGTGTTTGAGACATGGGTTGGATTTCAGCCTCTCACCTGAGTCCTCCCTCTCAAGCCTAACTCATAACATGTCTGTGGGTGTTGGCAGGGGAACACGAGATGATCAATGTGTTGAGAGCTTATGAATCCTGGCTGCAGTATAATTCAGAGCCACAGACAGACTTCCTGTCCCAGACACCTACTATCAGACAGACAGAGGAGGGAAGATATGAATGCTGCCCTGCCGGACGGACGGTAAGACACACGGAAGCCAAACCTGGTCTCCACCCAAAAGACTGCTAAGATCATCATCAACTATAATGTACTGTGTTCAGAGTATGCCACTCAAAACATCATACTCAGCGGACCGTCCTATACCTGTCCATCAACGGTCTCTTGGAAGCACCTCCCCACGTATCCGTTCTGCCGGTTGTGTGGTCTGGTGTGCCCGTGCCCATTGCCGATGCCATTGCCAGGTTGGGAGCGCTGCTGTACAGAGTGAGCCCCATCAGCCGCGGGGGGTCTCTGGCCAGGCTTGACCCGGGCTACCTGGTGGATCTGCACCTCAGCCTCGTGGGGGTGCTGGATGTGGACATTCACCATGGACGGGTGTAGAGAGGCTGGACAGGACACAGAGCGCACAGCACAGTCTGTCAGGCAACACTCTACTACCACATTCAGCAGAAACACATTGAGCTCAATCTGTCTGGACATGGGAAAGAGCCTGATGAATAGTCCTGGACCTGACCTTGCAGTGATGCTTCTCAAAGGGTGTTCCCAAAAGGCCCAAGTCAGGTCTTAACATATAGAGATACAGTACAAACGAAAAGACACTTAAAACACACAAAAGTTTAATTCCATTATTATATGTTTATGACCCGAGACAGGTTGGAGGAATTGCAGAACTGTTGTAATATTGAGTACATTCTCCTTTGTCCATGTGACAGCAGAGCACATCCATATTCAGGATGTGCCAAGGAATTTTCCAGGAATTCTGACATACTCTCCTCTTTCATAAATCACAGCTCCACAAACAGGCCCTGTGTTTGATATACTACAGAAAGTGAGAGAGAGCACACGACTTTACCATGGCCTTGTAGTGACTCTCTCGACACAGTCAGACAGACAGGCAGATGCCTGCCCTGTGATGTAACAACACACACATGTGGTCTGTCATTAGATTAGCATTATAAAGTCAGTAAGGGCTGGAAGAAAATGGAGAACGGAATTCAAAGGAGCTAAGTGAGAACCTAAAGAGAGAGCTTCTGCTTCTACTTACAGCAGGCCAAAGAGAAGCCAGGACAAAAGGGGAATGTTGCTTTAATGCTGCTTATTTTAGCGGCTCTTCATGGCACTGGTTAGGGCATGCTCTGTTTCTAATTCACTATAGGGTCTTCTGTTGATAAAAGAGGGAGCACTGTGTGAACAATATGGGGAACTCCAAAAAACACCCCATTACATATTCTACTGAGAACCCATTCTGACTTTCACTGCTGGTTCACGAAGGTAGAATTCAGCAGAGTTACTAACTGGGCCGTTGCAAGTCAACAAATAAACCTGAGTTAGTTCAAACAAAACCAGAACAGTTGAGAGGGCATGATGAATCATATGAATAAAATACAGCAGTAAAATCAGCAGAACTGGAGGAAACAGTGTGTCTACAGGAGGCCTAGCTGGGGGAGGTCCTGGAGACCTGGCCAAAGACTGTGTTCCTGTGTCTCATCCAGCCAGCCAGACGGCTAGGTGATCACCTTGTTGATTGGACAGCGGCAGGGTGTACATGGAGTGGGAGGACGAGTTGCGTCCGGCCAGGCTGCCGTCCTTCCTGCTGGGGGTGGGTCGGGCAGGAGGGGGGACTGGGAGGTGGCAGAACTTCCCCGTGGAGTTTGTTGGGCACCAGCACTGGTCCCTGCCAATGCAGCGCCCGCCGTTCAGACAGGGGATCTGACAGAAGACTGCAGGGGAGAGAGGAAGGGGGGGAGGTTTGTTAGTGTAAGGAACCGCCAGATTGAATTAAGTTGATTTATGCGTCCTCATATGCTGGGGCCCATACACATAATGAGAAGCAGGAGAGAAAATTCCAATAGGTAGTGTAGACGGAGACTTCATATGGACAACTACTTTCCTGTTGATCACATAACCGTCACCACATTCACTAGTAGAAACCTCATTTGACATGGGTTTATGAAGCTCCAACTTCACCCTGAGGTAAAACACACTTCAAATATAACCTCTCCCTATCAAAGAGAAGATTCACCCATTTTTTATGTTATATTGTTTTTGTACATCTCTGAGCGATGTTCTATCGATTCCTGGGGTAATTTCATGTTTTCAGGAGTATCTGAGCTATTCGGTGTTCAAGCAGTTGGTATGAATTTTGCATATTGACATATCACTAATGAGGGTTGGGGGGGTCACGACTTTAAACTGATTCATACATGATTCTAAATTGATTCAGACACAATATTTAAGATACTATTAGCATGGATGATCAAGCTGTTTCATTCTCTAATGTAGGACACTATCACAGAAACAAATGTGTAAAAAGTATTTATTTAATCTTTTGAATCTGGCCTTATTGCTATTATCTCAATAAAAGTTATAGCACAAAGATAAGTCAAATCAGGTAATGTCAAATTTCAGTTTGAAGGAAGTATATGCTTTTTGAAGGAAGTATGCTTTAATCAATTCATTTCCCCAGTCATTCAGATTCACTACCCTCCCTTCTAACGAGTCCTGCACAGTTTGTGTACGTCGTAGATGGACGTGCTCCTGAAAGTATTGACATTCAGGAATGTGGTTAAATTCGCTAAATAGCTTCAACTGTTCAAAAGCTATAGCCAAATTCGTATTAATATTACCACTCCATTTGTTCCAGCAGCTAATAGTGGATATCGCAGGTTACTTACGTAACCACAGTTCTATAAACTAATTAAGCAGTGCATTCAGCTGACTGAGGAAATCAACTTGCACAACATTCATTCAGATTATTGCAGCGAGCCACCAATTAAGTCGCAGAGAGACACATGCGTCTTGTGAGACGTGAAATAACTATGGCTGACAAATGATTTAAAAAATACCCCATAATGACAAAGGGAAAACATGTTTTTAGAAATGTTTGCACATTTATTGAAAATTAAATACAGAAATATCTCATTTACATAAGTATTCACACCCTTGAGTAAACAGTTTGTTGAAGCACATTTGGCAGCGATTATAGTTGTGAGTCTTTCTGGGTAAGTCTCTAAGAGCTTTCCACAACTGGATTGTGCAACATTTGCCAATTTACTAATTGCTAGACAAACAGTTTCAGGTCTTGACATTTTCAAGTAGATTTCAGTCAAAACTGTAACTCGGCCACTCAGGAACATTCCATGTCTTCATGATAAGCAACTCCAGTGTAGATTTGGGCTTGTGTTTTAGGTTATTGTCCTGCTGAAAGGTGAACTCATCTCCCAGTGTCTTGTCTGAACCAGGTTTTCCTCAATGATTTTGCTTGTCCTTAGCACCATTCCGTTTCTTTTTTATCCTGAAAAACTCCCCAGTTCTGAATGATTACAAACATACCTAAGCAGCCACCACTATGCTTAAAAATATGGAGTGTGGTACTTATTTAGGCTTGCCATAACAAAGGGGTTCATTACTTACTCACTCAAGACATTTCAGCTTTTAATTTCGTAAATTTTCAAAAAACATAATTCCACTTTGACATTATGGGGTATTGTGTGTAGATCAGTGATTTAAAAAAAATATCTATTTCAAATTCAGGCCACAACAAAATGCGTAAAAAGTCAAGGGGTGTGAATACTTTCTGAAGGCATCGTATATACACTGCTCAAAAAAATAAAGGGAACACTTAAACAACACAATATAACTCCAAGTCAATCACACTTCTGTGAAATCAAACTGTCCACTTAGGAAGCAACACTGATTGACAATAAATTTCACATGCTGTTGTGCAAATGGAATAGACAAAAGGTGGAAATTATAGGCAATTAGCAAGACACCCCCAAAAAAGGAGTGATTGGGCAGGTGGTGATCACAGACCACTTCTCAGTTCCTATGCTTCCTGGCTGATGTTTTGGTCACTTTTGAATGCTGGCGGTGCTCTCACTCTAGTGGTAGCATGAGACGGAGTCTACAACCCACACAAGTGGCTCAGGTAGTGCAGTTCATCCAGGATGGCACATCAATGCGAGCTGTGGCAAAAAGGTTTGCTGTGTCTGTCAGCGTAGTGTCCAGAGCATGGAGGCGCTACCAGGGGACAGGCCAGTACATCAAGAGACGTGGAGGAGGCTGTAGGAGGGCAACAACCCAGCAGCAGGACCGCTACCTCCGCCTTTGTGCAAGGAGGTGCACTGCCAGCGCCCTGCAAAATGACCTCCAGCAGGCCACAAATGTGCATGTGTCTGCTCAAACGGTCAGAAACAGACTCCATGAGGGTGGTATGAGGGCCCGACGTCCACAGGTGGGGGTTGTGCTTACAGCCCAACACCGTGCAGGACATTTGGCATTTGCCAGAGAACACCAAGATTGGCAAATTCGCCACTGGCGCCCTGTGCTCTTCACAGATGAAAGCAGGTTCACACTGAGCACATGAGCACATGTGACAGACGTGACAGAGTCTGGAGACGCCGTGGAGAATGTTCTGCTGCCTGCAACATCCTCCAGCATGACCGGTTTGGCGATGGGTCAGTCATGGTGTGGGGTGGCATTTCTTTGTGGGGCCGCACAGCCCTCCATGTGCTCGCCAGAGGTAGCCTGACTGCCAATAGGTACCGAGATGAGATCCTCAGACCCCTTGTGAGACCATATGCTGACACATGCACATTTGTGGTCTGCTGGAGGTCATTTTGCAGGGCGCTGGTAGTGCTCCTCCTGATGTGCCATCCTGGATGAGCTGCACTACCTGAGCCACTTGTGTGGGTTGTAGACTCCGTCTCATGCTACCACTAGAGTGAGAGCACCGCCAGCATTCAAAAGTGACCAAAACATCAGCCAGGAAGCATAGGAACTGAGAAGTGGTCTGTGATCACCACCTGCAGAATCACTCCTTTTTTGGGGGTGTCTTGCTAATTGCCTATAATTTCCACCTTTTGTCTATTCCATTTGCACAACAGCATGTGACATTTATTGTCAATCAGTGTTGCTTCCTAAGTGGACAGTTTGATTTCACAGAAGTGTGATTGACTTCACAGATGAAAGCAGGTTCACACTGAGCACATGAGCTCATGTGACAGACGTGACAGAGTCTGGAGACGCCGTGGAGAATGTTCTGCTGCCTGTTGTTTAAGTGTTCCCTTTATTTTTTTGAGCAGTGTATATATATTTTTTTTAAATTTTATTGCAGTGACGGCGGAGCATCGCTGCTAAATGCATGTAGGGGAAACATTGGAATACAAGAGAAAACAAATCTCACATACCAAAATAACAGCTTGGATAGAATTTCAAAGGAGCGCGGCAATTGGTTCTAAAGCATTTAAGACTATTGAACCCCTACCTGACATTGTCTTTGCATATAGTTTGATTTACGCCCTGCAATCTTCCAGCAGTGATGACGGGTTCCTCTAGAAGGAAAAGCAGCTTGTGTTTGACAGGTTGCTTTCACAGCCTTTCATTCTGCTTATCTCTTGGCAGAGGTGCCAGTGTCCTACATACCTGCTCTATATCAGGATCTACAGAGACGCTCAAACCTTAACCTCAACTCACTCAAACTTCAAAGCCTGGAAAATGAAAAATCGATAACAGCCTGGCACAATAAAAGGGAATCTTCTAAAGGCAAAAAAGAAAAAATATCTATGCCTTTTTTTATAATGCATATTTGGACGCTGTTATCCTGACCCCTGTGATGAGGCAGGTTTCTAAAACAGCAGATGAAAGAGAGTTGTATCTGTGGCATTTAAGGCTTCGGACCCAATCATGTTGTGGCGCTATAACCCTTGTCACAGACAGACAGACAGACAGACAGACAGACTGACTGACTGACTGACTGACTGACTCCGGGTGTGAGCAAATCAGGGAGGGCTGCGGCATGATAGTCTGGCTGGAAAGAAAGTGGTGGAGAGAGAGAGAGAGAGAGAGAGAGAGAGAGAGAGAGAGAGGGAGAGAGAGAGAGAGAGAGAGAGAGAGAGAGAGAGAGAGAGAGAGAGAGAGAGAGAGAGAGAGAGAGAGAGAGAAGGGAAGAGAGTGGTGGAGAAAGAGGGGGACATGGAGCCAGTGTTCAGGTCCACAGGAAGCCCCCCTGTGATTACACATGCTGGCTAAATTATCAGCTACAAAGGGCCATTAATTCTTAACAATCTGGGGAGCAGCCCTGCACAGGACTGGACAGCCTCAGCCTCGGCCTCAGAGTGTTGTCTCAGCCTCGGCCTCAGAGTGTTGTCTCAGCCTCGGCCTCAGACTCAGCCTTGCCTCAGAGTGTTGTCTCAGACTCGCCTCAGAGTGTTCTCTCAGCCTCGGCCTCATACTCAGCCTCGCCTCAGAGTGTTGTCTCAGCCTCGGCCTCAGCCTCAGAGTGTTGTCTCAGCCTCGGCCTCAGAGTGTTGTCTCAGCCTCGGCCTCATCTTCAGACTCAGCCTCGCCTCAGAATGTTGTCTCAGCCTCGGCCTCTGTCTCAGACTCGCCTCAGAGTGTTGTCTCAGCCTCGGCCTCATACTCAGCCTCGCCCTCAGAGTGTTGTCTCAGCCTCGGCCTCAGACTCGCCTCAGAGTGTTCTCTCAGCCTCAGCCTCATACTCAGCCTCGCCTCAGAGTATTGTCTCAGCCTCGGCCTCAGTCTCAGCCTCAGAGTGTTGTCTCAGCCTCGGCCTCAGAGTGTTGTCTCAGCCTCGGCCTCAGAGTGTTGTCTCAGCCTCGGCCTCATCTTCAGACTCAGCCTCACCTCAGAGTGTTGTCTCAGCCTCGGCCTCAGCCTCAGAGTGTTGTCTCAGCCTCGGCCTCATCTTCAGACTCAGCCTCGCCTCAGAATGTTGTCTCAGCCTCGGCCTCTGTCTCAGACTCGCCTCAGAGTGTTGTCTCAGCCTCGGCCGCATACTCAGCCTCGCCTCAGAGTGTTGTCTCAGCCTCGTCTCAGAGTGTTGTCTCAGCCTCGGCCTCATACTCAGCCTCGCCTCAGAGTGTTGTCTCAGCCTCGGCCTCATACTCAGCCTCACCTCAGAGTGTTGTCTCAGCCTCGGCCTCAGGCTCAGCCTCGCCCTAACCCACCTCAGCATGGGGCAGGAATTATTCCTAGACATCAACCTGACCTTTTTTCTCATCCACCCTCTACCTACTTTCACACATCTATTCAGACACCAGACAGACAGGAAGATACCATTCATGCCCGTGCCACACACTCACACATCCCCAGCACCACCACCAAATGTCTTTAACATGCATTATTGAAGGGTTTCTCTAAGTTACTTGTCCCAGTAATGTTAGGGTTTAGAATAACTGTTCAATGTTGTGAATCCAGGGAGCCCAAAAGTGGAATGATGCAATCCACCTAGTTTTTACTGCCCCACGTTGGGAACATAACAACAACATGACATAACTGTTTGCTGTCTTCTTGACATTCCTTGAGGAGGAGCATGCACTTCCGCAACAACAAAATGCCAGCTTGAATGTTGAGTAATTTCCTTTAACGGAGTCTTTTTACAGATGTTTTAATGATCAGAGATTTCTTTCAAATAAAATGGAGCATAAAAACAAACTGCTTCTCAGGATCACCCAGAAGTGCCAGAAATGCATTGTTGTGCAACGTCTCTGCCAAGTCATTGTGTTTGGAGTAGCTTTACATTTTCCAAAAACCTATTAATGGGAGCATAAATCTATAAAACAACCTGTTTATCTATTCATAACTCAGCCAGTTCCTCCCATGAGGAGTTTAGTGTGGTAAGTGTGGGGCGGCGGCAGCCTGTGTTCATGTGTGTGTGTGTGGTATGTGGACCCTTCACTTTTAATCAGTTCGAGTGATTACTGTAAGCCTTAGCTGTATGGTAAGGGCTGAGAGGAACACTAGGGAAACAGGGCCGGAACCCCAGCATTGGTTATTGTTCTCCCCCCACATGGAGAGGCAGAGAGGGAGACTACTCTCCTGTGTGAGTTTGTAGCAAAGCCCACGGATAAATAGCAGCTTTAATGTAATCCCTATAAAATCCTATTCACTCTACTACTCCCTCTCTCTCCCTTTCTCTTTGTCTCTCTCCCCGTCTCCCAGTGAGCACATTAAATGGTTAACCGTGGAGCTGAGAGCAAGGTGTAAACCACAAAGAGACCGGGCTAACTGTTGGGAGCGTGAGAGCGGTGCTTCCACGTGTGTGGTTAGCCTCCACTGAGTCCTGCGACACGAAGGGAGGGAGACCTGCTCTTAATGTGCTCTCCCCTTTCTCTCTCTCCCTCCCTCTACCCCTCTCTCTCTCCCTCCCTCCCTATACACCTCTTTCACACTGCTCCCAGGCATATAATCTCCCCCACTCTGTCACCTCTCTCTCCTCACTGCCTGGCATTCAGTGTTGACAGCTCCACAGTGGGAATGGGTTTATCTATCAGGAGCCCCTCTTTCCCCCTCTCACCTCTGGACTACATTCAGACAGAATAGGAAGAGAGAGGAGTGGAGCGAGAGAAGGAGAAGGAGAATTGAAAAGGGGGAACACTCACAGAGTCTGAAGCCCTGGGTCTTTGCCGGCTGATGTTGCTGCTGGTTCTCACTGTAGACGGTGGTGGTGTCACCCTTCTCACAGCTGTTGTAGCAGCGGCCGCCGCTGCACACCCTCCGACATACCATGGGGGTGAAGACAATCTTGATGCGGTCAAGGTTGGAAGTGAGGTTGGCCCCTGGAGCACAAAGACACACAGAGACCTGGGTGAACAGGAGCAGCGCAGCTCTGGAGAAGAGCTGCATCTTTAATGGACTACAGACAGACACAATCCCCGGACCTGCTGCCTAGCCAGCCCAGCAGAAGGGGAGGTTTATATGAGTTTGAGTGTGTTTGGACGTGTCTGTGTGTTTATGCGTGAGTGTGTGTGCCAGTGCCTGAGGAATGGCACGGTGCAGCTGAAAGGAGGATGTGTCACTGGGCATGCTTGTGGAGGGGGGGGGGGGGGGGGGGGGATCTAGTTAAGCATGGGTTCTGGCCTCCAAGCCTTTATCATTGGGATAAGGTGTTCTAGATGTGTGAGTAAACCTTGTGTAATGGTGGGAAGCTGTTCAACACCCATTGCCCTGGTGGGATGGAAAAACAAGAGAAACTTGGACAGCAGACAGCTTTACAGAGGGCACTGTTCTGTTCTGTTCTGAGAGGGTTGGAGGGGAGAGGAGTAGGTCATTAAAAGGTTTTGTTTCTGGAGGTTTCTGGTGGTGGGGGGGGGGGGGGGGTTCTGTCGGGTGTGACCTGTCATGGATCCAAGGTGACAGTGAGGACCGTGGTGCCTCCCCCTTCCTCCCACCTCCCTCTCTGGGTCTTCAGGGAGGGAGCAGGGCTGTCCTGTGTCTGCACACTGGAGACGCTCCAGAGCATAGAGTGGAGAGGGCTAACCCCCCAGGCACACGGCTGGGATATCAAACGTCTGTCGTTTGTGTGATGTTTTTTTTTTTTTTTTACAAAGCAGGGTAATGAAGCAATAAAGAACAGTTGTATCATCTCAGGTGAAACATTTATTCTGGTCATTACCTGCTGGCGCCATTGCGTTGTTGGCGTGGCCATTGGTGGTGGGTCTGTGGCTGTTACTTGAGTGTCCATTGCCGTTCCCAATGTCATGTCCGTTCCCATTAGGCAGAGCGTTGGATGTGATGGGGCCAGTGGACGATGGGTATCGCTTGACGGTACGAGATGTCCCAGTCTGCTGAGGAGACGATGAGTCGGCTGGTCCTCGCCTCACCTGGGTCCTGGTAACGAAACAGATGACACCAGATCCTTCAAACCTCTCCCTCAACACCAGTCACTAAACATACACGACCAACATACAGAAAACCCGCGTATAATCCACTTACACATTGTCAACATGTTAAACCTAACACCACATGTCTGAGAGAGTGTGAAAGACAAACAGCATTATGTCTGTCTTAGGTCATAGCATTACTTAGTTTATTTTATAGATGAGATTCTATGTTTTTTTTATATAATTGAATCAAGAATATCATATCGTACTTAGGCCCTATAGTGATCCACTTACTCACATCTGTTGTAAGTCAGGGCAGCATGTGTGTAGCAGAGTTGGTTATGTTTCCACTTGCCACTGCAGAAATATGTATTCAATGTTTATGTATTTCTATTAGTTGGTGTTATGTCATTGGCTACGCTTGCAGATAGGGGGAGATTGCGAAACGTCAATTCTTCCCAGTCTGATTTTGACATGCAAGCAGTAGGTCATGTTCTGAAATATTGCATTCTATTTACGTGTTTACAATGTGTACGAGTTCACTATGTACATTTACGGACAAGTACAGTGCCTTCAGAAAGTATTCACAACCCATGACTTTTTCCAAATGTGTTGTGTAACTAGCCTAAATGTTTACAAATTAATAACAAATGAAAAGCTGAAATGTCTTGATTAAATAAGTATTCAACCCCTTTGTTATGGTAAGCCTAAATAAGTTCAGGAGTAAAAATGTGCTTAACAAGTCACATAATAAGTTGCATGGACTCACTGTGAGCAATAATAGTGTTTAACATGATTGTTGAATGACTACCTCATCTCTGTACCCCACACATACAATGATCTGTAAGGTCCCTTAGTGCCTCGCAAAGTAGGAAACCTATTGGTAGATAGGTAAAAATAAAAAAAACAGACATTGAATATTCCTTTGAGCATGGTGAAGTTATTCATTTGGATGGTGTATAAATACACCCAGTCACTATAAAGATACAGCCGTCCTTCCTAACTTAGTTGCCGGAGAGGAAAGAAACCGCTCAAGAATTTCACCATGGTGACTTCAAAACAGTTACAGTTTATTTGCTGTGTTAGGAGGATGGATCAACAACATTTTAGTTACTCCACAATACTAACCTAAATGACAGAGTGAAAAGAAGGAAGCCTGTACAGAATAAAAATATTTTAAAACATGCAACCTGTTCGCAATAAGGCACTAAATAAAGTAAAACTGCAAAAACATTATGTCCTGAATACAAAGTGTTATGTTTGGGCAAATTTAACACAGCACAACACTGAGAACAACTCTTCATATTTTCTAGCATCGGTATGCTTGTCATCGGCAAGGACTAGAGAGTTTTTTGGGAGGATAAAAATAAACGGAATAGAGCTAAGCACAGGCAAAATCCTAGAGGAAAACCTGGTTCAGTCTGCTTTCCAAAAGACACTGGGAGAAAAATTCACCTTTCAACAGGACAATAACCTAAAATACAAGGCCAAAATATACACTTAAGTTGCTTACCAAGACGGCATCGAATGTTACCGAGTGGCCTAGTTACAGTTTTGACTTAAGTCAGCTTGAAAATCTATGGCAAGACTTGAAAATGGCTGTCTAGCAATTATCAACAATGAAATTGACAAGAACTTGAAGAATAATAAAAAATAAAATTGAGACTCTCAGCTGTAATCGCTGGCAAAGGTGATTCTAACAGGGGTGTGAATCCTCATGTAAATGAGATATTTCTGTATTTCATTTTCAATACATTTGTAAAACATTATAAAAACATGTTTTCACATTGTCATTATGGGGTATTGTGTGTAGATGAGTGAGACAAAAAATCAATTGAATCAATTTTGAATTCAGGCTGTAACACAACAAAATGTGGAATAAGTCAAGGGGTATGAATACTTTCTGAGTGCACTGTATATATGTGTACAGTACCTGTTAGATATTAGGGGCTTCCTGTGATGTGCTTTTCTATGTTTTGATGTAAAAGGGAGTTAGCTTGCATGCTCGAGATGTAATGTTTATTGATATTCACATTATTATTACATTCTAAAATATTTCAGAATAATGTGGACAATGCCTAAATAGATTGGATGCATGAATGGTGATTTTTCATTAACCTATGTGGCCGACACACATAATAAAGTAATGAATAGGGTGGTAGCATTAATCTCACCATTTGAATCTCACCGTTGCTGTTTTTATAATGAGAAATTGACCAAAAACCAGGTTCCCTTTTTAATGGAAGGATTTGTATGGAAAGCCAAGTTGAAGCCAACATTAGATGTTGTTGCCCTCATAATAACCGCACATGGTTTTACCTCAACAGAGTAGCGCAACACCCTTCAATTGAAGCGACGGTAAGCAAACAAAAGGGGTCACATCTCTCACAAAAACTGATCAAAAATGAAATCACGGATAATCATAAAGGAGCAGGAGAACTTATAAATTGGCTACAATAATTACAAGGACTTTTCAAGCACCAAATTTAGGAAATGTCTGATTTTCAAGGTAGGCCTATTCTAGTACGCTAATTACATTTCTGAGGTCCAAATTCAAGTTCAAGTAGGCGGCCCCTTGTATTGTTTTAAAATTGCAGGTCTAACATGGAAAACAAAATGTATTTGTCATGTTTTTTCATTAACAGATCATATTGTGAATAAGCACATTTGGCTGTGTCATTTGTTCTCATTATATCCAGAATAATGTAAGGGAATAGTGTTGGGTGTTTCACAATAGTCTATCCTACACAACTGCGCACAGTAGACTCGATGTCCAATCCCAGGCACAAAAACATATGAAAACATGAACACAATACCTTGATGCTTTCTCTGTTAAATCTAACGAGACCCTGCTGTAAATCAAGCAGACAAGAAGAAATGATCAACATCAACTCGTTAGGGATATTAGATGCAACATGGACCCAGGCACAAATGAGACACCAAAATATTCTGGACATTCCTCCTGGACACCTTCTTTCAAGCACTTGGGCTGTTGTTGCATCGCATGCACTATCACAACCATAGCCCTGCTAAGTAGTGGTGCTGAAAATGCTGCAGCACCCCCTGAAAAATACATACAAAAATGTATCATTCATAAAAATACTAAGTAAATATATATTTACAGTACCAGTCAAAAGTTTGGACACACCTACTCATGAAAAGGTTTTTCTTCATTTTTACAATTTTCTACATTGTAGAATAATAGTGAAGTCATCAAAAATAAAAATAAAACATATGGAATCACAAAGTAACCAAAAAAGTGTTAAACAAATCAAAATGTATTTTACATTTGAGATTCTTCAAAGTAGCCACCCTTTGCCTTGATGACAGCTTGCACACTCTTGGCATTCTCTCAACCAGCTTCATGAGAAATGCTTTTCCAACAGTCTTGAAGGAGTTCCCACATAAACTGAGCACTTGTTGGCTGCTTTTCCTTCACTCTGCGGTTCAACTCATCCCAAACTATCTCAATTGGGTTGAGGTCGGGTGATTGTGGAGGCCAGGTCAACTGACGCAGCATTCCATCAGTCTCCTTGGTCAAGTAGCCCTTACACAGCCTGGAGGTGTGTTTTGGGTCATTGTCCTGTTGAAAAACAAATGATAGTTCCACTAAGCCCAAACCAGATGTGATGGCGTATCGCTGTGGAATGGTGTGGTAGCCATGCTGGTTAAGTGTGCCTTGAATTCAAAATAAATCCCTGACAGTGTCACCAGCAAAGCACCCCCACACCATCACACCTCCTCCTCCATGCTTCATGGTCGGAACCACAAATGCGGTGATCATCCGTTCACCTACTCCGCGTCTCACAAAGACACAGTGGATGCAAACAAAAATCTCCAATTTGGACTCATCAGACCAAAGCACAGACTTCTTGGCCCAAGCAAGTCTCTTATTTTTATTGGTGTCTTTTAGTTGTGGTTTCTTTGCCGCAATTCAACCATGAAGGCCTGATTCACGCAGTCTGCTCTGAACAGTTGATGTTGAGATGTGTCTGTTACTTGAACTCTGTGAAGCATTTATTTGGGCTGCAATCTGAGGTGCAGTTAACTCCAATGAACTTATTCTCTGCAGCAGAGGTAAATCTGAGTCTTCCTTTCCTGTGGCGGTCCTCATGAGAGCCAGTTTCATCATAGTGCTTGATGGTTTTTGCGACTGCACTTGAAGAAACCTTCAAGTTCTTGAAATGTTCTGGATTGACTGACCTTCATGTCTTAAAGTAATGATGGACTGTCATTTCTCTTAGCTTATTTGAGCTGTTCTTGCCATAATATGGACTTGGTATTTTACCAAATAGGGCTATCTTTTGTATGCCACCCCTACCTTGTCACAACATAACTGATTGGCTCAAACGCGTCGAGAAGGAAAAAAACGCCACTTTTTTTTTTTTTTACAAGGCACACCTGTTAATTGAAATGCCTTCATGAAGTTGGTTCAGAGAATGCCAAGAGTGTGCAAAACTGTCATCAAGGCAAAGGGTGGCTACTTTGAAGATTCTCAAATATATAATATATTTTGATTTGTTTAACCCTTTTTTGGTTACTACATGATTCCATATATGTTATTTCATAGTTTTGATGTCCTCACTATTATTCTACAATTTAGAAAATAGTTTAAAAAATCTAGAAAAACCCTGGAATGAGTAGGTGTGTCCAAACTTTTGACTGGTACTGTATATGAAAAACCAATATTCTCACCAACGTAAAGGCCCAAATAATAAATGTGATTGCAAACTCGAATGCTTCTAACTGAAAGAGTCAACTTACCTTGATACTTAAAACCTAAAGCGATACTGTCATTAATGTGCTTATTCAATAATTATACAATCCCGTATTAGGGGACTGATATAGCCGTCTGTAGCGTGGGCCCCAAAATAAATTCTGACTGTCATTCGGAAAAATCCTTTCTGGATCAGATGATGATGTGTGAAAATATAATGGCGTAACTAATCAGTTGGAGACCAAATGAGCATCCAACAAGTATTATGCATAATTATTGAAGAACCACATTAATGACAGTATCTATTTTAGGTCTAGGTTTTAAGTTTCAATGTAAGTTTACTCTTTCAGTTAGAAGCATTCAATTTTGCAATCACATTTATTATTTGGGATTTGTGTGCCCATGAAAACTGTTTTCACCCCGTAACATTAGGAGACACAAAATGTTACGTAGTTACACTGAATTTCTGAGATCTCTCTACAAAAAAACTGTCCTACAGCTACAGTGGTTCCTCCTTTAAAAGTTGCGAGCTGACACCGCGGGACATAGAGGTACCCAGCGTCACGGCTTCATTGCTCAAGACCACCACAAGGGGAAGTTAGAGCACTCATTATGCATTTGGGTCCCAGGGTGTTTATATGACCAATCATATCGAGTTGTTCTATTGACGAATTTGACGCGAGCCACCCGTCCCTGGTGACTTTCTTCAGCAAAGATGTCTGACAAAACATTACGGTGGAAGCAAATGTAAGTAATTACAACGTCATAACGAGTCACGCAAAAAATGTAGATCCAGGATTCTTACAGTGTTCAAGTTCAATGTCTAATTTAACTGATTAATGCTTAATATATGATATAACGACAACTTATTAGTACTGTAGTTAGCCCTGCCTCTTTATTATTATTAGTACTGTAGATAGCCCTGTGTATTTATTATTAGTACTGTAGATAGCCCTGTGTATTTATTATTAGTACTGTAGATAGCCCTGTGTATTTATTATTAGTACTGTAGATAGCCCTGTGTATTTATTGTTAGTACTGTAGATAGCCCTGTGTATTTATTATTAGTACTGTAGATAGCCCTGTGTATTTATTATTAGTACTGTAGATAGCCCTGTGTATTTATTATTAGTACTGTAGATAGCCCTGTGTATTTATTATTAGTACTGTAGATAGCCCTGTGTATTTATTATTAGTACTGTAGATAGCCCTGTGTATTTATTATTAGTACTGTAGATAGCCCTGTGTATTTATTATTATTAGTACTGTAGATAGCCCTGCGTATTTATTATTAGTACTGTAGATAGCCCTGCGTCTTTATTATTAGTACTGTAGATAGCCCTGCGTCTTTATTATTATTAGTACTGTAGATAGCCCTGTGTATTTATTATTAGTACTGTAGATAGCCCTGTGTATTTATTATTAGTACTGTAGATAGCCCTGTGTATTTATTATTAGTACTGTAGATAGCCCTGTGTATTTATTATTAGTACTGTAGATAGCCCTGTGTATTTATTATTAGTACTGTAGATAGCCCTGTGTATTTATTATTAGTACTGTAGATAGCCCTGCGTATTTATTATTAGTACTGTAGATAGCCCTGTGTATTTATTATTAGTACTGTAGATAGCCCTGTGTATTTATTATTAGTACTGTAGATAGCCCTGTGTATTTATTATTAGTACTGTAGATAGCCCTGCGTCTTTATTATTAGTACTGTAGATAGCCCTGTGTATTTATTATTATTAGTACTGTAGATAGCCCTGCGTCTTTATTATTATTAGTACTGTAGATAGCCCTGCGTCTTTATTATTAGTACTGTAGATAGCCCTGTGTATTTATTATTATTAGTACTGTAGATAGCCCTGCGTCTTTATTATTATTAGTACTGTAGATAGCCCTGTGTATTTATTATTATTAGTACTGTAGATAGCCCTGCGTCTTTATTATTATTAGTACTGTAGATAGCCCTGTGTATTTATTATTAGTACTGTAGATAGCCCTGTGTATTTATTATTAGTACTGTAGATAGCCCTGTGTATTTATTATTAGTACTGTAGATAGCCCTGCGTATTTATTATTAGTACTGTAGATAGCCCTGTGTATTTATTATTAGTACTGTAGATAGCCCTGTGTATTTATTATTAGTACTGTAGATAGCCCTGTGTATTTATTATTAGTACTGTAGATAGCCCTGCGTCTTTATTATTAGTACTGTAGATAGCCCTGTGTATTTATTATTATTAGTACTGTAGATAGCCCTGCGTCTTTATTATTATTAGTACTGTAGATAGCCCTGCGTCTTTATTATTAGTACTGTAGATAGCCCTGTGTATTTATTATTATTAGTACTGTAGATAGCCCTGCGTCTTTATTATTATTAGTACTGTAGATAGCCCTGTGTATTTATTATTATTAGTACTGTAGATAGCCCTGCGTCTTTATTATTATTAGTACTGTAGATAGCCCTGTGTATTTATTATTATTAGTACTGTAGATAGCCCTGTGTATTTATTATTATTAGTACTGTAGATAGCCCTGTGTATTTATTATTATTAGTACTGTAGATAGCCCTGCGTCTTTATTATTATTAGTACTGTAGATAGCCCTGTGTATTTATTATTATTAGTACTGTAGATAGCCCTGCGTATTTATTATTATTAGTACTGTAGATAGCCCTGCGTATTTATTATTAGTACTGTAGATAGCCCTGCGTCTTTATTATTAGTACTGTAGATAGCCCTGCGTCTTTATTATTATTAGTACTGTAGATAGCCCTGTGTATTTATTATTAGTACTGTAGATAGCCCTGTGTATTTATTATTAGTACTGTAGATAGCCCTGTGTATTTATTATTAGTACTGTAGATAGCCCTGTGTATTTATTATTAGTACTGTAGATAGCCCTGTGTATTTATTATTAGTACTGTAGATAGCCCTGTGTATTTATTATTAGTACTGTAGATAGCCCTGTGTATTTATTATTAGTACTGTAGATAGCCCTGCGTATTTATTATTAGTACTGTAGATAGCCCTGTGTATTTATTATTAGTACTGTAGATAGCCCTGTGTATTTATTATTAGTACTGTAGATAGCCCTGTGTATTTATTATTAGTACTGTAGATAGCCCTGCGTCTTTATTATTAGTACTGTAGATAGCCCTGCGTATTTATTATTATTAGTACTGTAGATAGCCCTGCGTCTTTATTATTATTAGTACTGTAGATAGCCCTGCGTCTTTATTATTAGTACTGTAGATAGCCCTGTGTATTTATTATTATTAGTACTGTAGATAGCCCTGCGTCTTTATTATTATTAGTACTGTAGATAGCCCTGTGTATTTATTATTATTAGTACTGTAGATAGCCCTGCGTCTTTATTATTATTAGTACTGTAGATAGCCCTGTGTATTTATTATTATTAGTACTGTAGATAGCCCTGTGTATTTATTATTATTAGTACTGTAGATAGCCCTGTGTATTTATTATTATTAGTACTGTAGATAGCCCTGCGTCTTTATTATAATTAGTACTGTAGATAGCCCTGTGTATTTATTATTATTAGTACTGTAGATAGCCCTGTGTATTTATTATTATTAGTACTGTAGATAGCCCTGTGTATTTATTATTATTAGTACTGTAGATAGCCCTGCGTCTTTATTATTATTAGTACTGTAGATAGCCCTGCGTCTTTATTATTATTAGTACTGTAGATAGCCCTGTGTATTTATTATTAGTACTGTAGATAGCCCTGTGTATTTATTATTATTAGTACTGTAGATAGCCCTGTGTATTTATTATTATTAGTACTGTAGATAGCCCTGTGTATTTATTATTAGTACTGTAGATAGCCCTGTGTATTTATTATTATTAGTACTGTAGATAGCCCTGTGTATTTATTATTATTAGTACTGTAGATAGCCCTGTGTATTTATTATTAGTACTGTAGATAGCCCTGTGTATTTATTATTATTAGTACTGTAGATAGCCCTGTGTATTTATTATTATTAGTACTGTAGATAGCCCTGTGTATTTATTATTATTAGTACTGTAGATAGCCCTGTGTATTTATTATTAGTACTGTAGATAGCCCTGCGTCTTTATTATTATTAGTACTGTAGATAGCCCTGTGTATTTATTATTAGTACTGTAGATAGCCCTGTGTATTTATTATTAGTACTGTAGATAGCCCTGTGTATTTATTATTAGTACTGTAGATAGCCCTGTGTATTTATTATTATTAGTACTGTAGATAGCCCTGCGTCTTTATTATTAGTACTGTAGATAGCCCTGCGTATTTATTATTAGTACTGTAGATAGCCTTGCGTATTTATTATTAGTACTGTAGATAGCCCTGCGTCTTTATTATTAGTACTGTAGATAGCCCTGTGTATTATTATTATTAGTACTGTAGCCCATCGTGTATTTCAATATATTATATTTCATTTAAATTTCTCTGGTCATAGGAACAACATGAATTTGTGCATGCGGCTGATGAGGTGCGACTCGACTTTCGCCATCAGGTGGAAGACAGTGTCCTCTCTCTCTGGTCAGTCTCACCGGAGGAAAGAAATGAGAGAGCAGGGAACGTGAGAGGCGGACCCTCTGCTGCTCTCTCCCTCTGCTTGCTGAGCGTAACGTTTGTTCAAAACAGCTTGGAACTCGGATATCTCCGACTTCTGACTTCAGTCCGTCCAAGACAACTATGAACTCAGGGGGAAAAATGAGATCTGACCAGGAAAAATCGTTTTGTTCGGTCATCCAACTCGGAATTCCAAGTCGGAAACTCTGGCATCTTTTCTAGAGTGCCGACTTTCCAACCTGAAGATCACTGACATGATTTCACGTCTGTTTTTTTTCCTGGTTCCCAGTTGTCTTGAAAGCACCATGGCCATCAGATGCAGGTACCATCAGTCCAGTAAAATAGAAAATAAAATGATTTGCTAATTATTTTAATTTATGCTCAGCTGTGCCATGCAAGTGCTACACCAACTGATCTATTTTGTTAAAAAAGCTAGAGTTTAGAAATACAATACGGCCTGAGAAGAACAATATTGGCAGGCATTTAGCCAATATGCTGTGATAATGTATTAGGCCTACTACACAAACCTAATTCTTACAGAACTATTTTTATTAGGTTAATGTAAAAAAAAATGTAAGTCATGTTTTAAAAAGGTTCTGAGCGGTAGATTTCGGCTTGATTGTTGACTGAAAAAGTGGTTTAGTGCATAAAACGTGGTAATTAACTACAATGACCATAATCTATTGGGCATCTACTTGTCCGGTCTGTGTATAATTTACGCCTGCTATGGAAGAGACAAGAATGCGTGATTGTGAGGGCATATAGAGAGCAGCTGATGCATCTCAAGGTATCTCTACCTGAAAATACATGATCAAAGTGATTGACAGTTGTTCATTAAAGTATTCCTTATTTACTTTGAAGAAGTAAAAAGTAGTTATTTTGTCAGACAGTATAGGCAGCAGCTCTATAACGATGAGATAATGACTTGGAATGAAATAGTCAAGTCATCAAGTAAAACAAATGCAATATACACAACAACTGACAGTAAAGTAATGTGAATAAATTATGGTTAATAAGTGATAAGCAGTAATGGACAGCCACTACCATCGTGGGACTTTTATTCATTGTTTATTCTGTGTTACAGCATTCAACCCACATAATGCATTGTTCATTTAATGTTTAAAAAAAATATTTTTTAGCATCCAGCATCCATCCAGCATCCATAAATTACATGAAAAACACTCATGATTTCCCTTTGGATCCATCTGCACCTGTCTGACTTACAGGAGGGCATCAGCCCGAGTGTAAAACAGAGCTTTAAGAAGTATGAAAAACCGTGTGGAATAACAAAACAATCACACTGCCTTTGTGTGGGAAGCCTGTTTCTACCTGTGCTGTCAGCATTTGATTTGGGTTAATTACAAACTCAGCAGCAGCTTGCAGGGAAGAAGCTGAGCTCATGTGAGAGCTGTGGACCAGGCAGGTGAATGCTCTGTCAGAGCCCCTCGACCTTGTTATTTATTTATTTTATTTAAACTTTATTTAACTAGGCAAGTCAGTTAAGAACAAATTCTTATTTACAATGACGGCCTACTTACAATGACGGCCTACCTGAGCTCTGTGAGTAGCATGAGGAGCAGGGGAATGACTTCACCCCTTAAACATCCCAATGGTCTGCCACAGACCACACTGTTACACAGGCAACAACACAGGGGAAGAGGAGAGACAGACCCCAGCCCTAAGAGAACCAGCTTCTCAAAGCTGCACACCTGCAGTGCTACAAGATATTTGAGGTTGAAATTAAACCACAGATTTAGACTACACCTAACAATAACAATGCCTTCAGAGTATTCATACCCAATGTTCCCTCTAAGCTGCGCGCGTGGGCAGAATAAATATCAGCCCGCACAGAGAAGCACGAGATCAGCCCTATATGCAAAATAGACCATTGCCATAATGGATCTGTGCCATTCACTTTGAACTGAACTGTGTTTACAGCATGAGCTTTCATATGTAGATGCGCTTGTTTTGATATCAAAGTGAGAGCTGCATGTAGCCACGTGGCAACATTTGTTCATATCCTTTGCTAGTAGTGAGTTATTAGCCCACTTATAGATAATCTGTAGTCAGCAATGGGGGCGTGATTACTTCTTACAAGAGCACAAAAAACATTTTTACACATCTTTGAAAAGCAAGTTGGGTAAAGAAAAATGTTTTGGTCTTAAAGGGGCAGTGTTGTATTTTGAAACAGGCTTGAATAAGCTAAGTAGCCAATATTTGTTTTATTTTATTTAACCTTTATTTAACTAGGTAAGTCAGTTAAGAACTGACTTAAATTCTTATTTGCAATGATGGCCTACCAAAAGGCAAAAAGGCCTGCTGTGGGGATGGGAGATAAACAATATTTTTTTTTTATAAAAAAATATAGGACAAAACACACATCACGACAAGAGAGACAACACAACACTACATAAAGAGAGACCTAAGACAACAACATAGCAAGGCAGCAACACATGACAACACAGCATGGTAGTAACACAACATGACAACAACATGGTAGCAACACAACATGGCAGCAGAAGAACATGGTAGGAGCACAAAACATGGTACAAACATTATTGGGCACAGACAACAACACAAAGGGTAAGAAGGTAGAGACAACAATATATCACGCAAAGCAGCCACAACTGTTAGTAAGAGTGTCTAGTGTCTAGAGAGACTCTGGGTTCGCGCCCAGGCTCTGTCGCAGCCGGCCGCGACCGGGTGGTCCGTGGGGCGATGCACAATTGGCCTAACGTCGTCCGGGTTAGGGAGGGTTTGGCCGGTAGGGATATCCTTGTCTCATCGCGCTCCAGCGACTCCTGTGGCGGGCCGGGCGCAGTGCGGGCCAGGTGCATGGTGTTTCCTCCGACACATTGGTGCGGCTGGCTTCCGGGTTGGAGGCGCGCTGTGTTAAGAAGCAGTGCGGCTTGGTTGGGTTGTGCTTCGGAGGACGCATGGCTTTCGACCTTTGTCTCTCCCGAGCCCGTACGGGAGTTGTAACGATGAGACAAGATAGTAATTACTAGCGATTGGATACCACGAAAATTGGGGAGAAAAGGGGATAAAATTATTAAAAAATAAAAATAAAAAAAATATTTTAAAAAGTCTTTGAATGAAGAGATTGAGATAAAACTGTCCAATTTGAATATTTGTTGCAGCTCGTTCAAGTTGCTATCTGCAGCGATCTTAAAAGACAAGCGACCCAGTGATGTGTGTGATTTGGAGACCTTTAACAGAACGTGACTGGCAAAGAGAGCAATAATTTGTCTGATTCTCCGTAATAATGGTCTGATGAGACATAAGTATTCAAACCCCTTTGCTATGACATTCCAAATGGAGCTCAGGTTTCCTTTGATCATCCTTGAGATATCGCTACAACGTGATTGGAGTCCACCTGTGGCCAATTCAATTGTTTGGACATTTAGAAAGAAACACACCTGTCTCTATGAGGTCCCACAGTTGACAGTGCATGTAGAGTAGAAACTATACCATGAAGTCCAATGAACTGTCCGTAGATCTCTGAGATAGAATTGTGATGAGGCATATATCTGGGGAAGAGAATAAAACAATTTCCACAGTGTTGAAAGTTTCCAAGAACACAGTGGTCTCCATCATTGGGAAATTGTTTTTTTTTAACTACCCAGATTCTGCCTAGAGCTGGCCGTCCAACCAAACTGAGCAACAGGGCAAGAAGGACCTTGGTCAGGGAGGTGACCAAGAACCTAATGACCACCCTGACAGAATTACAGAGTTTCTTGGCTGAGATAGGAGAACCTGCAAGAAGGCCAACAGTTTCTACAGCACTTCACCATTCTGAACTTCATGGGAGAGTAGCCTGACAGAAGCCACTCCTGAGATGAAGTCACATGAGAGCACGCCTAGAGTTTGCAAAAAGGCACGTGAAAGACTCAGAGCATGAGGCAAAAAAATCTGTGGTCTGATGAGACAAACATTTTACTCTTTGGCCTGAATGCAAAGCACTATGTCTGGAGAAAACCAGGCACAGCTCATCACCCGTCTAACACCATCACTACTGGGAAGCATGGTGGTGGATAGTGATGCTTATCAGTAGCAAGGACAGGGAGACTGGTAATGATAGAGGGAACATTGAATGGAGACAAATCCTTGATGAGACCCTACCCCAGAGTGCCAATGACCTAAGACTGAAAATGTACGTTCCAGCAAAACAATGATCCCAAGCATACAGCCAAAGCAACGCTGCAATGGCTCCAGAACAAGAATTTGAAAGTCCTTGAATGGTATAGAACAAGGCCTGTACACTGTTAAACCTCCCAAGTCACTGATTTATTGACACCGATTCAATCTGAAACGGATCTTCGTCATGTCAAACAAAGTGAGTGCTCACATCCCAAAATATACACATTTCACTTCACATGACCATTGCAGACATGACGCATGGTGGGTGCCAAAACAAATTGTTTATCTAATAATTTAATAACAATGAGATGGGTACATGTAGTAGTTCCAGAAAATAATATATATTTACAAAATGACCAAGTGGGTAAACTTGAAGGCAAGACAAATCAAAGTGCCATATTCACATAAGAAATGGTCTGATATCAGACCTCTAGGTGACATGGTACACAAATGGTGAATCCAATACAATTCTCTTCTCAATAATAGATTATCAGTATCTCCGCCCTACTAGGAGTCTTACCATGTTCGATGCCAATGTATCTCAAAGAGCTAATGTTGTGACGAGCCTCCATGAAATGCGTAGCCCCAGGGTTTCTCTGGTCAAGGGTCCTGATATTACTCCTGTGTTCTGCTATCCTTGTTTTCAGAGCTCGTTTTGTTTTTCCTACATAGCATAGACCACAAATACACTTCATCAGGTATATGACTTTTTTTAAATAGAATGTAATGATGCTCATAATCTTAATGGTCTTTACAAACATTGTGCATTTGTTCGTAAAGTTACACTGGGTACATCCGCCACATCCATAGTTACCGTCCAGCACTTGTCTAGAAAGGTACTACGTGCCACTGGTGGAAGATCAGACCTCACCACCATTTGACTGATGTTGGGGGCACGTCTGAAGACTACCTGCGGGGGTTCTTTAAACGTCTTTTCCAGTTGTGGATCAGTGCGAAAGATGTGCCTGTGTTTTTTAATGATGTGGTTGAACTGTTTACCAAGTGAAGGAAGCATTGAACGCGTTGGTCAGGATGGCGGGGAGGTTCGGGCGTGAGGCTGTCATCCTGGGTCATAGTTATATAACGTTCCCTTTCGTCCTGCAGCCATTCCTCTGGGTAACCCCGCTGTCTGAAACGCTCATCCAGAAAGTCGGCTTGTTTGTCATAGTCACTCTGTGTATTACAAATCCTGCGTATGCGACTGTATTGGGAATTCCTGTCCGTCGGCTTCCTGTATAGATCCATGCTATACCCCGCCCCCCTCCCTCTTAATCAAAATGTCCAGAAAACTTGTTTCATGTGCATTAAAGGTGAATGGCAATTTCAAATGTGCACTGCTTGTATTGATGACGGAGTGGAATAGATAAAGTTCCTCTGCTGTGCCCTGGAATAGAAAGAATACATCATAAATGAAGTGTTTCCAGATTGTGATATGAGGCAAGAATGGATAGTTAGGGCTGAAAATCACATTGTTCTCAAACAACCCCACATACAGATCGGCATAATTCGGTGCTATTTTACTACTCATAGCAGTTCCCTTCTGTTGAATGAACATGTCATTTTCAAACATAAAAAAGTTCTTAGTCAGAACAATCTCAGCAAGTCCAACAATACAGTTAGTGCTAGGGAGTGTGCCAGTGGGTTGTTGACTAAGACAGTGTGCCATGGCTTCTAGGCCTCCCTGGTGGGGAATATTAGTATACAGAGATTCAACATCAAAGCAAGCCATAAGCATCTCCCCATTGATATTGTGCAATGTCTTGAGGGTGTTAATCATGTCCGTAGAATTGCGTACATATGCTGGGAGTGACACCACACTGGGTTTTAGAACGAAATCTACAAGCAGTAATATTTTCAGTCAATGAGGCTGAAGGCCACAATAGGTCTCCTTGGTGGCTTATCCAGTCGTTTGGGGATTTTTGGCAAAGCATGAATATGATGTCCAGAAGTTATTTTCGGTCATAAGAGATGGTACAACATTCAACATTTTGTACAACATTATTTACAGAATAAGTAAAAAAATAAGTTACAAACAACTAAAATAAACAAACAAAAAAACAAAATCGGTTGGGGACACGTAACACATCAGCCTTCTTCTCCGGCGCCATTGTTATATGACTCGAAAATGGGTATTCGTTCTGTGGGGAATGTCATTCTCCATTGTGTCACTCATAGTCTGAACACTCGCCTCACCCATATTTGACACATCCACATTTGGACAAAATATCTCCCAAAGTCTCAGTGCAGTTCTAATCTCACTGTTTGTATCTTCTCACGTATTCCACCCAGTTGCTCAGCTATTTCCTGGATAATGAGAGCCATGAGATCAAATTAGCATTTTTTGGTAATTTGGCACCACTGGTCACAGAAATTCTCAATGTCTCTGCCAATTGTGGGTGCCCTCTGGATACTAAGGTCTCGTGGAATCAAAATTCTTGTGCAAATAGTTGCTCAAAGTGACAGCGTAGAGATGCATATGTGTCTCTCTGTCATATACTGTAGGTGTTTCAGTCTCTTTTGTAGTGATTCCGTTGTTTCAACTGGATCAACATGATTGTCCTTGAGTGGCCAGGCCATAACCCAGACTTGAATCCCATTGAAAATCAGTGGAAAGACTTGAAGATTGCTGTTCTGCGCCGCTCCTCATCTAACTTAACAGATCTTGAGAAATTCTGCAAGGAAGAATGGAAAAAAATTCCCTAACCCAGATGTGCAAAGCTGATAAAGACGTGTCAAAGCTGTAATCGCCACCAAAGGTGTTCCTACTCAGTATTGACTCAGGGGTGTGAATACCTATGTAAATGAGATATTTCTGTATTTAATTTTCAATAAATTAGCAAAAAAATCAGAAAACATGTTTTCACTTTGTTTTCATAGGGTATTTATTGTGTGTATATGGGTGAGAGAAAACATACAGTTGAAGTCGGAAGTTTACATACACCTTAGTCAAATACATTTAACCTCAGTTTTTCACAATTCCTGACATTTAATTCCAGTAAAAATTCCCTGTCTTAGGTCAGTTAGGATCAACACTTTATTTTAAGAATGTGAAATGTCAGAATAATAGTAGAGAATAATTTTTTTCAGCTTTAAATTCTTTCATCACATTCCTAGTGGGTCAGAAGTTTACATACACTCAATTAGTATTTGGTAACATTGCCTTTACATTGTTTAACTTGGGTCAAACGTTTCGGGTAGCCTTCCACAAGTTTCCCACAATAAGTTGCATTTTGGCCCATTCCTCCTGACAGAGCTGGTGTAACTGAGTCAGGTTTGTAGGCCTCCTTGCTCGCACACGCTTTTTCAGTTCTGCCCACACATTTTCTATAGGATTGAGGTCAGGGATTTGTGATGGCCACTGCTTGGGGTCATTGTCCATTTGGAAGACCCATTTGCGACCAAGCTTTAACTTCCTGATGTCTTGAGATGTTGCTTCAATATATCCACATCATTTTCCTACCTGATGATCTATTTTGTGAAGTGCACAAGTCCCTCCTGCAGCAAAGCACCCCCACAACATGATGCTGCCACCCCCGTGGTTCACGGTTGGGATGGTGTTCTTCGGCTTACAAGCATCCCCCTTTTTCCTCCAAACATAATGATGGTCATTATGGCCAAACAGTTCTATTTTTGTTTCATCAGACCAGAGGACATTTCTCCAAAGAGTACAATCTTTGTCCCCATGTGCAGTTGCAAACCGTAGTCTGGCTTTTTTATGGCGGGAGCATTAGCTTCTTCCATACTGAGCGGCCTTTCAGGTTATGTCAATTTAGGACTTGTTTTACTGTGGATATAGATCCTTTTGTACCTGTTTCCTCCAGCATCTTCACAAGGTCCTTTGCTGTTGTTCTAGGATTGATTTGCACTTTTTGCACCAAAGTACGTTCATCTCTAGGAGACAGAACACGTCTCCTTCCTGAGCGGTATGACAGCTGCGTTGTCCCATGGTGTTTATACTTGCGTACTATTGTTAGTACAGATGAACGTGGTATCTTCAGGCGTTTGGAAATTGCTCCCAATGATGAACCAGACTTGTGGAGGTCTACAATTTTTTTTCTGAGGTCTTGGCTGATTTATTTTGATTTTCCCATGATATCAACCAAAGAGGCACTGAGTTTGAAGGTAGGTCTTGAAATACATCCACAGGTACACCTCCAATTGACTCAAATTATGTCAATTAGCCTATCAGAAGCTTCTAAAGCCATGACATCATTTTCTGGAATTTTCCAAGCTCTTTAAAGGGACAGTCAACTTAGTGTATGTAAACTTCTGACCCACTGGAATTGTGATACAGTGAATTATAAGTGAAAAAATCCGTCTGTAAACAATTGTTGGAAAATTACTTGTGTCATGCACAAAGTAGATGTCCTAACCGACTTGCTAAAACTATAGTTTGTTAACAAGAAATTTGTGGAGTGGTTGAAAAACAAGTTTTAATGACTCCAACCTAAGTGTATGTCACGCCCTGACCATAGAGAGCCATTGTTTCTCTATGGTATAGTAGGTCAGGGCGTGACTGGGGTGTTCTAGTCTATTATTTCTATGTGGTGTTCTAGTTTATTATTTCTATGTGGCGTTCTAGTTTTCATATTTCTATGTTGGTGTGCTTGATATGGTTCACAATTAGAGGCAGCTGGTAATTGTTGTCTCTAATTGGGGATCATATTTAGGTAGCCTTTTTTCCACCTGTGTTTGGTGGGATATTGAATTTTGTATTTTGAGTAGGTGTATGTAGCACCTCTGTAGTCACGGTTCGTTGTTCGTTTATTGTTGTGTTAAGTTTCACTATTAAATAATTATGTGGAACTGTAATCACGCTGCGCCTTGGTCCGTTTCTACAAACGATCGTGACAGTGTATGTAAACTTCCGACTTCAACTGTATATTTAATCAATTTTAAATTCCGGCTATAACATTTTGAATAAGGCAAGGGGTATGAATACTTTCTGAAGGGACTGTATGTGGTTTTCAGACACACACACCTTCAGTCGGGCACAAACAAACACAAACACACACACACACACACACACACACACACACACACACACACACACACACACACACACACACACACACACACACACACACACACACAGTGAATACGCATCACGTGACGTCCATTTCTCCCCAAACAAAGGGACTGATTGTTTGGTACAAACATTGCTTGTGAAATTAACTAGGAATATGCTATCGCTAGTCCCATCAAACATTGTGCTTCATATATTGACTGAACAAACACCAGAGAGTCAAATTACCTTGACCATTTATTTAGAAATGCTTAGCATTGTATTTATTTTGTTTGGATTAGCCAACTTGCTACTTACCATCGCTGTGTGAACTGTCTTGAGAAGCTTCCTATGTGAGCGCACAGCAGCCAAGGTTGGCTTTAGCTACAGGATGCGCACCTACCAATAATCTGTTTCTCCCTTTTCGGGGTGTTTTCATTTTTTATCATTAACACTCATGTTTATGCTAATACAACTTCATTGTATTGTAGAATTGAGAATTCTCAGCAATTTAAAGTGTGAATGGTTTATGTCAGGTGAGGGTAGGTCCTTTTAGGGTACCTATGCTCCTCATTCTTGGAGAGCCAGAGAGGATGGAAAACTTTCTGAGCTGCTTGTCTAGGTAACATGCTGTTACTTTCTGCCATACTCAGATGAGGTTATCAGCGATTAGCCCTGTGTTTGAGTTTTTTTTGCCAAAGTCATCGTGTCGAGATAATTTAACTATTGGCCAAGTAAGTTTGTTTTTAAAGTTCATTATTGTTGTCAACCATTTTTCATAACTTTTCTGTATTTGTATATTTTGTACATACATCTCTAGATCCAGTCTTCTGCACTGTTAAATAAATGACACCTATTTTTACACCTGATCCTCTGACACCATCTGAACTATCTTAAAACACACACACCGCCTCAGGTGTTCTGAGCAGCTCAAGACTCAGCATGCTTTATTAGAGAGTCCAAACCACATTCCTGCTGCCAGCGTAACAAGACACTTAGTGAAAAGGAGAAATAGAAACAAACAACATTTGATATGGGTCCTTCAGAAAGACAACATGCACCTAGCTGACAGCTGTTGACCCAGTAGTTCCTGACACTACTAGAGACCCTCTCTGTAGGAAATGACATTGGGGAAACAAGATGTGCTTGTATCAGTCATCAATCAGAGGAGAGGTGCATGGCGGTGCTGTGGCCAGCCCAGTCCATTATGTTTTTTTGCCCCGTACCCCTGAGTGTGTTACACCTGGCCAGCACCCATCCTGCCTCACTTCACTTCCTGGGCCAGGCCAGATGTTTCGCTCCCAATCGCAAACTATTTCCTCACAGCATTTGGATCAGGGGGTGGAGGGGGCAGCTCATTCTGTACGTTTGATGTCATCATTACTACTTCAAGGAGTTGGGAGGATTCCCGGCCCGCCATGTTATGGGTGAATGAAAAGCTATTTGAGGAGCCCTCTGCCAAGATTACGTGAAACATGCTTCAATGGAGGACGTAAAAAATCAGTATCAAATTATATACTATGACATTTTAATTAAATCAGTATCTGCCACGAAAGGGAGGGAGGGCCACATTATCGTCATGATGATGAGGAACAAAGACAGCCATGAGAAGTGATTGAATTAGTGGAAACACATTTATTGAATTTGCACTTGCCTACCACAGTCCAATATAGAAACACAGGCTTGTGTCTGATGTCGCCACTCACACACAGACAAGTGTTCCTGAAATCTATGGATCAGGCTCATAATATGAGCCTGGCTGGTGGCTCTTAGAGAGCTGTGAATAGGACTACACGACTAACAGCCGACTGAACAACTAACAACGAATTACCAACTGAACCGGCCCCAAACCTCATTAGACCCTAGACACTTGAGTACTTGATGATGGGAGTTATCATGTGAGACCAAATAATGACGCTTATCACTCAGCAAATTAAATTACAAAAATCTCAGCGCCATACTAAGGGAACATGTGTTTGCATGCGTGTGATATGTGATGTAAAGTTGTATAGTAACATACGTCATTGTCATAACAAATGAAAATACACTCCAATTCTGGCTTTACCTAATCTTACCCTATGTTTTCACCCTTCAGTTACAGTACACTGCAGGTTGTGAGATCCGGATGGAGACAAGGCCTGGTCCTAACGGTCTTAACCCATTCCCAGCAAGGCCTGCTTCTACTTTACAGCATTTTCAGTGTAAATCAAAACTCTGGCGGATCTCAGAGGACCTTAAACACACAAGACAATCTATGCTCAAACACCTGATGAAAGCCCTGGGATGATTAGCAGGGAATCGTTCCGAGCCAGAATCACAACTTGGCAGTGACTGCTTTCGTTCATCATTCCACATATGTGGGAGAGAATTAGAAGTTATCACGTTTGGGAAATCACTAATCACTGTAACAGTCTATTCCTGCTTGATAGAAACACACATATTGTACCCTTTCCAAAACATTACACTGAATGCCTACAATAATTTTGTCAAGGGGTTGTTATATACTGTATCTTCAAACCCATTTCAGCATTACCACACAGGTATAACATATCTAGTAAAAAGTGACAGACAAAGTGATTGGCTGCTCCTGACGTGTCCTTTGACAATAATAAGAGAGGGCACAGGGGCCACACGAACAAAACAATAAACAGAATGAAACCAACGACGCTACAGACCCGAACATGTGAACCTAGTGAAAACAAAGAACGCAATGAACAGGAACAATCACCCACAAACAAATAGTGAAAACAGCCTACCTAAATAAATATGGTTCCCAATCAGAGACAACGTAAAACACCTGCCTCTGATTGAGAACCATATCAGGCCAATAATACACACCTAAACCAATGAAACACAAAACATAGAATATACCCACCCAGCTCACGTCCTGACCAACTAAACAAAGACTAAACAAAGGAAATAAGGTCAGGAACGTGACACCTGGACAGTCTAAAGGGGTAAAAAAGAAAAAAGCATCTCAGATGTTACAGCCGTTTGCTGACACAGAATCTCGTAAATTGTGTTGTTAATAGCTCTCAATGACATAATCCTGCCAAGCAAAATGGTAGGCATTCTTTGAAGAGGGGGGTATAGTAACCGATGCTTCCGTTGTGACATTCTGCAAGGTGGCTTTGATATGCTGCCAGGAACAGCCAGATACTAGGGGGTCTCTCAAAACAGATCACTTCCTATCAGCCTAATATTTCTCAAACTGTTGTTTCTGCTAGTGGTGCCCGTCGGAAACAGCAGCCAGCTAGGCTAGGCCCCAGACAGCACCTGTTCATCTGATGCTCCCAGACCCACTCCACCACCACCCACCTCCACCTTCCACCCAGCTCCCCATCTCAACCTAACCCCTTAATCATCACAGGCCTACTGCACACTGTCAGCCTGGAAAACATGCAAAGTGTATCCATAGTTCAGTACAATACAGGGCATACTGTAGCATCTTCCACAATTCTGTTTCATCACTGCTAATCCACACTAAATATATCAGAAGTTAGTCAGTTAGAGACTAATGCATTTCAATAGCAGAATATTGTTTCGTTGGACTTGGAGTGTCAGGTGGCCTGGAAAGAAGCACAGGGTGTATATATAAAAAAGTTTTATACAGCTCTCTCAGCGCTTTGAGAGACTGAGTTCCACACAACTGTTTTGCCCTGGCAATAATAATTTTTCATCTAGATTTGTTTGAAAATACCATACTCAGAACCCACATCTAATGGCCTGGCTCTGGCTTGTGGCAGGCAGCTTAATGCAGAAACTAGACTGATATGAAGACTGGCTGGATTTTGGAAAAAGCCATTTGGCTTTGCATCGACTGTCTAAACAAGCTTGTCTGACAGCAGGCAGAAAGAAATGTCTGGCATGGCCGTCCCAGTCTGGGTCTGGGTCTCACCACCACAGCACACAGCTCAGCGCACAGAGGCCAACACTCAGCCACACTGCCTCCTTTGTACAGCCCTTATATTTAGCCTCGCATGGAACATGACCCCTAGAAAGAAGAGTGACATGCCCCCAGGGCCAATCTATAATGCTACAACACATCACCAGAACAATAGCTCACTCTATTAAGGGAAAAATAACCCAGGGATTTTTTTCTCTCTATATTTACACAAAATGCTTAATGGCTAACTTTGAACCTCTTTCCAAAAGTGACCCTAGTCAAAAATGCTCTTGTTCCATAATGGTCGCTCGCAATTAGCAGCAATTTGAAGGCTAGTTGGCAAATAAGAAAGTAAATGATAGTCATTAAAGATCAAGTGGAAATCCAAGTTTATTCATCTCATTAGGCGAAAATAGAAGAGAGAAAACTTCACTTCACTGCTGAAGATTGAATATGTAGATCAGACTAATTTGGAGGAACAACAGAAACCTGGCAAATTGGTCAATTGTTATTGAATTGCACATATTGTGGCTTCAACAGTGAGAACACTGTAGTACTTAGTCATTGAAAACACCCTTTTTTTGGCAATCGAAGAAGAGACGATTTATGAGTGTATTGTGAGAACGTGGAGGCGAAAGAAACACACACCTTGTTAGGCGAGGTGCTGGCTAGTGGAGTAGAACACGTGAAGAAGAAAAGGAGAGCTGCACACTCTAGGAGCTCAGATGCAATAATTGAATACCATAATTGAATGTATTGTGAGAATGCACTTGAACAGTGAACTAAGAAAGTCTTTACTGTAAAAGTTTTAAACATATAGTAGATACTGTGTTGCAACATGAAATGTTTTAGACACAGTCAAACTACATAAACATTATGCTTTTACATGTATCTCCACAAATTCCAAAACACCAATAAAGGGAAAGGCATTTGGACAGAGAAAGCATGTGATATAATTCTAGAGCATCTGGCCAACAGAGTTTTTCAACAACAGAATATCTCTGAAACAATGAAGCACTTTAGAATGGACATTACAGAGCCTGTCTACATTGTTAAAAGGTTCTCAAGTTTCAACAGATGGTACTTCAGGTGAAGTGTAGAGAGCATTCACAGACTCTAACATGGACAGCATACCGTGTCCTCATAGAGTGCAGTGTACAACTTGAAACAGGGCCCTGGCGTTGTCATTCAAGTACCTAACATGATGCTCGACTAAGTCAATGTTTTAGTATTTGAAACACTGTTGTGTAATGAATGACCATAATGTTCCTGGAACGAACCAACCAAACTATAACACAGAGGAACCTTTCCAGACTGTCCGTCAAGATGCTATCATCTTTCTGCAGAATGCAATCCTCTGAACCTCTCCATCAAAATAGGATTTCATATCACATAAGCTTTCACATTACAAGGTTTGATCAGCACACAGGAATTCAAACTTGGAATTTTCAGAAACAATGTTATTTTTTCATGATGGAAGTTTACCTTAGATTTGATTTGATCAGGTTTGGTCGAATTCTACCCCATCTCCATCAATCCACATGTTATAAGAAAACTGATACATGCCTCTTATTTGTCTGGAAATTCAATGTAGATTCATTTGGCTGGTTTGAGAAGCAGTGAGATGATAGGTGTCTGGGAGTTGTGAAAGCATGAATCCTTTATTACTCACACAGAATAGCAGCACAGCTGCCACCACAGTGGTCAAATACAGCTCCAGTGGCAGATCTAATTTCCCTGGCTTTATTTCTAGAGCCCATATGCAGCGGGTGCATTGAAGTCTCTCTGTGCTCCTTTCAATAAGACCTCAAAGCTTGAAACTGAACAGGCTATAATAAATATTATACTCTGACAGCATTGGGCTTATTTCATATTGTTGTTGCTTATTCCTCATGGCAACATGAACAATTCGGTGAGCGGCGGAAACGTTGGTGTTCATTGGAAAACTTAAAATAACTCAGAAGTCTCTGTCACATCAAAGCCTGACCTATAATTATAGCCTCTGTGAAGGTTTAATCTGTTGTGGTCAGTCGTGTAAGCCGGGCCCTACAGAAAGGCTGGGTTGTGATGTGAACTGAAGGCTTGGAGAGAAAAAGCAATTGGCCTGTTTTCAGAACTGGCACTGAGCTGTTGCTCCTCCACCGCAGCTTCTCTGTATGTCAACCAAACATTACATCTTCTTCCAAAAATGACATAAAACCTTATCAGTTGTTCCTTTGAAGACAGGCGTTAGCAATTCATCTTTATTGACATCTGCCTCGCTCTTACATAACGGGATGTAAGGAGACAATGTCCTCATTATCAATTTACCATGTACTAATATTTTACCAGATACATGTGGATTCAATCAGGAGCGAGGACACGGGGGACGCGGGAGCGTTCTCTAGTGAGCTCTCATTACGACATTATCCAAAACACTTTTTTATGGGACCAGCAATAGAGCAGTTGAGGAAGCTAACTGAGACTTTTATTGGAGTTTCTCCCTCTCCTGGCTGGAGATCGGCACCACATTAAAAAGCACCAACAAACTGTTGAAATAAATGACACATAGCTATGTAGATAGAAGTTGTACCACTGAACTCCATGTTGGAAGCAGCCTGAACAGTGCTGCTGAACATCCACCATGGCTGCACATCAGAGCAAAAACCTTCCTCTATCCCCTGTAATTCACACGCATGCTCAAACCTAGGATGACTACAATTCAAATAACAAATCTTACAACACGTCTTTGTAAGTTTTTCCTATGTTTTGTTGAAACCCTAACTAACCCTGTCTCCTGAAACTAGATGCAACTCTGAGGTATTTTCTCTGAAGTACATGCAAGCAATTTTAGTGCTGTTGTTTGTCCCATCTCATAAGAGAAAAACACCTGGTTAGCGGATATACAGTGTAACAGGGCAGAGTTCAGGGTCTTCTCGTTACACAGTTGCACAGGGCCAAACATCAGTGAACAATTAAAACCCAGATTGGCCTATTGTGTTTGATAGCATCTCTAGTCATTATGGCTTGGCTAATTGTGGCTCCAGGCAGATTATTTTCCCCTCATGAAAATCTGGGTGCGTCACAGAGTGAATCGCACCCGCCATAGAGGCTGGATTAAATCATGTTCCCCCTGTCTAGCCTTCCAGGAATCCAGTTGGTAGCAGACATGGCCTGGACACTATGAATTAGAAAAGAGTTCGATTAAATCCCTGAGCTGCATTGAAGTAGCTCCATGCCAACTCTTTCCTCAGCCTTTATGTGCTCCCGGGGACAAGGCTTAGATCAGAGGACAAACTGTGCCTTCCAGAGGAGAGCGAGCACAGCACAGTCCATTTTCCTCTCCACAAGGTACTCTAATGGGTTTGATTTAGGTGCTAACCACATAGAACTGAAACCAGTTTCTTCATTTTTCCCTTCATGATTTGCATCAGAATATACTTTTTCTAAACTTGATTCCAACGAGGTCCACAGATGCTCTATGTGCAAGTGAATCACTATATTTCTGTCTACTATATTTCCGGCCAAAAAGTTGTGAAATAAACTGTTGTTTTTTTCCCCCCTGGGGGGCCATATTATGTGAGACCCTCGCCAGCCCGTCAATTTCCACCTCGGTTCTTGGAGAGAGTAAGGAGTGTTAGGCTGTGAGAAGCAGGCTAGTGAGCTGCGTCTGGACGCGAGGGGAGGAGATGCCTGTGGTTAGTGTGGTCCAGGGAAGATGCCCAAAAGGCCTGCAGAAATGCGAAACTGAGAGGCCATTCAAACCTCTCCAGCATATTACAGTCGCTCTGATCATTCATTTCCCAAATTATAGCGAGACAGCTAAGCAGGAAGAGGTGTTCTGTGAAGCCAAGTCCTAATAACATAAAAGCATAGTTTAGCTCTGAAATAGGTTTTCATACTTAAAAAAGGGGATTTTGATAGAGCACAAGGAAGTTAATTGAAAAGCAATACGAAACATTTATTTACTGAGAACGACCTAAAACAGCAACAAAAAAAAAGCCAGCAAAGGTCGTTTTCCGATGTCTGGAAACAAGAAACTAAAAATAAAAAATAAATTGTGGGGGGCTCAGTCATGTCAAATATCTATATAATCACCTATTGCATAGGATAAGTTAGCTAGTGCTCACCAAGGACCAGAGGCTGACATTGTTGGATGTTTTGAGTTGTAAGTTGAACTCCGCTGCCTCAACCCCCAGGGATCAAGCTCTCTGACCTCTGCCTGCTTTAACTGGGCCAGCAGCATACTACCCTGCATCCCACTGCTGGTTTGTTTCTGAAGCTAAGCAGGGTTGGTCCTGGTCAGTCCCTGGATGAGAGAACAGATGCTGCTTGAAGTGGTGTTGGAGGGCCAGTAGGAGGCACCCTTTCCTATGGTCTATACAAATATCCCAAGTTCCCAGGGCAATGATTGGGGACATTGCTGTCTTTTGGATGGGATGTTAAATGGGTGTCTTGACTCTCTGTGGTCACTAAAAGATCCCATGACACTTATTGTAAGAGTAGGGTTGTTAACCCTGGTGTCCTGGCTAAATTCCCAATCTGGCTTTTATACTTACCATCATGATCACCTAATCATCCCCAGCTTCCAATTGGCTCATACATCCCTGTAACTATTCCCCAAGTCATTGCTGTAAATGAGATTGTGTTCTCAGTCAACTTATCTGGTTAAATAAAACTGGTCCCATGCACAGCCATACTGGTAATTCATTTTTTCAACACCAAGCCCCATCACAGGAACTCAGCCTGTGAGGGACACTTTGTTTCCCAGAAATGTTGTTGTCTCTGCGAATGACAGCTGCATCACAAAGGCCTGCTGGTTGATGTGATGGATTTGGCTTGGAACCTGCAGTCCGCCAGGCCGGGCACCGTGGCATTAAGTATGTGTCTGACAAGGCCCTGGAGAGCTTGACGGACAGAAAGAGAAAGATCCATCTTTCCTGCGCTGCCAAGCTTTCTAAGACCCTTTGGCCTGACAAGAAAGTCAACCACTCATGGGACTTTGTTGTCCTTGTCTTTGCAACAGGGGATCAAACTCTGCCAATATCACTGTCTTGTCAAAATGCTACTTTCTTTGTGTGAAAAACGTTGAAAAACGTTGTCTTCCCCATCCCAAATCAATTGTCTAACCTTGTAAAATAGTTGTAAATACAATATAGCATTGTATCCCCACACTGTTAGTACATGGCACAATAATTACCATGAAAATATCCCCAAAACATTCAAATTTCCTGTTTCCCTACATTTCATGTAAAATGTCAACTTTGACTGAAGAGTTGTACTCTTCCATAAAATACAAGTAACTTTAAAGTAACTGTCCAGTGTTTCTAGATTTCTATAAAAAATGATCTATAATTAATTACAATATGAGTGAAATAGTTAAAGTATGTTAAAGGCAGCTTTTCTGTGTTGGAAAGGTGTGGGTGTACCCCAACAACAGAATGGTGTGGGAGTACACTGGTCATTAAAAATATTAATGAGAGTAGAACGCTGATTGGCCAGCTCAACTTCCTCAGTAAGTTGACATCAAACGGTCTGTTTGAGATACAAGTTTGAGGGTTTTTTAAGTGTTTTCTTCTCCAATTTAAGCTTTTCCCACAAATATGAGTATGGGATGAGTCAACAACATTATTTGGGCATGAGTTAAAATAATATTAACTTTTAAAAGTGAGTTTCTCCCTGGACAGTTACTTTAAACATTGCAGATGGTTTTTACCCAATCCCCCAACCATCCCACCTCTTCCCATCCCATCCCAAGCCCCACGAGGGTTCACATGAGTCCAAGGTAGCCACCAGAGCTGAGTCTGCACTCTTTGCCATGTTGATGTTTTATAATCCAGCGTTAACAGAGAAACACAATTGCCTGGACACTCCTAAACCATTACAGAGGATGTCACCGGTGCTCCGGAAAGCCATTACCCATTCACATCACAAGTGAAAGTGATCATCAGGGACCAGGGTCGAGCCAGAGGTCAAGTTTGTAGCATCAGCCCAAAGACAAACCTGTCTCTCCAGAACACTGAACACTGAGCCTGCCCAGAACTCACTCATGTTCATTCACACCCACACTAGTGAAATAGATCAGGGATCCCCATGCTACAGTCCCTATCCTAGTTCCTATCCTAGCAGAGATTAGAAAGAACAGAAACGGGTAAAAGTAAAACTGTTATGACATATGGGAATTAACACTCCGAGTCCGAGCCCCCCTCCATAGCCCTCTATTCCCCCAACTCAAGGCATACTCTTTTAGCTGTAGAATCTGGGGACAAGGGGATGACTCTTGGTACTTCTTCTCTGATTATGATAGCAGACTACCAGGTGGCAGGATAACTTTCCCAGTCAGAACGTCTTACCATAACCACTTAGCATAAAGAGCATGCAGGCTTGAAAGTGTCAAGAGTATTAGGGACCTAAAGTTAGTAGGATATTTGCTATTTTTAATTTTTCCCCTTCTGTGTAGTTATGAGAAACTGTGAGGGAAGATGTCTTCCCTTGCTTTCAACATTTAAGTTACCATTCCACCACAATTACTACTATTACCATCACTAGGCCTTCCACCACAGCTACTGCTATTACTATGTCTCACACTGCTCCTAATTCTATAACAACTACTACAGTATATTACAAAACAACAATAACACTTCTGGCAGCTTCCGTGAACACCTACTAGGGCATGGTGACAGTAGCTTCCAGCAGTGAGAGTGGTGTGGTCTATCTGGGGTTAGGCTAAAAGGGATGACTGTTCAATGATTCACATGGAGAACTCCCTCACTGACCACACTTTCCTCTGAGAAGTTACTGTGTGGTTCAATGTAAAGCCTAGAGTCAATAAGCCCCGTAACCACTAGGCCTATTAGTCACCAGACAACAAGTGTGGGCCGATATGAGGAAACCAGTCACTGCCTACTGTAAGAGAAATATATCACCATCATTCACTTAAGGGTCATTTTGCTCTGTGCACATGGCTGGTTGGCTTGCCCTCAACATTGGTCCAATACCTTAGATGATATGGCTGAGTAATTGAGCTGCCTTAAAGGAAAACTCCACCCAAACATTTTATTTGCTATTTGTTTCATTAGTCCATTGTTGACATAGTCCCAAAATGTTTTGCTTGTCAGTAATCAAGATTTCAAGCTATGTAACCTTCAAAATAAAGAAATGCATCATACAGGGATGATTTCTGTCAAAACGTTTTACTTGGTTCTTCAATGATAGGCACAACAGATACGGTTAACTTTGATTCTTACAAGTAAAGACAAACAAAATCCAACTTATCACATGGAATGTGTACAGGCTCCATGAGGAAAAAAACATATGGTTGTCAGCAGATTCTTGTAAGAGTTACATAAAAAAAGAGAAATTGAACATTTAAAGAGTAGCTGGGTTGGAGAGGCCTATGCTGCCACCTACTGTCATAACAGCAGAGGTGTAAGCATCCTGATAAATAAGAATATACCATTTTCTCTTATATCCCAGCACAAGGACCAAGAAGGCCATTTTATAATGGTGGAAATTCCTGCAAGTCAGCACGCCAGTTGCAAGCTCCCTCAAAATTTGAGACATCTGTGGCATTGTGTTGTGTGACAAAACTGCAAATTTTAGAGTGGCCTTTTATTATCCCCAGCACAAGGTGCACCTGTGTAATGCTCATGCTGTTTAATCAGCTTTTTGATATGCCACAACTGTCAGGTGGATGGATTATCTTGGCAAAGGAGAAATGCTCACTAACAGGGATATAAACAAACATTTGAGAAAAATAATATTTTTGTCTGAATGGAACATTTCTGGGATCTTTTATTTCAGCTCATGGAACAGGGGAGCAACACTTTACATGTTGCATTTATATTTTTGTTCAGTATAATAACAAACTTATATGCAGACTTGATACGTATGAAACAATCAAACAGGGCTTATTAAAAATAGACACATACAAACAAATACAAGGACGTGTTTCAATTTAACACAATACGCAAAAAAACAAGATATAGATTTATCAATAATGGCTGTTGATGCCAAAAAGTATTTTAAGCCGTCTTGAATGGCCTTTTCTATTCAAAACTTTGGAAGCTTTTAACTAACTTTCCAACTGAAATAATACATTTAATAAAAAATATTCTATAAATGTCCTAAAGCAAAAATATACAGAAAAATACATTATCTAATGAAATTGCTTTAGAAAAGGGCACAAGACAGGGATGTCTCCTCTCTCCCATCCTGTTTGCACTGGCACTAGAACCACTTGCAGAAAGAATTAGACAGGACCCAAACGTAACAGGTACTGGTAAACATTAATATAAACAACATTTCTTTGCAGATGATCTCCTGATATACCTGATCAATTTTGAAAATTCAATGCCCCCTTTCCTAATAATATTTATAGAATACTCAAAACTTTCAGGATATAACATTTTACGTGAAAAAAAACCTTGATAATTGCAAAAAAGAATAACAATCAATCTACAGCAATCATTTAAGGCGACCACAAAAAAAAAACTTGTGATGCTTAATAAGTGACAACAAACAACAAATATATAAAGATAACTTTAATCCATTAATCAACAATATGAAAGCAGATCTAATTCAATTGAATTATCTTCCCATAAACCCTACAGGCAGAATAAACATCTTTGGAATGGCAAGTCTCCCAAATTTTTTGTATTCATTTTCGGCAATAACAATTACCCCACCGAAGACATTTGGTATACTCGGTCATAACAGACTTTATATGGGCTAATAAAATGTATAGAATAAATAGGAATGCTTTAAATCTTTCTAAGGCTAAGCGTGGTTTTAACCTTTAGACTTGGAATTGTATCAACTCACCACCCAAGGCTTTTACTTGTGACAAATTTAAATGCACTAAAAATGAACAATGGGTACATATTGAAGATTCATATGCTCATCCCCAGACTTTTTTTGCATGTCTATTTTCAAAAGATAAAGCTAACAACCTTAACAACTTCATGGTTAACAACATTAAAACAATACAGTGCATTCGGGAAGTATTCAGACCATTCATTTTTCCACATTTTGCTATGTTACAGCCTTACTCTAAAATGTATTACTTTTTTTTTTATCCTCATCAAGCTACACATAATACCCCATAATGAAAAAGTGAAAACAGGTTTTTAGAAATGTTTGCAAATCCTGTTTCCATTGATCATCCTTGAGCTGTTTCTACAACTTGATTGGGGTCCACCTGTGGTAAATTCAATTGATTGGACATGATTTGGAAAGGCACACACCTGTCTATATAAGGTCCCACAGTTAGCAGTGCATGTCAGAGCAAAAACCAACCCATGAGGTCGAAGGAACTGTCCGTAGGGATCCGAGACAGGATTGTGTCAAGGCACAGAACTGGGGAAGGGTTCTAAAAAATGTCTGCAACATTGAAGGTCCCCAAAAACACAGCGGCCTCCATCAATCTTACATTTACATTACATTTTAGTCATTTAGCAGACGCTCTTATCCAGAGCAACTTACAGTAGAGTGCATATTTTATTACATACTGAGACAAGGATATCCCTACCGGCCAAACCCTCCCAAACCCGGACGACGCTATGCCAATTGTGCGTCGCCCCACGGACCTCCCGGTTGCGGCTGGCTGCGACAGAGCCTGGGCGCGAACCCAGCCCAGCTAGGCCTGGGCGCGAACCCAGAGACTCTGGTGGCGCAGCTAGCACTGTGATGCAGTGCCTTAGACCACTGCGCCACCCGGGAGGTTCCAAAATCTTAAATGGAAGAAGTTTGGAACCACCAAGACTCTTCCTAGAGCTGGCCACCCGGCCAAACTGAGCAATCGGGAGAGAAGGGCCATGGTCAGGGAGGTGACCAAGAACCCAATGGTCACTCTGACAGAGCTCCAAAGTTATTTGTGGAGATGGGAGAACCTTCCAGAAGGACAACCATCTCTACAGCACTCAGGCCTTTATGGTAGAGTGAACAGACGGAAACCACTCCTCAGTAAAAGGCACATGACAGCCTGCTTGGAGTTTGCCAAAAGACTCTCAGACCATGATGAAACCAATATTGAGCTCTTTGGCCTGAATGCCAAGCGTCACGTCTGGAGGAAACTTGGCACCAGTCATCACCTAGCCAATATCATCCCTACGGTGAAGCATGGTGGTGGCAGCATCATGCTGTGGGGATGTTTTTCAGCGGCAGGAACTGGGAGCAAGGGAAAGATGAACGGAGAAAAGTACAGAGAGATCTTTGATGAGAACCTGCTCCAGAGTGCTCAGGACCTCAGACTGGGGTGAAGGTTCACCTTCCAACAGGACACCAACCCTGATCACATAGCCAAGACAATGGCTTAGGGACAAGTCTCTGAATGTCCTTGAGTGGCCCAGCCAGAGCCTGATCTAACATCTCTGGTGAGACCTGAAAATAGCTGTGCAGCGACGCTCCCCATCCAACCTGACAGAGCTTGAGAGGATCTGCAGAAACTAAAGGGAATTTGAGATTCTTCAAAGTAGCCACCCTTTAACTTGATGACAGCTTTGCACACTCTTGGCATTCTCCCAATCAGCTTCATGAGGTAATCACCTGGAATGCATTTTAATTAACAAGTTTCCCTTGTTAAAAGCAAATTTGTGGAATTTCTTTCCTTCTTAACGTGTTTGAGCCAATCAGTTGTGTTGTGACAAGGTAGGGTTGGTATACAGAAGATAATCCTATTTGGTAAAAGACCAAGTCAAGAACAGCTCAAATAAGCAAAGAGAAATGACAGTCCATCATTACTTTAAGACATGAAGGTCATGTAAAATATCAAGAACTTTTACATTTTCTACAAGCGCCATCAAGCGCCTTGATGAAACTGGAGGACCGCCACAGGAATGGAAGACCCAGAGTTACCTCTGCTGCAGAGGATAAGTTCATTAGAGTTAACTGCACCTCAGATTGCAGCCCAAATAAATGCTTCACAGAGTTCAAGTAACAGACACATCTCAACATCAACTGTTCAGAAGAGACTGCGTGAATCAGGCCTTCATGGTCAAATTGCTTCAAAGAAACCACTACTAAAGGACACCTGCCTAGAAGGCCAGCATCCCAGAGTCGCCTCTTCACTGTTTACGTTGAGACTGGTGTTTTGCGGTTACTATTTAATGAAGCTGCCAGTTGCCAGGACTTGTGAGGCTGTTTCTCAAATTAGGCACTCTAATGTTCTTATTCTCTTGGTCAGTTGTGCACCGGGGCCTCCCACTCCTCTTTCTATTCTGGTTAGAGACAGTTTGCGCTGTTCTTTGAAGGGAGTAGTACACAGCGTTGTATGCGATTAGAGGTCGACCGATTAATCGAAATGGTTGATTAATTAGGGCCGATTGCAAGTTTTCATAACATGCATTTTTGGACACCGATTATGGCCGATTACATTGCACTCCATGAGGAGACTGCGTGGCAGGCTGACTACCTGTTATGCGAGTGCAGCAAGGAGCCATGGTAAGGTGCTAGCTAGCATTAAACTTATCTTATAAAAAACAATAAATCTTAACAGGGAAATTGTGTCACTTCTCTTGCGTTCTGTGCAAGCAGAGTCAGGGTATATGCAGCAGTTTGGGCCGCCTGGCTCGTTGCGAACTGTGTGAAGACCATTTCTTACTAATAAAGACCGTAATTAATTTGCCAGAATCTTACATAATTATGACATAACATTGAAGGTTGTGCAATATAACAGCAATATTTAGACTTGGATGCCACCCGTTCGATAAAATACGGAACGGTTCCGTATTTCACTGAAAGAATAAACGTTTTGTTTTCGAAATGATCCGTTTCCGGATTTGACCATATTAATGACCTAAGGCTCGTATTTCTGTGTGTTATTATATTATAATTAAGTCTATGATTTGATAAAGCAGTCTGACTGAGCGGTGGAAGGCAGCAGCAGGCTCCTAAGCATTAATTCAAACAGCACTTTCCTGCATTTGCCAGCATTTTTCGCTGTGCTTCAAGCATGGTGCTGTTAATGAACTCCCGAGATTAGGCTGGCAATACTAAAGTACCTATTAGAACATCCAATAGTCAAAGGTATATGAAATACAAATGGTAGAGAGAGAAATAGTCCTATAACAACCTAAAACTTCTTACCTGGGAATATTGAAGACTCATGTTAAAAGGAACCACCAGCTTTCATATGTTCTCATGTTCTGAGCAAGGAACTTAAACGTTAGCTTTTTTACATGCACATATTGCACTTTTACTTTCTTCTCGAACACTTTGTTTTGCATTATTTAAACCAAATTGAACATGTTTCATTATTTACTTGAGACTTAATTGATTTTATTTATTTATTATATTAAATTAAAATAAATGTTCATTCAGTATTGTTGTAATTGTCATTATTACAAATATAAATATAAAAATCGGCCGATTAATCGGTATCGGCCTTTTTTTGGCCCTCCAATAATCGGTATCGGTATCGGCGTTGACAAATCATAATCGGTCGACCTCTATATGAAATCTTCAGTTTTTGGCAATTTCTCGCATGGAATAGCCTTAATTTCTCAGAACAAGAATAAACTGACGAGTTTCAGAAGAAAGTTGTTTGTTTCTGGCCATTTTGAGTCTGTAATCAAACACACAAATGCTGATGCTCCAGATACTCAACTAGTCTAAAGAAGGCCAGTTTTTTTGCTTCTTTAATCAGCAAAATAGTTTTCAACTGTGCTAACATAATTGCAGAATGGTTTTCTAATGATCAATTAGCCTTTAAAAATGATAAACTTGGATTAGCTAACACAACATGACATTGGAACACAGGAGTGATGGTTGCTGATAATGGGCCTCTGTACGCCTATGTAGACATTCCATAATAAATCAGCCGTTTTCAGCTACAATAGTCATTTACAATATTAACAATGTCTACACTGTATTTCTGATCAATTTGATCTTATTTTAATGGACAAAAAATGTGCTTTTCTTTCAAAAACAAGCACATTTCTAAGTGACCTCAAACTTTTGAAAGTTAGTGTATCTATTTTTTGAATCCATTTTAGAATAAGGCTATAACATAACACATTTTGGAAAAAGTGAAATAGTCTGAATACTTTCCGAATGCACTGTATGAAATAACAAATATCACTCCCTAAAAACGCAACCTTATGGAGCAATCCTTAGATAGCTTTTCAGAATTCACCGATAAATTGGTCCACATGGAATACTAATGGCATTGAAACTGTAAATGACTTGGTAAGAGGAAATACATGTATTTCCATGATAGAATTAAGAAGTCATTTTGGACTGACCAATGTAGAAAGGTTCAAATACATGCAACTTAAAAGTTACATATCACAGAATTTCAATTTGAAATCTTTTGGAGATCAGAGCAACCTTGAAGGAATCTTATTTGAGTCAGATAAGAATGACCATATGACAGGTAAGATATACAAGAGTTTGCAGAGATCCTATCCAACTGACAATCTCTTTGAAAAAAATATGAACTATTGGAACAAAGACTTAAAAATAACTGATGTTGGCACAGGATTTTTGGAAAGTTGGACCATAACTAATGAAATTACAATTAACAAAATGTACGCTTAATCAAGTATTAACTACACAAGAGACAAAATTCACAAATTCTAAAGCACAATGGCAGAGACATGTCTTTAAGTGTAAAACTAACAATGATTACATAATCCATGCATTCTGGGAATGCTATGAAGTCCAAAAGTTATGGGCAGAGCTCGAAAGTTGTCTGTCAGAAGTATTACAATGTAAACTTTTAATCTGTCTGTCTGCATATTTCATGACAAGGCATATGGGAGTGTAGTGAGACCCAGTGGGCTGGATGATTATCTTCTCATCACTCATCTTGAAAAAAAAGTATATTGGAAATCAATTAATCCGCCATCATTAACACAATGGGAAAATCAAAAGATTTATTATTGAAATATTGAAATATCATGGGCGACTGAGAAAATCAAATTGGTACAATTTAAGGCCATGTGGCAAACAACAATGCAAGCACTAGGGATGGAGGTGTGAGAATTTGGGTCTGGGCAGAGGAGATGTAGTTGATGTTTGTAAGTTGTTGTTCGTATGTGTATGTTTGTATTTTTTTTAAATAGGAACTTTTTTTTATAAAAAAAGGAATTGTTGGCACTGTTTATCAAGCTAGCTAGCTGGTTCATCTTGGAGAATATCAGTTGAAACTTTACAGGGTGAGGTCTGGGTACATTTCAATAAAATATATATATATTGAATGCCAGACAATGTCCATATATCATGACTGTCAATGATGTGAAGAAGTTTGCATGAATCTCCCGTGAAGCATGTGTCTTGATGTAATGGCCAACCCCTTTGATCCATGCTGAAGACCTAGCTAGCTAGTTACTAGCTAACGCCAGACACAGATGAAAGCTGAAAACTATAAGTATCTTTGCCTTAGATGAATAGGGGAAACCTCTTATCATATTTGCTGACGTGCTGCAGTCAAAATGAGAGGCTTTTTGTGCTGTCACGCTCTTTATAATCCTGCGTTAATCCCGCCTCCTGAATCCAAGTGTATTGTCATGGGGGAGGGGACAAGTATAATCAATTGTACTTTGATCTGGTTTCATCCAAATATCATCCAAGTTCATGAAAAACATGATTTTGACTGTTCGGGAGCTTTAAGTGAAACAGCTTTGCATGGACAACACAGCAAGGTCACCATTGTGTTGGTGGAGTAAATTATCATGAAGCTTTGGCTGAGAAAGCAATACCTGCTCCAACAATGCAACCTGCAGTTAGCATATCCATTTCTATTAGTCCAGATAAGCTAGCACAAGTGGAGAGACCATTAGATGGGAAGTTGTTGCTGTGCAGAGTCCTACAGTACAATCCAGGTTCCTCCTCTCTCCATGTTTGATTATGTAACCATGGAGCACAGAGAGAAATCACCTTTGGAAAGATGACTGCACATCCTGCTCTGCCCTGCCCCTGGCCTGGCCCCGTTTCCTGTGGAGGCCTGATGTCAGAGAAGGAGAGAGGGACGGGAGAGAGGAAGAACCCAGGGGAGGCAGTGACTGTGTCCTCCATGCCGTACTGTATCACTGATCCACCGATTCAGCCTGGACTGGAGTGGTTCAAGGCTGGCCCTGACCCTCATAAAACGGGCTGACAGACTGGCTGTGACCACCAGGATATCATGCTGGCAGGGAAGGACGTTTCACTACTTAAGCTGAGCAAAGCCCCCCACAGGAAAGCCTGTGTTACGCTGAACCTCTGTCGAATCCCACTGCAGGGGATTGACAGAGGTCCACACCCTCGTCCGCCCCGTTCGCGTCCCTCGTCCGCGAACGGGGCGGACGAGGGACGGCATAGGGGGAGAATGGATTATTTATTTGGCAGCCACGTAAGGATGTACTCATTCTGAAGTGTGGCCCAGAGACCTGGCAATCTCTAGCCTGCCGTTAGACCTGGCCAGACCCTGGGAGGTCCACACAGTTCACTATAGGTGAAGGGTCGGAATAAAGGGGAGTAGGTGGGAGTGTAGGGGAGTAGGGTGGGAGAGTTGGAGAGTAGGGTAGGACAGTGGGAGTGTAGGGGAGGACAGTGGACGTGTAGGGGACGACAGTGGGAGTGTAGGGGAGGACAGTGGATGTGTAGGGGAGGACAGTGGGAGTGTAGGGGAGGACAGTGGGTGTGTAGGGGAGGACAGTGGAAGTGTAGGGGAGGACAGTGGGAGTGTAGGGGAGGACAGTGGGAGTGTAGGGGAGGACAGTGGGAGTGTAGGGGAGGACAGTGGGAGTGTAGGGGAGGACAGTGGGAGTGTAGGGGCGGACAGTGGATGTGTTGGGTAGGACAGTGGGAGTGTAGGGGAGGGCAGTGGGAGTGTAGGGGAGGACAGTGGGAGTGTAGGGGAGGACAGTGGGAGTGTAGGGGAGGACAGTGGACGTGTAGGGGAGGACAGTGGGTGTGTAGGGGCGGACAGTGGAAATGTAAGGGCGGACAGTGGAAGTGTAGGGGAGGACAGTGGAAGTGTAGGGGAGGACAGTGGGAGTGTAGGGGCGGACAGTGGGAGTGTAGGGGAGGACAGTGGGAGTGTAGGGGAGGACAGTGGGAGTGTAGGGGAGGACAGTGGGAGTGTAGGGGAGGACAGTGGAGTGTAGGGGAGGACAGTGGGAGTGTAGGGGAGGACAGTGGGAGTGTAGGGGAGGACAGTGGGAGTGTAGGGGAGGACAGTGGGTGTGTAGGGGCGGACAGTGGAAGTGTACGGTAGGACAGTGGAAGTGTAGGGGAGGACAGTGGGAGTGTAGGGGAGGACAGTGGGAGTGTAGGGGAGGACAGTGGACGTGTAGGGGAGGACAGTGGGAGTGTAGGTAGGACAGTGGAAGTGTAGGGGAGGACAGTGGGAGTGTAGGGGAGGACAGTGGACGTGTAGGGGAGGACAGTGGACGTGTAGGGGAGGACAGTGGGAGTGTAGGGTAGGACAGTGGGAGTGTAGGGTAGGACAGTGGAAGTGTAGGGTAGGACAGTGGAAGTGTAGGGGAGGACAGTGGGAGTGTAGGGGAGGACAGTGGATGTGTAGGGGAGGACAGTGGGAGTGTAGGGGAGGACAGTGGACGTGTAGGGGAGGACAGTGGGAGTGTAGGGTAGGACAGTGGACGTGTAGGGGAGGACAGTGGAAGTGTAGGGGAGGACAGTGGGAGTGTAGGGGAGGACAGTGGAAGTGTAGGGGAGGACAGTGGGAGTGTAGGGGAGGACAGTGGGAGTGTAGGGGAGGACAGTGGGAGTGTTGGGTAGGACAGTGGAAGTGTAGGGGAGGACAGTGGACGTGTAGGGGAGGACAGTGGGAGTGTAGGGTAGGACAGTGGAAGTGTAGGGGAGGACAGTGGAAGTGTAGGGTAGGACAGTGGAAGTGTGGGGGGGAAAGTGGACGTGTAGGGTAGGACAGTGGAAGTGTAGGGGAGGACAGTGGACGTGTAGGGGAGGACAGTGGAAGTGTGGGGGGGGAAAATGGACGTGTAGGGGAGGACAGTGGGAGTGTAGGGTAGGACAGTGGAAGTGTAGGGGAGGACAGTGGGAGTGTAGGGGAGGACAGTGGATGTGTAGGGGAGGACAGTGGGAGTGTAGGGTAGGACAGTGGGAGTGTAGGGGAGGACAGTGGACGTGTAGGGGAGGACAGTGGGAGTGTAGGGTAGGACAGTGGAAGTGTAGGGGAGGACAGTGGACGTGTAGGGGAGGACAGTGGACGTGTAGGGGAGGACAGTGGAAGTGTAGGGGAGGACAGTGGGAGTGTAGGGGAGGACAGTGGAAGTGTAGGGGAGGACAGTGGGAGAGTAGGGGAGTGCAGTAGGAGTGTAGGGGACTAGAGTGGGAGTGTAGGGTAGGACAGTGGAAGTGTAGGGGAGGACAGTGGGAGAGTAGGGGAGTGCAGTAGGAGTGTAGGGGACTAGAGTGGGAGTATGGTCAGGGTGGACACAGTAAGTTGCATGATCCCGATTTATTATTTTAGCTACAAACATTATGAACACACTTCTTTACTGTTTGATGAATCATCTAAACGGTCTGTGTTTGGCCTCAGAGTACTCTGCACAGGCCTACTGTAAACTGAGTTAAACACAACAAAAGTCTACACCTGTTTTACTGGAATGTCTTACAGACCGTCCATGTCTTACAGACCGTCCCGATATTCCCAAGTGTTGACAAACCACTTCACAAAATACAGCAGACAGTATTCATTTCCCATCTGCTGCTGACACAGTGCACACACAGGGTGATTTCATTACCGCGGGAGGCCAACTGGCAGGTCGGGAGAGCAGGCTGTCTGGACTCCCAGACCGCTCCACGTTGGCCAGCCAGGCGACCCTTCATGCCCTTATCACTGCCGGCCAACTTGGCCCATCTTAAGCCCAGCTCTGCTTGGAGCAGCTACATAATGCCTGTTTTCTTGGCGCGACCCAACAGGCAATAGAGGTAAAGTCAGTAACAAGGTGCTACTGGCGTAACGACCCAAACCTGTTTCCCAGACGGAGACATACCTCACACCTTCCCTCTTATGGAGAACAGGAAAGGCCTGGACAGGCTGGAGGCAGGAGAGTAGAGGCAGCGGAGGCAGGGGCAGAGGCAGGGGTCTGCGGCTGTTGTTGAGAGTGGCCCTTTCTCCCCGTCCGGAGAAGAGGAGAGTGGGTAAAAGCAGCAGGATGTTCTAATCTGTGCCGAGACAGCTCTCCTCGCCCGTTAATTTGGGCTTGGCACCGCTCTGCACTCTCTCACTGACCTCACATTGCTCCCGCGCCTCTGGCCACAGCACAACCAAAACCTGATATCTGAGACAAAGACCTGGGTCCACTACTGCTCCAGGGGTAAACTTTTTCCACCTCTGGGTTACAACAGGGCCTGAATGGAGAATGGTGCTCACTGGAACTGGACCCACACATACAGTACATTACACAAACATCTTCTGAGAAGAAGTACTCTAGTAGCCTGAAAATACAGACACGTGAGCCTGCCACTCTCTGAATGGGTTATGTGAATAATATTTTCCAAATGTCCACACAGTCACTGTTTTCTATACTTCTCATAGTTTGGGCCTGTTTCTGGCTTCACAACCCCATTTTTTTCTAAACGTCTGTGTTTGCCAACTCATCCACAAGCGTTCATTTGAATGGTTGGACAGGCTCTGGCCAGGCTTGTGTTGTGGAGTAGGAAATGGCTCATCTTCAGATGAACAGCACCTGCTGTGATGTGTTAGTCAGCTCCATTAGAGACAGGCGAGCTCAAGCTGCTCATCGCCAGGTTGTGTGTGACTCAGTAACGGTGTCTGCCTCTTGTAATGTCAAATATGCAGCTTTGCTCTCTTATTTGTCCCAGATCTGTGACTCAGGTTGCAAATATGTCCACTAAGTCAATATCAAAGCAAGCATATGCATAGCAACTGTGCACTTCTGACACATGCCTTGTATTGATTACAAACTAAAGATTTATCGTGACTAAGAAACAATGCAAGGGAAAAGAATTTAAAAACTGTTTTGGGAAAACATCTGCCAACACATTTACTTGGGTTACTTCAAGCTACTACATGCATCAGAGCAGTTTTGCCAGTATAATTCCATAACACCAACAGAAATACAATGTGACATAACTGCAAAAGGCACTCTCAGTTCTCGCAATTAGAACGTACTGGACCATAAACGTCAACTGTAATCGAATACACTGCAGAGATTTCAGAGAACGATATTACCCAGATGACACTTTGGCTGAAAACGAAGGGTGACCTCAGTGCTCAAACAAATTATGGCACTTAATACAACTGCAGGAGGATTAGAAAACCATTGGGCTCTCATCCAAGGCAGAAAAGCGTTTGACAAGATAAACTTTTCCCATACATAACAAAAAAATCATCCTGCACAGTCATAGACACAAACAAGCATCACCTTTCAACACCCTCAGTCGGAAATACGGTTCAAACCAGAATACGACCATCATCAGAAGATTTGGCAGTGACCTCCAAGCTTAACAAGGTACTTAAGCAAACAGTGGAGAAAAAATACAATCATTTTTAGCAGAAATGCACGAGTATCATTTCCAGAATGATTGCGATACAAATAGAATGCTGTCAAAGCCAAAAGTCTGATGCCATTCTCTGGTCTGATTAATGGTCTTTGGAGAATAGCTGAATGTTTAGTGAGATGACCTAGTCGGACCAGTTGTCACGCTATGTGCATCGGTAGTCATTGTTAGTCTAGTCCAATTAACAAATTTACATTTTTATAATGTTACACAAACCCAAAGAAAATACATTATTCATTCAAATCTGGTTTCTATCTTCATAGCAAATGGAAAGCGTTACTGTGGCAATCCTATGTGGCAAATCAGACGTTGTTTTCCTTCACACTACATGTGGAACTTCATGTTTTTCAACCATGGCTTCTTAACCCCCTGTGGAGTTCATATGGAGCAGCTCTTTTAATGGTGAAGAAGGAAAGTCATGCTAGGTTCTTTAGGTCTGGTTCTACACAGCATTAAGAATGAAGCATTAAACATTTAACATATGGACCCGCTAATCTGCTATGATTCAACCCAATGACAAACACAAATCATAATGCATACAAGGATAAAGAACTTCTGTTTTGCACACGCTGTATGTCGTACATTTGTCGTACATTGTCGTACTTATTACACTTGCTTCTCACACTGTCCAGGTGACTGTTGTAGTAGTTCAACTCATGGGGGTGTGTACAGTACAGTGCCTTTCTCCTTCCTCTGCCTGCTCCTGTAAGACTAAGGCTGATTTTGAATAGATGCGAAATTATAATTTTGTCTTCTTACTGTAGAAATGAGGAGCTTAGAGGCATAACTCCTTTTTACATGAGCTTAAACCGCAGCGTTTTTCTCCCCGAATAAACAGCAGAATCTACACTTGAGTTCAAGTTTGACTGTGAAACGAATTCCATGTTCAAATGAAGATGTATATCAGTGTGCCATGACACTGGGCCAAAAACATTTCATAAAGCCGCAGGGCTGCCATGCTCACATGTCAGACTGCCATCATAGATCAAAAGAAATGGCATCGGAGGTTTAAATCCTCTTCTGAACTCAGCGATTATATTACAAAAATCTCAGATGTCAGTGGTCTAGCTCCAGAAAATCAGTTTTGATTACACTTCAAAGGTCTACTGTACTCTTGGATTGGAAACCAAGAATATTTTACTGTCACCCCACTATTTAGTGTGTTACAGATCCAGAATGTATGCATCTCATCAAATACTGAAACTTCTGTAAGTCCAGTATTCCATATTCAGTGTCTACTGAGCTCCTACATTTCAGTTGAAGGCATTCAGTTGTACAACTGACTAGGTATCCCCCTTTCCTTTCCTTCACTCTTAAAGTATGTTTAAAGCATAAAGCATGTTGAACACAAACAATCAAAAGATAATTTACATTTCTCTCCTTGTTCTGTTGGGAAAACTCATAGTTCCTCTAGCTAAACAGAGATAAATTAGGTCAGTGTGTAAAGATCAGTGAGTAACCATTTTTAAATGTGTAAATACTCAAGCAGGAAGTGGGTACAGTGCAGCAGTGGACTTACACAGGTTGAAGAGGCTGTCTGGTGGTATCAGGTCTGATTGTCTGGGCCCTGGGGCTGTCTATGGCCTGCCTCTCTGTAGGTCTCCTCCTGGGCTGCTCCCTCTGGAAGGGGTTAGTGCCTGGCTGGATGCGCCTCAGGGACCCTCCGGTGTGGATGTACACCTGCTCAGGTGCTGCCTCCTCGCAGCGGGCCCCCTGGAACCCCGAGCGGCACACACATGTGTGGGGCCTACTGCAGGAGCCGCGGTTATGGCAGGGGGGCTGGCAGTCGGCTGGGGGGGGGGGGGGGAGATCATTAGCGGTGTCATGTTAGAACATGTGGTCTTTCACATAAAGGAGCAACTCCAGACATGGTCTACATTATCTCAGCACCGGCCCGGATTGACTTTAAGTGATTCAATCAAGGGGCCGATTAGTTGTGTGTCTCTGCCTTTGCTTTTCCTTATAGTACAGAGCCTGGAGGGAATGTCATGTTCAATTTCACCTGAGCCCATAACAGCCCTGTTTAGTCTAAATGTATGTGATCGCTTACATTTAACCCTTGTTCGATTTCTCCGATTTTTTTCTTCAGCTCCTTGGCGGTGCTTAATGCTACTGGCGTTCCAATGCTCAGCAGTTTTCCTAGAAATACCTTTCATTACTGATTCCAAATCGAATGTGTGTCATTGCCATTATAAAGACAAACAGCTTAAAAGGGTCATAAAAGAAGCACGTAAAAAAATGAGCGAATGGGAAACTAGATTCCACAGGCCGACTTGGAGCCTAACTTGAGTCTGACGGTAAATGCCTCACCTTTCATATATGGCATGGCTCGTGCTCGCAGATATTCCTATATTTGAAAAACAAACCAATCTGTTTTCCATGTCTGGTCAAAGATTGATGTATAAACAATATTTATCAATTGTCTGAAAATACAGTGAGTGTTGAGGTAATTTCATGGTCATGGTAAAACAATCTGCACACAGCCAACCCTAGCCCCTCCCTGCACCTCACTCCAGCTACGTGAACACTATTCAAAGGCCTGTGGCATGCGATTCAAAGCAAACAACCACTCCATCTTGTGACACAAATGTATGTACTGGATGGCACTGCAGAATTTATGACATTGTCCTCAAACACTAAATCAGGTTGCTACTCTCTGGTGGCTAAAGCAAACAGCAGTGCTCCGTCAACAGTGGTGGAATGCTATTGACACAGATGCCGTGGACACTGCCAGATCGCAGGCAGGAAGGCTACCACTGTTTCTGGCACTGTGAAGAGAGCTGGTAGCTAAGGGCTGCATGGTCTACCTGCTGTAGGCTTCCTGTTATTGTTCAGACACAGGGACCAGTTTGTCTGATGTGAGAGGAGAATGGACCTCCTACGTGTCCTCTATGGCATGAGGAAGACTGAGTCCTTGGCTGCCACACCGAGGAACATAATTATTCTACTGTGTAGCTAACAGCTTGGCTTCAGTCTCTTGTTCTCTCGCTCTCTCTAATTGTATCCTAACAGTAGACGTAAAATTGCCATGAAAAGGCAGCAAACTAGCACCACATGGTTTTGAATTCAGCACCACAACTTTCTTACGATATGATGTGTTCATTGAGAGAGTGTGCATTACAGTCAATCATTGCAACTTGATGGCAAAGGGGAACAAAAGCTAAATTAAATAATAGTCCTTGACCAAATTCCTGTGGTTTATTGTTAAGTCTATTCTATTTAAACCCAACAAATTCGCTAGAGCATTTAGTTTTAACTGCTTTGGGGGGAAATATACCCTTGTCTGATGAAGTGTACACAGTCAGGGAAATGTGCTTGAGGAGTGTGGACTCGTATAACTTGGTATGTGATCCGAGTTTTCCAGTTTCCACCATGGGATAAAATAAGAATTGCCTAGTCTCTACTTGGCAGGGAGTTAAATATATCATCCACTAACTAGACTTGAGGCTGGCCTGGTGCCACAGCCTTGTTCAACCTCAAAGATTACAAGGGTTTGGGGAAGACTTTGAGGATCAAAGAGTCTGTTGACATTATGAGGGAGAGTTCAGTAAATGAGTGGCTCCCACTCCCCACCCCACCCCTCCCAATCATTGACACCGTACCATCTAAATTGGAACAATTACATATACTCACTTATCAATTTGTGTAACTGGCCTAGAAAATGGCCTAATCAACAGGCTGTATGGTTGATACATGTCAGAGTCTGTGTATGTGACCCTGAATATATGACCCTCTTCAGCTCTGTCGCACAATAGCAGTCATTAAAGTGACACAATGTGCCACCAAACATGCGTTCCATTCATTCACAATGGACTTGGCTGGGCAGTGGGCACTGACCCTGGTCCTTTTGACTCTGACTAGAGCTCCACACAAGCCTGGCTGCTGCAGTGTCACTGTCTGTCTCCCTTCCCTGGGTCCGGCCTGCTGCATGGGGCTGGCCTGCCTGTCGGGCTGCCTGGCTGTTGAACACTTTGTCGCAGTAATTGCTGTCGTGCAGATTTGTCTTGCACATCATTAAAACTAATTGCCTCACATTCCGTCCATTTCACAAATATGTGGTTTAATTATTGCATTGGGGAATAATAAAATAGGAATTTTCTTTGAAACACTAATAGAAATGGGAAACATTCCTGGCAGGGTCATTGTTGTGCTTAATTATGACCGAGGCTGAGGACCAATCTTAAGAGACAGAATCCAGAGCCAGTCATCTGAAAAGTGCATAAACGTGGGCATTATTGGAACTTGTCATGCGATGGAAGCATACACTCCGAGTCTCCATGCAAGACTCTGTGCATTAATCACATTCATGAGCTTTACTTTGTGAACTCAGTTCAAACATCTCATATGGCCAATTCCACAGGAAAAGAATGATGCTGAGACTCGGACTTTTCACTTTAAAAATGTATGTCAAACAAAACACAATGATTGCAAAGTTAAACAAACAATGCAACTCTATGCACAAGGACGACATTTAACAATATCCATAGAAAATGTGTACAAAAACACATACGTGAAGAACAGTTCAGATGCATAACAGAATGACGGTTTGTGCTGTTTGTGCCGTCATCATGTCACCAAACGTTCCATCTGCAATGTTCAAGTAAGTGTGTTTGTGCAAAATGTTCTGTGTTAATTATTTGTCAGCATCATTCTGTTATCGTGGAATTGACCATAAACTACCATTCAAAAGTTTGTGGTCACTTAGAAATGTCCTTGTTTTTGAAAGAAAAGCACATTTATTTTTTGTCCATTAAAATAACATCAAATTGATCAGAAATACAGTGTAGACATTGTTAATGTTGTAAATGACTACTGTAGCTGGAAACGGCTGATTTTGAATGGAATATCTACATAGGCGTACAGAGGCCTATTATCAGCAACCATCACTTCTGTGTTCCAATGGCACGTTGTGTTAGCTAATCCAAGTTTATCATTTTAAAAGGCTAATTGATCATTAGAAAACCCTTTTGCAATTATGTTAGCACAGCTGAAAACTGTTGTTCAGATTGAAGAAGCAATAAAACTGGCCTTCTTTAGACTAGTTGAGTATCTGGAGCATCCGCATTTGTGTGTTCGATTACAAGCTCAAAATGGCCAGAAACAAATAACTTTCCTCTGAAACTCGTCAGTTTATTCTTGTTCTGAGAAATGAAGGCTATTCCATGCGAGAAATTGCCAAAAACTGAAGATCTCGTACAACGCTGTGTACTACTCCCTTCACAGAACAGCGCAAACTGTCTCTAACCAGAATAGAAAGAGGAGTGGGAGGCCCCGGTGCACAACTGAGCAAGAGGACAAGTACATTAGAGAAACAGATGCCTCACAAGTCCTCAACTGGAAGCTTCATTAAATAGTACCAGCAAAACACCAGTCTCAACATCAACAGTGAAGAGGCGACTCCGGGATGCTGGCCTTCTAGGCAGAGTTCCTCTGTCCAGTGTCTGTGTTCTTTTGCCCATCTTAATCTTTTATTGGCCAGTTTGAGATATGGCTTTTTCTTTGCAACTCTGCCTAGAAGGCAGAACATCAATTTTAAGTTATTTTAATGGGCAAAAAAATGTGCTTTTCTTTCAAAAACAAGGACATTTCTAAGTGACCCCAAACTTTTGAATGGTAGTGTACAGATAGCATTCCCCTTCATTTTTCCCACATTTTGTTATGTTACAGCCTTATTCTAAAATGGATTAAAACAAATTGTTCCTCATCAATCTAACGACAAAGCAAAAATAGTTTTTTTTTTACATTTTTGCAAATTTATTAAAAATAAACTGAAATATCACATTTACATAAGTGTTCAGACCCTTTACTCAGTACTTTGTTTAAGCACCTTTGGCATCGATTACAGCCTCGAGTCTTCTTGGGTATGACGCTACAAGCTTGGCACAACTGTATTTGGTGAGTTTCTCCCATTCTTCTCAAGGGGGCTGTCATGTGTTTTTCATGGTCTGAGAGTCCTTTAGGTGCCTTTTGGCAAACTCCAAGCGGGCTGTCATGTGCCTTTTACTGAGGAGTGACTTCCGTCTGGTCACTCTACCATAAAGGCCTGATTGGTGGAGTGCTGCAGAGATGGTTGTCCTTCTGGAAGGTTCTCCCATCTCCACAGAAGAGCTCTGGAGCTCTGTCAGAGTGACCATTGGGTTCTTGGTCACCTTCCTGATCAAGGCCCTTCTCTTCCGATTGCTCAGTTTGGCTGGGTGTCCAGCTCTAGGAAGAGTCTTGGTGGTTCCAAACTTCTTCCATTTAAGATTGATGGAGGCCACTGTGTTCTTGGGGACCTTCAATGCTGCAGAGATTTTTTGGTACCCTTCCCCAGATTTGTGCCTTGACACAATCCTGTATCGGACAATTGTCTCTACGGACAATTCCTTCGACCTCATGGCTTGGTTTTTTCTCTGACATGCACTGTCAACTGTGGGACCTTATATAGACAGGTGTGTGCCTTTCCAAATCATGTCCAATCAATTTAATTTTACCACAGGTGGACTCCAATCAAGTTGTAGAAACATCTCAAAGATGATCAGTGGAAACAGGATGCACCTGAGCTCAATTTCAAGTCTCAAAGCAAAGGGTCTGAATACTTATGTAAATAATGTATTTCAGTTTTTTTATTTTAATATATTTGCAAAAATGTTTAAAAAAATACTTTTTGCTTTGTGGTTTTGGGGTATTGTGTGTAGATTGATGAGGAAAAAATGTGATTTAATCAATTTTAGAAACGTAACAAAATATGGAAAAAGTCAAGAGGTCTGAATACTTCCCGAATGCACTGTATCTAGGGGCAATAACAGTATGCATGTGAAATTCAGTACAAGTTCTGTCCTTAAAACCAATCTCCAGTTGAAGTTATCTAAGGACAGTCTTCAGGAAGGGATAATGGGAGAATGTCAGAGGGATAACAGTCCTGAACAAATCCACGACAGCTGAGGTCTACTCCATCCTCCCTGCTTTCCAAACAACATTCACTCTGTGGCCAAACTACACTATCAGTCATCCTTCAAAACAGACCATAAAACCCATTCTGAAAAAGCAGAGCATATTTGAATATATTGTACTGTATGAGTTTTTGATTGAATTAGAGGTGAGCATACTAAATTGTGAATATTAAAATAAGCCAGGGCCTTAATTTGGGTAAATAGCATTCTTCGCTCCCACAGCACAGCAGGCCTGAGGGAAGCCTTTACTACAGTGGAAGGCAGCAGGCAGCAGCCCACATCCACTGTATGGGGCCGAGCTCTCGTTTCCAACAGAGTGGCTGTCTCCAGTCCATTACTATTCACTAGATATTTGCCCCCTCTCTCCACCTCAAAGTAATACAACCCATCAAACTTCTACAATCCTCTCATTCAGGACAAGCAATTTGAAACCAAATATTTGACATAACTCAAACACATACAAAATTGTCTCCATTTTCTTTCACAGGTCAACAATACTACTTCCGCAAACTTGATATTGGTACTTTTGAAAATGATATCAATAATGAGAACGGAATCAGGATAATCTTGGGTACCCCTCTCTCTACGGTTGGAGGAGATGATGTGCCATTAAGAGATTTAGAGCCAGTGAGCCGTTCTACAGATTAGGATTCAGGCACTCTTTGAACAAGAGAACACAAATAACTAAAGATGTCACCACCAAGGGCCCTTTCAAACATAACTAGAACACTGGAAGAGGGGGTGGGGATAATCATTTTTGTGTTTTGAGTTGGATTTTCAAAATATATGGAAATGTATGGAAGAATGTCTGTTCAAAGTTAAGAATGGAAACATGCTAAACTCTGGAATACTAAGCCATGTGTGTGATATCAGAGAGAAACCATAACACGTGGCCCTAACTTTACCACACTCTCTCACCTTCTCCATTACAACAAAAAACCTGCTCCCAGGAGGTTTTATTAAACCCCATGTTCATCACTATCCAACATTGGACAAACTTAGGAAAATACTATTGTCTTCTGCTAGTGAACGGATGTCTTTAAAGCTAGTTAAACGGTAGGCAAAGCTCTGAAGGGTGAAATCATGTCTAAAATGTTTTCTACCAAATAAGTAACATGGCAGAATTGTGGTACACTGGTATTTCAGCACCCCTGATCTTGATCAGAGTATTTATGTTATTCAATGACACAGGTTATATTGTTTTCAAAAGTGAGCATTTGCACATTTAAGTACAATCAATCAATCTCCCTAAGAGATTGTCACTGTCCATTGCCCAATATACACTGCTCAAAAAAATTAAGGGAACACTTAAACAACACAATGTAACTCCAAGTCAATCACACTTCTGTGAAATCAAACTGTCCACTTAGGAAGCAACACTGATTGACAATAAATTTCACATGCTGTTGTGCAAATGGAATAGACAAAAGGTGGAAATTATAGGCAATTAGCAAGACACCCCCAATAAAGGAGTGATTCTGCAGGTGGTGACCACAGACCACTTCTCAGTTCCTATGCTTCCTGGCTGATGTTTTGGTCCCTTTTGAATGCTGGCAGTGCTCTCACTCAAGTGGTAGCATGAGACGGAGTCTACAACCCACACAAGTGGCTCAGGTAGTGCAGCTCATCCAGGATGGCACATCAATGCGAGCTGTGGCAAGAAGGTTTGCTGTGTCTGTCACCGTAGTGTCCAGAGCACGGAGGCGCTACCAGGAGACAGGCCAGTACATCAGGAGACGTGGAGGAGGCCGTAGGAGGGCAACAAACCAGCAGCAGGACCGCTACCTCCGCCTTTGAGCAGGAGGAGCACTGCCAGAGCCCTGCAAAATGACCTCCAGCAGGCCACAAATGTGCATGTGTCTGCTCAAACGGTCAGAAACAGACTCCATGAGGGTGGTATGAGGGCCCTACGTCCACAGGTGGGGGTTGTGCTTACAGCCCAACACCGTGCAGGACGTTTGGCATTTGCCAGAGAACACCAAGATTGCCAAAATCGTCACTGGCGCCCTGTGCTCTTCACAGATGAAAGCAGGTTCACACTGAGCACATGAGCACATGTGACAGACGTGACAGAGTCTGGAGACGCCGCGGAGAACGTTCTGCTGCCTGCAACATCCTCCAGCATGACCGGTTTGGCGGTGGGTCAGTCATGGTGTGGGGTGGCATTTCTTTGGGGGGCCGCACAGCCCTCCATGTGCTCGCGAGAGGTAGCCTGACTGCCATTAGGTACCGAGATGAGATCCTCAGAGCCCTTGTGAGACCATATGCTGACACATGCACATTTGTGGCCTGCTGGAGGTCATTTTGCAGGGCTCTGGCAGTGCTCCTCCTGCTCAAAGGCGGAGGTAGCGGTCCTGCTGCTGGGTTGTTGCCCTCCTACGGCCTCCTCCACGTCTCCTGATTTACTGGCCTGTCTTCTGGTAGCGCCTCCATGCTCTGGACACTACGCTGACAGACACAGCAAACCTTTTTGCCACAGCTTGCATTGATGTGCCATCCTGGATGAACTGCACTACCTGAGCCACTTGTGTGGGTTGTAGACTCCGTCTCATGCTACCACTAGAGTGAGAGCACCGCCAGCATTCAAAAGTGACCAAAACATCAGCCAGGAAGCATAGGAACTGAGAAGTGGTCTGTGATCACCACCTGCAGAATCACTCCTGTTTTGGGGGGTGTCTTGCTAATTGCCTATAATTTCCACCTTTTGTCTATTCCATTTGCACAACAGCATGTGAAATTTATTGTCAATCAGTGTTGCTTCCTAAGTGGACAGTTTGATTTCACAGAAGTGTGATTGACTTGGAGTTACATGGTGTTGTTTAAGTGTTCCCTTTATTTTTTTGAGCAGTGTATATAATCCCTGTCACCCTCCCTGTCACCATCTACCATCTAGAAGCCTATTCATTACCAGCAGTAGAAGTGAGGGAGCTCAGCTCAGGACTGACTGATGACTGGTCCTTTGTGGTAGTTCTGTGGTACTTTCTGGTAAAGCCTTATGGGGTAACATTTCACAAAATGGAGGTGCCCCTTTGATTTCTTTTCACTTTTTCTGGCACAGTGCGGTTTTTCAACCTAATACAGTAGTCTGGGCTTTCACTCCCTCTCCACTCAAGTTGGCGTGGGGATTTAGGTAACCTGAGGCTGACCCATGACATTGTGTACATTACTTTTAGCCATGCTATACTGTACCTCTCCACCTACAGGCTCCCTCCTTCAGCCTTTAATGAGCAATCTTCTGGGGGGATATCTGGGGGTATGTGCCCACTACTGTATGTGTTATTTAGACTCCATTCTCCAGGGGATAACATCACAACAGTTTCCATATGGCCATAAGGCTATCGGGTACAGAGAGATGGAGAGTGTTTACTGTTTGGTGTTGTAGTGTATGTAACCACGTCAATCAAGCAAAGTCTTGCAAAGTTCTCTACAGTCTCTCTGTTAAGAGATCTGACAGATCCACTCTCTCCTTGCATCACGAGACCAGTTACATCACGCTTAAAGAAACCGAAACAGTCAAATGTCATTGAACAACGTATTAGACCCGTCAGACAACCCATGGCTAGAGCAGAGTAGCAGCGTTCTACTTCCCTCTCAAGTGGCCCTATATCAACAGGGGCTCGCCAACCAAAACCAACGCGTAAACAGAAAAACAAACCTTTCACCTCCTCATCCACAGCCAATGCAGTAACTCATTCTAGCTATGTTGTGGTCCATGGTAGCAATTAGAAAAACATGTGGCCAGAGGAGTCCCAAACAGAACCTGATTGCCACCTCCAGACAGACAACAGCTGGTGAGGAGAAGGGAGGCCTCCTGGTTTGGGGAGTGTCCATCCCAGTGTGTGGGTAATGATAGGGCTCTGTGAACATGGTGTGTGTATTGATTACAGGATCTGTCTAATAGCCCATAAAACCATCCAGACTGCCAGGGAGAGTTATGCCCCTGAACGGTGAACTGTATAACCCCCTGCTAATCCGCAGTGCGCCTGTAAAGCAGGGACGGCCTGTCTGTGTAGCAATTACTTCACCCCTGACTGAACAACGTCACCAGAGAGGCCAGTGGTTTAAATACCTTCCAGTGGTCCTGTAAAGAAACAAGCCACGTTTCTAGGCAGATTTGATCCTTATCAGCATGCCCTTTATACATGAACTGTTTATGCCTAATTCACTTTTCTTTCAAAGAGATTTCAGGCTAAACTCTATGCGTGTGTGATGCTAGGTGACAATACATGGCAAAGACATTTTCAATAGTACTGTATATTGGCTCATAATGTCCTTCAAGCCTGATATTTAACTCTTCCATACAGCTAATGCATTTAGCAGTGTATGCTCTTCAAACAATTGAATGGAACATAAAAATATTTTCTCCCAATGAAAATGACAGGTGACTTGGCTGACAAGCAGATTTGGTATGAATAAGGATGAGCAACTGGCCCACAGCCATGGAGGCAATGGAACACTGTCAGATTCAATGATAGGCTTGAATATACAGTGGTTGAATGCAAAGACAGTCTTCACACTAAATCATGAACAGTGTTTGGACTGTAGCAATGCATGCCCAATGCATCTGGAACAAAATAAAATAAATATTCAAAAAAGCACCAGTACCACAAGCCAAAATAATTTTCCAAAATGCTCACACATGTATTTCCTTGATGCTTTACTTTACCAGCTGGTGGAAACGTGTTTATGTGAGAGGAAAGCATATTACAGGTGGACTCTGTTTTACAACAAGGTATAGTCAACCTGAACTTACTCCCCTTGAGTTGACAGGGCCCCAAATGAGAGCTTCAGTAGGATGGTACATAGGCCCATGTTATCAGAGGTGTCATACTGTATACCCTGAAAAATCTGAGGGGGCAAAAAGTATGCGAGGATGGCTGGGGGGTGGAAATCAAGAGCCATAATCATTATGCTTAATTCTATGTCTATTTTTCTTCATATATAAGCATACATCTTGAGCTGTCTGTACCCTCCTGACTGGTGTTTCTCTATTTAAAGAAACAAAATATGCTTCTCTGCGTCTCTGCCAAAATCTGGATAAAATATTGAAAGGAATGTGAGTCTTATTCAGTATATTTAGTTATTGCTTGCTTTTCTAAAGTCTCCCAACCTTACCAGCAGGCATGGTTAGACAAGCTAGCTACTCCAACTTGATTGATAACCTGCAATGGCTTCTTAGCTTGGTAGCTAGATATGAGGTTTGGTGATTGGGAACCTATCTGGGCTAGCTAAAGACAACTTCATAAAAATGCTAAGTGGCTAGTCATGTTCATTATTATTTTTTAAACAGAATCTGAGGGGGCATGTGCCCCTGTGCCCCCTATGGGCATGACACCTCTGTAGGTTATGTTATGTAGGATGAGGTAACTACAAAGTACGTAATTCTGATTTTGGGCAGCACAGCTTGAAACAAAACATACATCATTCCTAACGGTGTCTCCAAATCTGTCCGCACTGGAAGACTTTACTCTATCCCTAACAGCCGTGAGGATATGATGGAAGACTTTACTCTATCCCTAACAGCCGTGAGGATATGATGGAATTAAAGAAACATTCTACATGCAGGACATTTTTGTTTGGAAAAGGAGAGAAATAGCGAGGAAGGAGGGAATGAAAGAGAGAGAGGCAGACTTTCTGCATGAAGAGTTATTTTAGGTTTGGATGGGGCCCTGAGCAGCACAGCAGGCCAAAGAAAGCTGGAAGGAAATCAAAAAGAAACTCCTTTCTACCGCATTTCACTCTGTCAATCACTGGCTGTTTAAAAGGTTGAAAACAACTTTATTTCTCTTCAAGAATGATGCACCTTTCATCTGCCCTCTCAAAGACAGCTAAGGATTTAAACCAAGAGACATTATTTCATGGATGATTATACTTATTGCATGTTCAAATACATTCCATGTACCATTTGGTCTTCACTACAATATGTGCAGCAAGTATGAATTCAACTGCAGAAGACATAAGGCATAAGTCTTTGTGCCATGGCACTGAGTAAATTCACTGTGTTGGGGTGAGATGGTCAGCGAGACACAGTATGCACTGTGGGGAGTCTCCCTCCTGTGAGAGGCATTCTGCATTCAGTCCTAAATTCAGTTTGTGTTCAGCAGACCATGTCATTAATCCAATTAACAAAGAGACCATGTCAGGAGGAGAAGCCATCGCAACCCTAATGACACTGATGCATAGTGACCCGGGAGGTATGAATGCAAAGGGCTAGCCCTCTCTCTATGGCCGGTGGAAGTCCGTCTTATGATCATGACGTGCCAAACTCAGTGTGTAAACACCTGTTGGTCAGGATTTAAATGGCAACTTTGATATGTGAGGATTAAACCTTCTAACCAACCAAAAATAAACACTACTAACAGGAGATCTGAATGGTCAGTTGACTCAGATCAACTTTGTGTGATACTGTAGCCCAGATAATGTTCACTGCGAGATGCCTGCTGTGAATCTTACTTTGAATATCACAGTCCATAGATTAGAGTGAGATATCTAAGTGAAGCACCAGTAGAACAAGAGAGAGACTATTTTCATCTATAAAATACTGGAGTCCAATTCTGGTACAGTAGCAACAGTCAATAAGTAAAGTAAAAGTGCTTCCACCTAAAAAGGTGACCTTTTACTTCCTCATTTGATTCAGTTTGGCCTGCTGGAGGTTTTGCTATTTTGGAAACATGTTTCTGTGGCTATTTACGATACAAATCAGAGGAATTCCAGTAATTCAATGTTCAGTTTCCCTTTTTTTGGCAATAATTGGTCATCAAGGTGGACTGCATTCCCACTACTTATCATTCCTGGCTCATTTCATGAATGACTGGTTTGCTGGTGAAGTGTTCATTCATTCTTTGGTTTAAAACAGGGTATTGTGATTGTGAATGAATATTGGCCAATATTCAGAAAGTATTCAGACCCCTTGACTTATTCCACATTTTGTTGTGTTAGTCTGAATTCAAAATTGATTAAATATATATTTTTGTTCTCACCCATCTACACACAATACCCCAGAATGACAAAGTGAAAACATGTTAAGAATCTTTTGTAAATTTATTGAAAATGAAATACAGAAATCCAAATTACATAAGTGTTCACACCCCTGAGTAAATACTTTATAGAAGCACTTTTTGCAGTGATTACAGCTTTGAGTCATCTTTGGTATATCTGTATCAGCTTTGCACATCTGGATTTGGGGATTTTCTCCAATTCTTAATTTAGATGGAAAGCGGCGGGAAACAACAATCTTCAAGTCTTTCCATAGATTTTCAATGGGATTCAAGTCTGGGCTTTAACTGGGCCACTCAAGGACTTTCACATTCTTGTTCTGAAGCCATTCCAGAATTGCTTTAGCTGTATGCTTGGGGTCATTGTACTGTTGGAACGTAAAGTCTTTGCCCCAGTCTAAGGTCGTTTGCGGGAGGTTCTCATCAAGCATTTGCCTGTATTTGGCTCCATTCATTGTCCCCTCTATTCTTACCAGTCACCCAGTCCCTGCCGCTGAAAAGCATCCCCATAGCATGATGCTGCCACCACCATTCTTCATGGTAGGAATAATGTTAGAGCTGTGCCTGGTTTCCTCCAGACATATTTTTTCAATTTCCCAATGATGGAGAACACTGTGCTTTGGAAACTTTCAACAGTCTAGAAATTGTTTTATACACTTCCCCAGATATATGCTTCATCACAATCTACAGCCAGTTCCTTGGACTTCATGGTATAGTTTCTGCTCTAACTTGCACTGTCAACTGTGGGACCTTATAGACAGTTGTTTCATTCTAAATCATGTCCAAACAATTGAATTGGCTACAGCTTGACTCCAATTTAATTTATTAAACGTAACCTTTATTTAACTAGGCAAGTCAGTTGAGAACAAATTCTTATTTATAATGACTGCCTACTCCGGCCAAACCCGGGCGAAGCTGGGCCAATTGTGCGCCACCCTATGGGATTTCCAATCACGGCCGGATGTGATACAGCCTGGATCCGAACCAGGGACTGTAGTGGTGTCTCTTGCACTGAGATGCAGTGCCTTAGACCACTGCACCAATCAAGTTGTAGTGACATCTCAAGGATGATCGAAGTAAATTGGAAGCACCTGAGCTCAATTTGGAGTGTCATAGCAAATGGGTGTGAATACTCACAGAATCAGTCAAAAGTTTGGACAAACCTACTAAAGGTTTTTTCTTTATTTTTACAATTTTCTACAATGTAGAATAATAGTGAAGACATCAACAATATTAAATAACACATATGGAATCACAAAGTAACCAAAAAAGTGAAAACAAATCTAAATATATTTTATATTTGAGATTCTTCAAAATAGCCACCCTTGGCCTTGATGACAGCTTTGCACACTCTTGGCATTCTCTCAACCAGCCTAATGAGGAATGCTTTTCCAACAGTCTTGAAGAAGTTCCCACATATGCTGAGCACTTGTTGGCTGCTTTTCCTTCACTCTGCGGTCCAACTCATCCCAAGCCATCTCAATTGGGTTGAGGTCAGGTGATTGTGGAGGCCAGGTCATCTGATGCAGCACTCCCTCACTCTCCTTGGTCAAATAGCCCTTACACAGCCTGGAGGTGTGTTTGGGGTCATTGTCCTGTTGAAAAACAAATGAGAGTCCCACTAACGCAAACCAGATGGGATGGCGTATCGCTGCAGAATGCTGTGGTAGCCATGCTGGTTAAGTGACAGTGTTACCAGCAAAAGCATCCCCACACCATCACACCTCCTCCTCCATGCTTCACGGTGAGAACCACACATGCGGAGATGATCCGTTCACCTACTTCGCGTCTCACAAAGACACGGTGGTTGGAACCCAAAATCTCAAATATGGACTCATCAGACCAAAGGACAGATTTCCACTGGTCTAATGTCCATTGCTCGTGTTTCTTGCCCCAAGCAAGTCTCTTCTTCTTATTGGTGTCCTTTAGTAGTGGTTTCTTTGCACTAATTCAATCATGAAGGCCTGATTCATACAGTCTCCTCTGAACAGTTGATGTTGAGATATGTCTGTTACTTGAACTCTTTGAAACATTTATTTGGGCTGCAATCTGAGATGCAGTTAACTCTAATGAACTTATCCTCTGCAGCAGAGGTAACTCTGGGCCGTCTTTTCCTGTGGCGGTCCTCATAAGAGCCAGTTTCATCATAGCACTTTATGGTTTTTGCGACTGCACTTGTTCTTCAAATGATGGACTGTCGTTTCTCTTTGCTTATTTGAGCTGTTCTTGCCATAATATGGACTTTGTCTTTTACCAAATAGGGCTATCTTCTGTATACCACCCCTACGTTGTCACAACACAACTGATTGGCTCAAACGCATTAAGAAGGAAAGAATTACACAAATTAACAAGGTACACATGTTATTTGAAATGTATTCCAGGTTACTAATTCATGAAGCTGGTTGAGAGAATGCCAAAAGTGTACAAAGCTGTCATCAAGGCAAAGGGTGGCTAATTTGAAGAATCTCAAATATAAAATATATTTTGATTTGTTTAACACTTTTTTGGTTACTGCATGATTCCATATGTGTTATTTCATAGTTTTGATGTCTTCACTATTATTCTACAACCTGACATGAGTAGGTTTGTCCAAACATTTGACTGGTACTGTATGTAAATTAGATTTCTGTATTTAATTTTCATAACATGTTTTCACTTTGTCATTATGGGATAGTATGTGTAGAAAGGTGTGAAAAATATTTTTGAATTCAGGCTGTAACACAACAACATGTGGAATAAGTAAAGGGGTCTGAATACTTTTGAAGACACCGTACATATATAAGTTAATTTAATTATAATTTCTAAACCTGGTTCTGGCAAAAGGAGGAATCCGCAGGTCTTTTTTATCATGGAATAAATTTGTGGAGGAGTGTGGGGGGCTTTACAGTAAAACACATTGGAAGATGAAAAGTGCATTTAGAAGTGTGTGTGTGTCTTGACAGCAGCAGGTTGTGCAGACATGTCCACATGCAGACTTGCCTGCCTGCCTGCCTGCCTGCCTGCCTGCCTGCCTGCCTGCCTGTCTGTCTGTCTGTCTGTCTGTCTGTCTGTCTGTCTGTCTGTCTGTCTGTGTTTGTCTTATCAGCCCGGCTGGGGTACATCTGGCCTTTCGTTCCTCTTGATCTCTGGGACTGAGGCTTTTTTGGTCAACAGATGTGAATCTGGCAAATTTACTAAAGAGATGACCCCCAAACCAGATGCACCCTTTTGGATCCGTGGGGCATAGTTATGCTAAATGCTGCTTGTAAATAAATATGAAGGTAAACTGGGAATCTTCTATAGCCATTGGCCACAGTTACACCTGGCTTCACTTTATGGCTTTGGCCAACCTAAGCAGAAATAACCACAGAACTATGTGTCTTATGACAACCATCAATAAAACCAGTGGTTGGATCAGACAACACTGACAAACACGGACTTAAAAGCCTGATCAGAATTTATATACATAACAATAACATAAGATATTTTCTCAACAATGTATTATTTTTAATGATGATACTTCAAAGAACATTTACTAAGGTGACTTTCAAGCAAAAATAATTACAAATTATTGCTCAGTATTGTATTACATAACAGCAAACTCTTTTAGACGGATGTTACTTACTAAACAACACAAAACAGAAAAAACAACTGTGTTTACCATCCATCTTCTACAACAACAAGGCAGAATCTGAGCCAAGAGCAAACATTAGGCCAAACCCACAACAGGACACCCAGCTAGCGCATAACGTTCTGAGAACCATATGTTTCTTAGAGCTTGGTGAGACCATAGTTGTCCTATGGTTATTTTGTATACAACCTTCCCACAACTTTCTGTGAATGGTGCAGGATAGTTACTTGGCTTTGGAACATTCTCAGCACATTTAATAAACATCCTCATTTAAGGAACTTAGTAAAAAAAACTAAATTTTCTTAGTTTTTAATTAATACAACATTTCCTAAAAGTTCAAACACGGTTACATTTCATTTCAACTTTGGTAATGTTCTAGGAATGTTCTCCAACAGGTTTGACATTGGGAATGTTTTCAAATATTTCAGAGAATGTTAAGAAACAACGTTCTTCTGTGGGAATTTCAGCACTTCAGTATAATGTTTCCTACTGGTTTCTTCATGGTTATATTTAACGTCATGTTCTCAAATTGTTCTGGGAACGTTAAGAAAACGTTCTATAAAAAAATCACAAGAAAACTTGGGTAATGTTCAGAAAACGTTCTAAGACTGTTATTTAAAAACATACATTTCGTTCTGAGAACGTGAAGAAAAGTTTCCATAAAAACCACAATAAAACTTTAGTAATGTTCAGAGAACCTAAGATTGTTATTTAAAAACATATACAGTACAGTGCATTTGGAAAGTAGTCAAGCCTCTTGACTTTTTCCACATTTTGTTACGTTACAGCCTTGGATTACTTTTTTTTCTCCATTATCAATCTACACACAATACCTCATGACGACAAAGTGAAAACAGGTTTTTTGAAATGTTGGCAAATGTATTAAAATTAAAAACAGAAATACCTTATTTACATAAGTATTTAGACCCTTTGCTATGAGACTCGAAATTGAGCTCAGGTGCATCCTGTTTCCATTGATCATCCTTGAGATGTTTCTACAACTTGATTGGGGTCCACCTGTGGTAAATTCAATTGATTGGACATGATTTGGAAAGGCACACACCTGTCTATATAAGGTCCCACAGTTGACAGTGCATGCCTGAGAAAAAACCAAGCCATGAGGTTGAAGGAATTGTCCGTAGAGCTCCGAGACAGGATTGTGTCAAGGCACAGATCTGGGGAAGGGTACGAAACAATTTCTGCAGCATTGAAGGTCCACAAGAACTCAGTAGCCTCCATCATTCTTAAATGGAAGAAGTTTGGAACCACCAAGACTCTTCCTAGAGCTGGACACCCAGCCAAACTGAGCAATCGGAAGAGAAGGGCCTTGGTCAGGGAGATGACCAAGAACCCGATGGTCACTCTGACAGAGCTCCAGAGTTCCTCTGTGGAGATGGGAGAACCTTCCAGAAGGACAACCATCTCTGCAGCACTCCACCAATCAGGCTTTTATGGTAGAGTGGCCAGATGGAAGTTACTCCTCAGTAAAAGGCACATGACAGCCCGCACAAGATTCTCTGGTCTGATGAAACCAAGATTGAACCCTTTGCCCTGAATGCCAAGCGTCACGTCTGGAAGACGCCATCCCTACTGTGAAGCATGGTGGTGGCAGCATCATGCTGTGCAGATGTTTTCAGCGGCAGGGACTGGGAGACTAGTCAGGATCGAGGGAAAGATGAACGGAACAAAGTACAGAGTGATCCTTGATGAAAACCTGCACCAGAGTGCTGGTTCACCTTCCAACTGGATAACAACCCTAAGCACACAGCCAATACAACACAGGAGTGGCTTCGCAGGAGTGGCTTCGGGACAAGCCTCTGAATGTCCTAGAGTGGCCTAGCCAGAGCCCAGGCTTGAACCCAATCTAACATCTCTGGAGAGACCTGAAAAAGCTGTGCAGTGACGCTCCCCATCCAACCTGACAGAGCTTGAGAGGATTTGCAGAGAAGAATGGTGGAAACTCCCCAAATATAGGTGTGCCACGCTTGTAGCGTCATACCCAAGAAGATTTGAGGCTGTAATCGCTACCAAAGGACTGATTAAAGGGTCTGGATACCTATGTAAATGTGATATTTCATTTATTATTTACTTAGCAAAAATGTCTAAACCTATTTTTGCTTTGTCATTATGGAGTATTGTGTGCAGATTGATGAGGGGAAAAAAACTATTTAATCCATTTTAGAATAAGACTGTAATGTAACAAAATGTGGAAAAAGTCAAGGGGTCTGAATACTTTCCGAGTGCACTGTACATTGCATTCTCAGCATCAACAAAACAAGATAAAGGATAGAGAACGTTAAGTGTTTTCAGGTATGTTGGCCTAATTGGCCACACGTGATCTTAATGAGTGCTTGTTTCCTTTGAAATGGGGTCTGTTTGAATAGACTTAAATGAACAGCTTTGTATGCGTAAACAACATGGCATGCTAGCTCCATCCAATTCCATGGGTAGAGAAAAGAAGATTATGTTTAAATCTCACTGATGCCATGTCACAATAAAAAAGAAATGTGTTTGCATGATTAATGCCTAAGGAAATTAATTTACATGTGTCCTATCTGTGCTTGGAGTTCAAAAAAGTTTACCCAAAATGAGATTGAAGTGTTATTAAAAGTCTTATTGTAACATTTAGTGAAAGTTTTAAGTGGGTTATTATAAAACCTCCAAATAGCCTATAATATCCATTCTCAGAGCGTTAATAAATACTCCCAGGACAACATTCAAGAAACCAGAGTAAAACGTTCTCAAAACCTCCCTGCAAACTAAAAATGAATGTTCCCAGTACAGGCAAAATTTTCATTTTCATTCTGAGAACATTTGAAAAAGTTGAACTTATGGCTTCGTTCCCAGAACCAATGGGAAACCAAAAATGTACTTTCCCACAACTTCCAAGGAACCAAATGTGCTAGCTGGGCAAGAACTCTAAAAACCTCTTAAAACCATATCTTGATTCCAGACCAGACACACAAAGACCCAGACATTTCTATAAACATAGCATTTACAAATCCTTGTAGGCATTCTCACTGGACAACTGTCAAACCAATTCCTGCCATATATTTGCTGTGACATCAACCTGATTCAACAAGGACGTGTTGTTGAGAAACCATAACTCAAGACACCAAATCCGCTCTCCTGGTTGAAACTTACGACCGACAGTTTTAATATTAGACATTACTTCAATTCCGTCACATATAATTTCCTAGACGTGGCTCAGTGAGGATATGTTTTTACATATTGCCCAGTTGACAGGTTTGTTCCTTTTCTTTCCCCCACTGTGAACATGTTTTTTCATGCGGCCGCCCCCCACTAGTTATACCCAGTTAGGGTCTGCAGTAACACACTCAGAGAATGTGATAGTCTGAGTTAGTGGGGGGTTTCCACCACCACGGTGGAGGTCTCCATAAGGGAGCTCCCAGGGCAGGCTGGCTGGGGGGCTTGTTTTGGCACCAGGCCAGGGCCCGGCCTGGGGTCGTGATGTTGAGTTCACTACACAGCTGATGGTTCCCTACCCTCCAGCCATACCTGGGTGAGGGCCAAACTCCTAACAGAGACCAGATGGTGGTGGGATGGAGACCTTGCCTTCTTAGATGGTCTACTGTGTTTAACATGACTGGTTTAAAAGGGACATGTTACTTTCTGGCAGGTGAAAAATATTTACCCATCTGATTTGGGTAACTCCTGCTTCATCCTAAGTAATTTACACCTCTGTAAGTGTGCCTTTAGCTGGGACTTGAAAAAAAGGAGGCAGAACCAGCGGTAGTAATTAGGAGGCTGGCTAATGAGCTAATGAGGAGGTGACTTTATGTACTGATGGGCAAACAACTACAGCTTTTGTATCGTGCCACACTTTGTGAGTGTGTGTTTGTGTTCTGCTGTCTAGTTGCTGTGGGAACTGTTTTAGCCCAGAAATGCAGGTTGTGAGTGTGGGTTTCACATTCTGTGCTTGTAAAGTGTAAAGATAACTCTTTCTAGAACAGCATCTCCTATAACCTGTTATTTCAGTCTGCAACATGATGACAGACAAAATAAAAGGAGAAATATTCTCAAAATGTTTTGATAGGCTGTAGAAAAGTTTTGATAATATTTGTAACCAGGAGCTGCCGAGCTAACACTTAAAGTCATGTTCTCAAATTGTTCCAAGAACGTTAAGAAGTAAAGTTCTTCTGTGTGAATTTCAGTACTTCAGTATAACGTTTCCTACAGGTTTCATCATAGTTTTATTTAAAGTAACGTTCTCAAATTGTTCTGAGAACGTTATAAAAACTTTCCATAAAAACCACAAGAAAAGTTTAGTAACATTCAGAGAACATTTTAAGAATTTACTTAAAAACATACATTATGATCTCAGAACATTAGAAAACTTTCCATAAAAAGCACAAGAAAACTTTAGTAACGTTCAGAGAATGTTCTAAGAATGTTATTAAAAACATATATTTTATTCTCAGCATCAACAAAACTCTATCCTCTATCTTGTAAGTGTGTTCAGGGTCATGTTCAGTTGCCAAACATTCCTGAACGTTGCAGATAGAAATGCAATGAATAGAGCCGATGTGATTCCTTATTCTACATATCAGAGAGGTATTTTTGATCTACATAACATTATTTCTATCTGAATGTTCCAAAACGTTCAATCCTGCTGAACGCGCCCAAGGTGTGTTGGCCACGCCCACTAATTGGCCACACTTGATCTTAACCCTTTACAGTCTACGCCCTGTCTAAGCCTGGGGAGGGGGGTTCTACTAACCTATGACTGACTTTTTTTAAAGAAGGTCATACCAAGGATCATTTAGCTATTTGATTTTGAATTTTAATACCACTTGAAGTATAAAAAAATATATACATAAGATTTATGACAATTTTAATTTGGCCTTACTGCTATTAGCCCATACAAACGCATTGAATAACAGATTCACTACATGGAACAACAGGTAGTCCCCTCAAAAAATCTAAAGGAAGTTTGTTCTGAAGTGTCTGTCCTATATCTGAGAGATATAAAAAAGTTAAGTTTATAAACTCAGCAAAAAAAGAAGCGTCCTCTCACTGTCAACTTCATTTATTTTCAGCAAACTTAGCATGTGTAAATATTTGTATGAACATAAGATTCAACAACTGAGACATAAACTGAACAAGTTCCACAGACATGTGACTAACAGAAATGGAATTATGTGTCCCTGAACAAGGGGGGGGGGGGGGTCAAAATAACAGTATCTGGTGTGGCCACCAGCGGCATTAAGTACTGCAGTGCATCTCCTCCTCATGGACTGCACCAGATTTGCCCGTTTTTGCTGTGAGATGTTACCCCAATCTTTCACCAAGGCACCTGCAAGTTCACGGACATTTCTGGGGGGAATGGCCCAAGCCCTCACCCTCTGACCCAACAGGTCCCAGTGTAACGCTCATTTCTTCGGCGATAAACGCAAATCCGACCATCACCTCTGGTGAGACAAAACCGCGACTAAATGTGTTCACGTGATTAATTCCTAGGGAACTTAATTACCATGTGTCCTATCTGTGCTTGGAGTTTGTTTTTTAATGTAAAAAAATAAGCTAGTAGTGTTATTAAAAGTCTTATTGAAACGTTCAGTGAAAGTTTATTTTTTTTAACTCAAAATAACGTATAATTTCCGTTCTCAGTGCATTAATAAAACCTCCCAGGAAAACTTTCAAGGAACCAAAGTAAAACATTATCAGAACCTCCCTTCAACCAATAAATAAACATTCCCAGACAGGCATAATTTTCACTTCTGTTCTCAGCACGTTTAAAAAGCTTTTAGTTTAACCTGTCAGGAAACGTATGGCTTCGTTCCCAGAACCAATGGGAAACCAAAAACGTATGTTCCCAAAACTTTGAAGGAACAAAATGTGCTAGCTGGGTGGTTAGTAGGTCACAATTCTCTCTTAAAAGGAGAGATTGTTTAAGGCTCCTGCCCCCCACTAGAAAACATTCAGAACACTTTACAACCCACAGAACAGTAAAAAGGCAAAAAAAACTTGCCAAATGTCAAGAATGTTACAATGAAAAGCATGGTAACACTTGTAAGCTGTTAAAATTCTGCAAAAATTGCGTTTTAAAAAGTGCCCAATTATTCACTCACGTATCCGCCATTGAGTTTTTAATTATATGGCAGTTAAGATTTCCAATATTGCTGTGGTCAAATAAAAAAAGTGCAGTTACACCCATTATTAAGGGCTTGTGTCTAACAGAGCGAGCCAAGTGCTAAGCACGCGTAATTTCCATGTTAGAATTTTACATGAAAGAGCATGCAAATCTACATTAATAACATGACCATGGAGGTAATAATGACACACCGGAACACTTCCTATAGGGCAGGGGTAGGCAACAAGATGCAGTCGCGGAACGGTTTTTGTCGGAGCGAATGGTCAAATTGACCCACACCTAAGCCCAAAAAGAGATTATTTAAATTTCGAAAGCAATCATTTCATATCATGATTTCATTGAGACACGATCATGTCTATTTTTTTATTTGTGGGAATATTTGGGAACAGACTTTGGGGGCCCAAAGTGGCCGACCCCTGCTATTGGGTAACACAATATGCTTAAACTATTGAGAAGGACGGTTAAGAGACAGTCATGCCAAAGTATAGAGATTATCATTGATCATTGTTTACCTAAGGCATATGGTCAAAGACGAATACTTACGTTTTATGCAGCGGTTGGTCCCAGAAGCCACAGCCCATCCAGAGCAGCACTGGTGACCTCCACATACATTAGGCCTGCAGAGAAAGAGAGGGAGAGAAATGGGATATGTAATACTGTATGGGGATATGTAATACTCAGCCTCCAGTATCTATGCTGCAATAGTCTATGTGCCAGGGGGCTAGGGTCAGTCTGTCCTATCTGGTGAAATTTTTCTGTTTTATTTGGTGGCCTATGTGAACTTAAGGATGCTCGCTCCAATTCTCCCATCTCTCTCGGAGGACCTGAACCCTAGGACCATGCCTTAGGACTACCTGGCCTGATGACTCCTGGCCGTCTCTAGCCCACCTTGTTGTGCTGCTGCTCCAGTTTCAACTGTTCTGCCTGCGGCTATGGAACCCTGACCTGTTTACCAGATGGACGTGCTACCCTCTCTCTCGCTCTCTCTCTCTAAGCCAACTGAAATGTACTCCTGAGGCGCTGACCTTTTGCACCCTCAACAACCACTGTGAATATTATCTGACCCTGTTGGTCATTTATGAACGTTTCAATATCTTGAAGAACGATATGGCCTTAATGGTCATGTACTCTTATAATCTTCACCCGGCACAGCCAGAAGAGGACTGGACACCCCTCAGAGTCTGGTTCCTCTCTAGGTTTCTTCCTAGGTTCCTGCCTTTCTAGGGAGTTTTTCCTAGCCACAGTGCTTCTACATCTGCATTGCTTGCTCTCTGAGGTTTTAGGTTGGGTTTCTGTATAAGCACTTTGTGACATCTGCTGATGTAAAAGGGGCTTTATAAATACATTTGATTTGATTTGTACGTAATACTTAAATGGACTGGCATATAGAAAGTACAGTACCCCACAATTCATAAGGGGAATAATGTTTTGAGTGTTCATGGTCTCAAACCTTAACATTTCTATCTGAGATTTAATTCTGACCCCATTATAGTCTCATATCCCTTAATGTGGTTGGCCTATTGAAGGAGCACCTTAGAGATTCAGAAATAATTGCATTTTATTCAATAACATTTGCAGGCAAAGCATGAAACTCTATCTGTGAGTGTAGAGCCACACACCCCTCTCTCTGTGCTGCATGGAGTCCAGAGGGAAAACAAATAGGCTAGTGGTTATCTGAGCCTGGGAGGGAACAGGAGAAACACATGAAAAGCACCCTTTGCTCACATAAATCTCCAGGAAAATGAAAGATGACAAGTTTCAAACTGTAATAACTAGATTCTTTACATATTTTACTCCGCAAAAACAGCACTGGACAATTTTTACAGCGAGATGCATGAAAAGGCACCACACCACAAGAGCAACTCCAGGGCAAATTCAAACCACAAACAAGAGTTCTGGCATAAATTGACTTCCCATCTTCTATCCACAAGATATTAATGGCAATGAGTTGAGTGAATGTATGTATGGCTTATGCAGATACAGTACGATATCTGTTCTGGGTCAGGAGATGACTAGTAAACTGTTAAAGGGTAAACACAGGATGACAGTAGTACTGGTCTGCCTTCTGTCAACACCACCTGGTCAGACAACTGGGGTTATTCACTTGGAACCAGATCCAAACGGAAGTAAACGGAATGAAATGGGGAGGGACCTACCAGAATTTGTCTAACAGAAACTCTTGTTTCCGCTGCAAAACGGTTAAGACTAACGATTACTACCGTTTTTCTTTTTTTTGTGGTTTGAGAGTTCTTTAGATGGATGGATTACTCTCTATGTAGAAAAACACTGGATGGAGACCAATGACTCTTTTGCAGATTTAGGGCGTGTTCCTATTGTTAGACGTTGCTGATGCCTGACAGATCTTACAATTCCTGGATAGGTATTTTAAGAATCAGTTAACCACATCATATGCTATAGCAATTTGTCAGTCGATGACACAGTCGATGACGTGCCACGCAACCATTGGTTGTTGCGTCGCTTTGCCTTAGCTGTGAAACGCTAAGGCAAACTGACCATATTCACAACCATGCATCAACTCAACTACTTCCTGATCTCTTCTGACAACTAACAAACATCTGACCAATCAGACTAGAGCAAAGTAGTTGCTAGGTAGTTAATCAATTACCTTTACACTTGCAAACAGCTGATTCACCATATTTTAACTACACAACAGTGACTTAGAAAACAATAATATCTCCCATAAATTATGAATATGAACCATACAAAATAGACCAGCAGGTCTTTGGGGATGTTGATGCCTATAGGGATCCTTCCTGATAGCATCATGAAGAGTACAGTAGCATGGTAAAAGTTTTCAAGTTCTACATAACAAAACCATTCATAAAAGCTCTATAAATATCAATGATGTCATATTTGCACTCATAATGACCCATTTTATGCAGCCAGGTTGAGCAATTTTCCGAGCAAGTTGGAGCAGTCATGGGTCTTCCTGACAGACTGAGCTCGAGAGGACATGACAGGTACACCGTATGGAACTCCCTATCCCAGAGGGCTAACCACAAACCAGGGAGTGAGTAAGGAGACAGTGGGAATTCCGAGAGGAAATGTGTCATGCAAGCACACGCTCTCTAACGACAAGCAGATAATTCATTTCAAGCTAATGAAAGAGAAAGAGGTGAAAAATCGTGAAATACACAAGGTATGCCTCTGACAATTTATGGCACCTTTACTGTTACGATCCCTTAAAGGGGCAGGTATTTTCACTCTATAAGGTTTAAATAATACTGTGAAATTGTGAAAATTAAGTTTGAGCTATTTGAAAAGAAACACCTGGAATTGCAGCATATTTTGGTGGGTTGGAGTTTTGGCCTGCCTGGCAACATCACTAGGCAGTATAAGTTAATAGACCAATGACAAAGTAGAGTTTCAAACCTATCTGCCAATAATAACTCGTTTTCAGGTTACATATCCCTCCCATTAGGCTCCTCCAATTAGGTCCCTCACTCAGACCACTCCCAGACAGTCCCATCAAAATTCTTGTTTTGACACGCCCTGACCATAGAGAGCCTTTTTATTCTCTATTCTGGTTAGGTCGGGGTGTGACTAGGGTGGGTAATCTAGGTTGTTTTATTTCTATGTATGAGTCAGCTCTCCGTACTCGTCCTGAGGAGCGGGCTATCAATCTGGTCAAATCTGTGCCGGCTCCACGCACCAGGTCTCCAGTACGCCTCACCAGTCCGGTACGTCCTGTGCCTGCTCCTCGCACTCGCCCTGAAGTGCGTGTCACCAGTCCGGTGCCACCTGTGCCGGCTCCACGCACCAGGCCTCCAGTGCGCTTTCCCAGTCCGGTACCTCCTGTGCCTGCTCCTCGCACTCGCCCCGAAGTGCGTGTCACCAGTCCGGTGCCACCTGTGCCGGCTCCACGCACTAGGCCTCCAGTGCACCTGCCCAGTCCGGTACGTCCTGTGCCTGCTCCTCGCACTCGCCCTGAAGTGCGTGTCACCAGTCCGGTGCCACCTGTGCCGGCTCCACGCACCAGGCTTCCGGCGACGGTCCCCAGTCCAGAGCTTCCGGCGACGGTCCCCAGTCCAGAGCTTCCGGCGACGGTTCACAGTCCAGAGCTTCCGGCGACGGTTCACAGTCCAGAGCTTCCGGCGACGGTCCCCAGTCCAGAGCTTCCGGCGACGGTCCCCAGTCCAGAGCTTCCGGCGACGGTCCCCAGTCCAGAGCTTCCGGCGACGGTCCCCAGTCCAGAGCTTCTGGCGACGGTTCACAGTCCGGAGCTTCCGGCGACGGTCCACAGTCCGGAACCTCCAACGACGGTCCACGGTCCGGAATCTCCAGCGACGGTCAACGTTCCGGAACCTCCAGCGAGGGTAAACGGTCCGGAGCTTCCAGGCAAGGCGTCCAGTCCAGCTCCACGGCAGGAGTCTTTCTCTGCGCCGGTGTTCAGTCCAGGCATGGTGTCCAGTCCTGCTCCATGGACGGAGCCTTCCTCTGCGCCAGTGCCCAGTCCAGGCACGGCGTCCAGTCCCGCTCCAAGGCCGGAGCCTTCCTCTGTGCCGGTGCCCAGTCCAGGCACGGCGTCCGGTCCCGCTCAAAGGCCGGAGCATTCCTCTGTGCTGGTGCTCAGTCCAGGCACGGCGGCCAACTCAGCTCCATGGCCGGAGCCTTCCTCAGCGCCGGTGCCCAGTCCGGGTGTGGCGTTCAACCCAGCTCCATGGCCGGGGTCCTCCTCTGCGCCGAGGCCCATTCCGGGCACGGCGTTCTACCCGGCTCCTTGGCCGGACCCGTGATCTGGGCGGGGGCAAAGTCCCGCACCAGAGCCACCACCGATGCTGGATTCGCGAGATGAGCGGGTTCTTCGTCCTGCACCAGAGCCGCCACCGAAGCTAGATGCCCACCTGGACCATCCCCTATAGAGTCAGGTTTTGCGGCCGGAGTCAGCACCTTTGGGGGAGGGGGTACTGCCACGCCCTGACCATAGAGAGTTTTTTTATTCTCTATTTTGGTTAGGTCGGGGTGTGATTAGGGTGGGTAATCTAGGTTGTTTTATTTCTATGTTGGCCTGGTATGGTTCCCAATCAGAGGCAGCTGTTTAGCGTTGTCTCTGATTGGGGATCATATTTAGGCAGCCATTTCCCCACTGGTTTTTGTTTTTGTGTAGTTGCCTGTGACACTCCATTGCTTCACGTATCGTTTGCTTTTTTTTCTTGTTTTGTGCATTTCACGAATAAAAAGATGTGGAAACCATATCACGCTGCGCCTTGGTCCGAATGTTATTTCGACGATCGTGACATGTTTGAGAAATTGCTTTTTGCTAATAAACTATTTTACTTATTTTTGACCATTTTAATTGAAACAATCACAGTAAGGTACTTAATTGTTACACATAAATGATTTGATATTGAGATAAAAACGGGTGCATTGGACCTTTAGAGCGTTGGGCCAGTAACCAAAACGTTGCTGGATCAAATCTCCGAGCTGACATGGTAAAGATCTGTCATTCTGCCCCTGAACAAGGCTGAACCCACTGTTACACAGTAGGCCATCGTTGTAAATAAGAATTTGTTCTTAATAACTGACTTGCCTAGTTAAAAAAAAAATGATTTTTTTTTAAAGATGCGGAAGGCGACATAGGCGGATGCCGTGGATTGAGACGCAGCCCATACAAAAAACAGATATCAATCATAAACAGACTGATTTTCATGGGGATTTGTTTTTATGTTAATTAGATTGGTGCACATGCCCTTATTCAATCAAACTAGTAACTAGGTTCCTGGGTTGGATTATATTTTTATTCACATTGTTTTGTAACATAGGCTTGTTGAGTACATGAATCCAAATTAGCATTCTTAATGCACAAGAAGTAAGGTGTTTCTGGTTACCGTACAAGTTTGATGGGATCTAGCCCATTGTGTTGTGTGGATGTGGGAGCACTACATGAACTGCTTTCTACTGCAACTCAGTTACAGTAATAAAGACATTGGTGCTGAACACCCTGATACACTAGTATCTCTAAATCTCCCTGTGAAAGGCTATGGGAACCATTATATTAGGTTTGCTTTTCTGGAACCAAGTGACAAAGCCTTCCATGGCAAGATCTTAAAAGGAGAACGGTGGTTGAAATCAGGGCATTCAGACTATCATCCCAGATCTTCCCCTACTTACCTCCTCCTAACCTTAACTGTCAGACCTTACACAGAGTCTGCTAGGCATTCCTCACCTTATTCAACAGAGTAAGGTTTGTGAGTGCACCTTTCATCCCCCAACATGTGTTCCTCCAATTAGAAGGGATCCTCATATTGTTCATAAAGTGTCCCTCAGAAACTGGCCATATAAATAACCTGATAGGGTTGTGTGCCATGCATGTGTACCATGCGTTGTCCTATGGAACAAACAGGGTTGGCTGCATGAGGGTTCATTTACTACAAATAATCAGCTTTTAATGGAAACAACTGATGGTTCTGTTTTGAGTCAAACTAAAGAGAAAGAACTCCAGGTATTTGCAGCACTGAGAAAAAGCCTCCAGGAAAACAGGTGTTTCTAATCACTAAGTGAATTTGCAAATGTGGGCCAGGGCTTTTGTAGAACCACTTCATGGCCATGGGCATCATGTGTATTCACAAAACTAGAACACACACACACATACCTAGGAGTAGTCTGAGGACATGGTAACTGTACTGCTTTCAACGTTTTCTTAATGTAATGGATGTGAAATGGCTAGCTAGTTAGCTGTGGTGCGCGCTAATAGCGTTTCAATCGGTTACGTCACTCGCTTTGAGACCTTGAAGTAGTGGTTCCCCTTGCTCTGCAAGGGCCGTGGCCTTTGTGGAGCGATGGGTAACGACGCTTCGTGGGTGACTGTTGTTGATGTGTGCAGAGGGTCCCTGTTTCGCGCCCGTGTCGGGGCGAGGGGACGGTCTAAAGTTAAACTGTTACATTAAGATGAAATGATAGCTCTGGTAGTGCTCTTTCAATAAACTGCTCTGCATAAACTGGTGACAAAAATGTGGTTTAACACTTGTCGTTAATGAACAACTTCCTAGTCCAGAGAAACATGTTGTGTTCAATGTTCTGATATGAATAACGGGTTTAACCTCTACCAATATAGTTCAAGTCCTACCATGACCCCACATGACAAATTATCATTCCATTCAGAGAAATGTCACTGAGGAATTCAGTGTCAGACTGAATAGAGGAGAGGTCCGACTTTCACTTCAGACACACTGGAGCCATGGGATGGAATTCTTTCATTCATTCATTAGACATTATAGCAATATAGCCAATGTTTTCCAGCCTATGTGAGATATAGGGGAAAATAAGAGCAACAAAACATCTGCAGCAGATAGAGGGCACACGACTGCATAGGCTCCTGATGAAAGTCATTCCCCCTATAATACAATCATTATTGTGTAGCAGACAAATAGCAAGTGTATCAACTAAGCAAATGTTTCACAGTAGTAGGTTAGTGTTCATTCATGACACAACACAAAAGATGATGATAAATAATGTAACCTCACTTACAACCCCGGGAGGAGAAACAGCAGGATTTATGTAAAAAATAAAAACACATGTTTAATTTGTAGACAAACTCAAATGTGCTCCTGCGAGTATTACATATTTTTTCAAATGAAAACAAGCGCTGTGTCTTACCCTGCAAGGCGCCTGGTATGCGTTGAGCTGGGTTTGTTGCTCTGTCTGGAACTGATTCGGGGTCTTTGCTGTGATGAGTGATGGGTGCCGAGCTGTGTCGCGGCCCTACGCGCAGCATCTCGTGGGACGGTGGCATCATCCGCCCGGAGGGAAGCTTCCGTACTGGGAGCTGGAACTGGTTTAATTGCCGTCGCGTGTCTGTTATCTCGTAGAGATGATGAGCTCGCCGGAGCCCGGCGACCGGAGTGCGAGACATTATGAGAGAAACTGAGCGAGCTTTCTCTGGATGATATGGCGGGGACAGCGTCCTTAGCTCCCACTGCGGAGTGACCTTGGCTCCTCGCTAGCTCCCGGAGCTGCTCCCACATCTCCTGTCTACCACCTGTTGAGTCCTTCTGGCAGTCACACATTCGTACTAGTGCAATGGTTAGAACCACTAAAACTGCAATCCATAAACGGTCCATATTTGTGTCAAAAATGTAATTGCTGCTGCGTGTAGGCTGGTCACTCAAGATTCAGTTGTGTCGATAGCCACAAGCAATATCGAGTGGTTGAATGGAGGCGAACAGAAAGTTTCAGCAATACTGTAACTTTTCCCAAGCATGCAAAATGCTTTGATGTCTCTTCATAATGTCCAGGTAAGCATTACGCAGGATGGATTCAATATCTTAAACCAATTCACAGCTTTCGCATATTCTCCTAAAATTGAAAATGTAAAGCTTACCTATAGGTTACTTACAATAACAGGTTTATGTCAGATACGTTTTAATCCATTTGTGAGTTCATGTTAAGAGCGCGCGCAGGCAGCAATGGGATTTTGTCTGAAGCCGCAGTCCTACTCGAAGTGAAAGTTCTAGAGTATGAATGGTGCTCCGATGGATATGACCACCTCCTTGGATCTGAAGTCACCGGGAATTTTTGGAGGCTTTTCATGCGTTTTACAAGTAGAAAACTCCCCCTTAGTGGTCTTATTGATGCCTACGCTCAGCCCCTCCAAACCAAGCCGCCAAGCTACAGTACGAGATAATACACAAACTAACCTTGCGGTCCTCTTTTCTGCGGTTGCATAAACGCACATGTAGCGCACAATGTGGTTACTGCAGGATAGTATTCAAAATGCAAATCAAGGAAATGTTAGATTCAGTATGCTAGCTTAGGTCAACTTGTCATATAATATAACACATTGATAAACGTGATTGAGTAATTAGTAGGCTCGTAATTAAACATTGACATAACAATATATTTATGTCACACAACATGGGGGATATGGGAAGTGCACACACAGTTAAAGCTACATTTGAGTTCTTGGAAAACTATAGAAGTTATATAACAAATCCCATTCATCTTCCCCTCTCTTCCATGCTGCATCATCAGTTTCCCTGGACTGCCTGGAAACAACACATTTCCTTTCTCCCATAAGATCTTAAACAACCCAAAGAGAGTTGGCAGCCTCATCCCATTCAACCCACAATGATACACTTCAGCCTTGTTCACATTGGCAGTTTGAAGTTACTCAAATCCAATGTTTTTGCATATACGATTAAAATCGGTTCTGCAGTCTGAAAAGCCAAAAAGCACATGGAATCTGATATTTCAAGCCACATTTCAAACCACCTTGATTTGAAGTCAGATACAAATCTGATTCCTGGCTATGCGACTTGTGTCAGAATGGTAAAGTCTTATTTATTTACCCTCAAGTGGTTTTTAGACTGTTATTTAGCATATTTTGTTGCCTGCTAGCTACTCTGTTGACAGTTTGACATGAACATGACATGGTAGTTAACTAGCTTTGCTGATTGGTGAATTAGTGAATGTGCTAGAAAATTCAACAGCTACCTTGCTAGCTAGTTGACTGCTGTTGCTAGATAAAAATTAATTGTGAAAGTTGGATCATCTTAACCTTTGAGGCTTTAAAAGGGTTCTTACACTATGTATTTGAACATTCAAAGCAACTGGGAAACGTCCATGGCAGACATTGTTGTCACCTTAGCCTTGATAGGAAGCAGGAGCACCACCACCAATCAGCCTACACCACTGTGCACTCACCCATCATGACTATGACAACTAGCATCTGATTGTCAGTAATTGTCAGCAATTGACTGTCTGAACACACAAATCCGATTTGGTCACTTGTAACTTAACTTAACTAACTGTTATAACAGTCAGTACTCCAAAATGGATTTGAAAAACAAAACTGATCTGAGCATTAAGGCCTGCAGTGTGAACAAGCCTTAAGGGCTTTATTCAATCTGCATTGCAGAAGTTTAGCTCTACAGCGGGATTTAAATTTAAAGGCAATGTCATTGCTTTAGCGACAAAGCTGCAAACTTTATGTAAATGCTGAATGTCGGCTCAATCGGAAATTACCTTAAAATTTCTATCGCAGAATCTGTACCGCTTCAGCACCTGCCCACAATTGTTAAATAACCCTTCTGCAACCACCCAAATAAAATAAAATAGTTTATGTCACATGCAAATACAACAGGTGTAGACCTTACCATGAAATGCTTACTTACCGGCCCTTAAAACCAACAGTGCAGTTCAAGAAATAGATTCAGGAAAATATTTACGAAATAAAATAAAGTTGAAATAAAAAGTAACACAGTAGAACAATAATGAGGCTATATACAGGGGGTACCGGTACCGAGTGAATGTGCGGGGGTACAGGTTAGTCGAGGTAATTTGTAGGTAGAGGTAAAGTGACTATGCATAGACGATAAACAGCGAGTAGCATAGCAGTGTAAAAATAAAGGGGGGGGGATCAATGTAAATAGTCCGGGTGGCCATTTTATTAATTGTTCAGCAGTCTTATAGCTTGGGGGTAGAAGCTATTAAGGAGCCTTTTGGACCTAGACTTGGCGCTCCGGTACCACTTGCCGTGCGGTAGCAGAGAGAACAGTGTATAACTTGGGTGACTGGAGTCTTTGACAATTTTTTGGGCCTTCCTCTGACACCGCCTGGTATATGCAGTTGAAGTCGGAAGTTTACATAGACTTAGGTTGGAGTCATTAAAACTAGTTTTTCAACCACTCCACAAATTTCTTGTTAACAAACTATAGTTTTTGCAAGTCGGTTAGGACATCTACTTTGTGCATGACAAGTAATTTTTCCGATAATTGTTTACAGACAGATTATTTCATTTATAATTCACTGTATCACAATTCCAGTGGGTCAGAAGTTTACATACACTAAGTGGACTGTGCCTTTACACAGCTTGGAAAATTCAAAAAAATGATGTCATGGCTTTAGAAACTTCCGATATGCTAATTGACATATTTTGAATAAATTGGAGGTGTACCTGGGGATGTATTGCAAGGCCTACCTTCAAACTCAGTGCCTCTTTGCTTGACATCATGAGAAAATCTAAATAAATCAGCCAAGACCTCAGAAAAACAATTGGAGACCTCCACATCTAGTTCATCCTTGGGAGCAATTTCCAAACGCCTGAAGGTACCACGTTCATCTATACAAAGAATAGTACGCAAGTATAAACAGCATGGGACTACACCGCCGCCATACCGCTCAGGAAGGAGACACGTTCTGTCTTCTAGAAATGAACATACGTTGGCGCGAAAAGTGCAAATCAATCCCAGAACAACAGCAAAGGACCTTGTGAAGATGCTGGAGGAAACAGATACAAAAGGATCTATATCCACAGTAAAACAAGTCCTATATCGACATAACCTGAAACACCGCTTGTCACGGTTTTCTAAAGTAGAACCCAGAAGCAGACCAGGACAAGGAGAGTAAGACGGTGAGTATTTATTTACAAGTTTAAATGTAGTGATAGAAAAATCCAAATGGCGGAGCGGGCAGCGGAGGTGAGTTGATGGGATTGAATAGGCAGATCCAAGGAAGTAACTGAAGTCACCGACGACCATGTAGGGATGGGATGAGTGTTCCGGGTGAATGACTGTAGACAGAAAAAACGGAGGTGAGTTCAAGGCAAGCAAGACGTACAAAACAACAAAACAAACTCTATCAAACTGGAGGCTGATACGCTGGCACAACATACTGTTCATGGCTAACTATCCGGCAGGGAATGGATGTCAGGTCAGCGCTTATGAAGTGGAGGGGTGATGATCAGGACCAGGATACTCAGAGATGCTCCAACTAGCTACGTCGCCCGGCAACCAGACAGGGTGTGTTCCAGGACACTGGAAAAAACACTCCAGGACAGAACACAGGCAAAAACAGACTCAGGAAGCGGGATTCGTGACACCGCTCAGCAAGGAAGAAGCCACTGCTCCAAAATTGCCATAATGTCACGGCTGTTTAAAGAAGAGGACCAAGGTGCAGCATTCTGAGCGTACAGGTTCCTTTATTAAACAAGACGTCCCGTGTAGCTCAGTTGGTAGAGCATGGCGCTTGCAACGCCAGGGTTGTGGGTTCGATTCCCACAGAGGGCCAGTACAAAAAAGTATGAATGTATGTACTTGTAAGTCGCACTGGATAAGAGCGTCTGCTAAATGACTTAAATGTAAATGTAAAACAATAAACACTACAAACAAACCGTGAAGCTCAAAGGCTATGTGCCCTAAACAAAGTCAACTTCCCACAAAGACAGGTGGGAAAAAAGGCTACTTAAGTATGGTTCCCAATCAGAGACAACGATAGACAGCTGTCCCTGATTGAGAACCATACCCGGCCAAAACATAGAAATAGAAAATCATAGAAACACAAAACATAGAATGCCCACCCCAACTCACACCCTGACCAAAACAAAATAGAGACATAAAAAGGATCTCTAAGGTCAGGGCGTGACACAGAAAAAAGCCAGACTACGGTTTGCAACTGCACATGGGGACAAAGATCGTACTTTTTGGAGAAATGTCCTCTGGTCTGATGAAACAAAAATAGAACTGTTTGGCCATAATGACAGTTTGGAGGAAAAAGGGGGAGGGTTGCAAGCCGAAGAACACCATCCCAACCGTGAAGCAAGGGGGTGGCAGCATCATGTTGTGGGGGTGCAGGAGGGACTGGTGCACTTCAGAAAATAGATCATCAGGTAGGAAAATTATGTGGATATATTGAAGCAACATCTCAAGACATCAGTCAGGAAGTTAAAGCTTGGTTGTAAATGGGTCTTCCAAATGGACAATGACCCCAAGCTTACTTCCAAAGTTGTGGTAAAATGGCTTAAGGACAACAAAGTCAAGGTATTGGAGTGGCCATTACAAATCCCTGACCTCAATCCTATAGAAGATTTGTGGGCAGAACTGAAAAAGTGTGTGCGAGCAAGGGGGCCCTACAAACCTGACTCAGTTACACCAGCTCTGTCAGGAGGAATGGGCCAAAATTCACCCAACTTATTGTGGGAAGCTTGTGGAAGGCTACCCGAAACATTTGACCCAAGTTCAACAATTTAAAGGCAATGTTACCAAATACTAATTGAGTGTATGTAAACTTCTGACCCACTGGGAATGTGATGAAATAAATAAAAGCTGAAATAAATTATTATCTTTACTATTATTCTGACATTTCACATTCTTAAAATAAAGTGGTGATCCTAACTGACCTAAGACAGGGGATTTTTACTAGGATTAAATGTCAGGAATTGTGAAAAACTGAGTTGAAATGTATTTGGCTGAGGTGTATGTAAACTTCCGACTTCAACTGTAGCTACTCTGTCCTGGCGATACAAAGAAAAAACAGCCAGCTCTATATTATCTGTGTATCAGGCATGAAGGTAAGACCCAGATGCAGACAACGTCAAATTAACAATGGTTTAATATTCCAACAGGGGCAGGCAATAGACAGGTCAAGGCAGGCAGGGGTCAGCAACCAGAGGTGGGGCAACGGTACCGGACGGCAGGCAGGCTCAGGGTCAGGGTAGGCAGAGGTCAATAATCCAGAGGTGGAGCAAAGATACAGGTCGGCAGGCAGGGTCAGGGGCAGGCAGGCTGGCTCTGAGTCAGGACAGGCAAGGCTCAAAACCAGGAGGTCGAGAAAAAGAGAGACTGGGAAAAACAGGAGCTGAGACACAAAAACGCTGGTGAAGTGACAAACAAGACGAACTGGCAACAGACCAACAGAGAACACAGGTGTAAATACACAGGGAATAATGGGGAAGATGGGCGACACTTGGAGGGGGGTGGAGACAATCACAAAGACAGGTGAAACAGATCAGTGTGTGACACTGTGTCGTCGTTCAGCCACGACTCGGTGAAACATAAGATATTACAGTTTTTAATGTCCCGTTGGTAGGATAGTCTCGACCGTAGATCATCAAGTTTGTTTTCCAGTGATTGGCCAATAGAACCGATGGTAATGGCGATTTACTCAATCGCCTACGAATCCTAACAAGGCATCCCAACCTTCTCCCTCGGCATCTCCGCCTTTTCTTCAAACGAATGACAGGGATTTGGACCTGTTCTCTGGAAAGGAGTATATCCTTCGCGTCGGAATCATTAAAGAAAAAAGTCTTGGTCCAGTTCGAGGTGAGTAGTCGCTGTTCTGATGTCCAGAAGCTCTTTTCAGTCATAAGAGACGGTAGCAGCAACTTAATGTGCATAATAAGTTACAAACAATGCGAAAAAACAAACAAAATAGCACTGTTGGCTAGGAGCCCGTAAAACGGCAGTCATCCCGTCCGGCGCCATAGTGAAAATCTGAGGCCCGCACCCGATGTCCTAACCTGCAAATATAGAAAAGGCGCTGTACAGTCAGAGATAGCGGAGTGATTCTTTTAGGCCTTTTTAGATAGGCCTACGTTTCTGCTTATAATTTCAAAAAAAATTGAAGGCTATTTGTTAGTCAACGTGTCAATAAATAGGCCTACATGCAGCTTCTATTCTGTCACTACTTGTTGCCCTAGAATACTAAACAAACCCTTGCTCACCAAAATAATGTCATAAATCGATAGAATCAATGTTTCAATCTAGTTGGCATTGGTAAAGTTTCTTTCATCTCTGCTTCTGTTCCGCCGCATTTAAATGTAACATTTAAGTCATTTAGCAGACTCTCTTATCCAGAGCAATTTACAGGAGCAATTAGGGTTAAATTCTTTGCTCAAGGGCACATCAACAGATTATTCACCTAGTCGACTCTGGGATTCGAACCCAGTTACTGGCCCAACGCTCTTAACCGCCGCTCCAAAGCAAAAACATCTATCAACCGGGTAGAAAATGCAACTGGAAAGATTTTTCGCTATTTTTCCGAATGACATCAGTTGGACCGGTTTTAAGGAAATTAAAATATTTGAAAACTACCCAACATGTTTCTGATAAGATTTCAGTTCGGCTTGGATGCGTATTTTATTTAGTTGAAATACTAATCAACTTTTATAATACTGGTAAATATAGCACCTTTACAGACAGTATGAATTGCACAAGAAGTATACTTTTATGGATTATTTTATGTATTGTTTTTTCTTTATTCAACCTGCCCGCCACCCACCCGCATTAACCGCGGGGCCTGCGGGTTAGCAACCTGCACATCACTAACACTTAAATAGGCCTACAGAATGTCTCCCACCTCCTGTCACCACCACAACATTACACACACCTTCCAAAAATGTCAACAGGAGTTGGCTAGTGTGGTCAGCATGCATGGTTTGTCCATTCATTTTCTATCCCACCCATAAGGGAAGTAAGCTTCTCTTTCTTTGGCCAAGTTTCATGGGAATTAATGAACAGAGGTTATCACATGCAGGGAAATCATCATAACTTCACTGTGGAGTTTAAGTGTGGTGGGAGTAGCAAGCCAGCTGTCCTTCCTCTCATGGGCAGACTGGGACCAGAAATCCTCCCTGGCATTTCTAACACACCGGACGATTTATTCCCTTGAGGCCCCCATACCGGCCCATTTCTTTCCTCGAGGCCCCCACACAGGCAAAATGTTTCCCGAGGCCCCCATTATTAGACAGATAATGATCATTTTGCGCAAATGCCAGATGGGCTTGTTCATTCTTAGCCCAGTGGGTCTAACTTGTTGTTTTTTCTGCGCAAAATGATCATTATCTGTCCAATAATGGGCCCTCAAGAGAAAAAATGTGCCGGTGTGTTGGAAATGCCAGGGACAATTTCTGGTCCCGTTCCGCCCCTGCTTCCTATGAATAACAGCTGAGAGAGAAGAGCATTGGACCCACCACACTCGCCCTTGCTCTGCTTAGGTTCTCCCCTCCAGAATCCAGCCTGTGTGATGATTTCCAACCCAAACATGTCCGGTGTGTGAGGAGTAGAGAGCAGGGCTGACCAAGACTGTGTAGTGGAGATGTACTGGAGTTGATTAACGCTCCTCCTCCTCTTGCCAATGGGAAATCTAATTAGAAGGGAAGCTGCAGTTGTCTTATGACTCTGGGGTCGACTCGATGGTGCTCATTCCGATCCCCTGGTGTGTTACTCTGGGCATCAGGGGGGTTGACCTGCCCCTGGCCTCTATTGTCTGGGAGGCCTCCGAAGGTTGCTTCTGAAATCAAAGATATAGAACATGTTATATTGTCTATGCCTGAAACACTCCTGGTTAATTGATCACCATCATCTGATAAAGCACTGGTGATACGTGTATTGCTAGGTCTGTAACATAGCCTACTGTACATGCATGTGACCTGAGATTGGTGGTAGAGTGTTGTGTATTGGAGTGTTGATATGAGTTCAGAGGGGCAGTTAGTAAGGTGTTTCTCTGCTACTTTCTGCTGCTCTGAAGGAATGTGTTGTTCTAGAAGGGATTCTCTCAATCTCCACGCTATTTACAGCCCACATGTTGCGTGTGTTTGGGGATCTTTGGAGTTGCTATCAACGTTATGAAAGCTTGCCTTAGTCTGGCCCAATTTGACACAATTTACAGCATCTGGAGTGACTCAGGAATGAATACCAGGAGGATCTCTCTGGCTGCGACCAAAGCTTCTAAACAAAGAGACCTCAGAAAACTCCAGCGTGACAACCAAGCCACTCCTATCAATTTTCAAATAGAAAACAAATTATAGCTGTTCTGTGAACAAACAGTACAGTTACTAAGAACATAAATTACAATTCCACACAGTGCACTATTTAGTGTTTTGTATGGGTGGTTAGAGCCATGAATGCTGATTGGCTGACAGCCGTGGTATATCAGACCGTATACCACGGGTATGACAAAATATTTATTTTTACTGCTCTAATTACGTTGATAACCAGTTTATAATAGCAATAAGGCACCTCGGAGGTTTGTGGTATATGGCCAATAAACCCCGGCTAACGGCTGTGTCCAGGCACTCTGCGATGCGTTGTGCCTAAGAACAGCCCTTAGCCGTGGTATATTGGCCATATACCACACCCCCTCGTGCCTTCATGCTTAAATATAGGTACATACCTGTTAACGTTTTATAGAAATATTCATACAAATTGATATACATATATTACATAACCTGTGCATGTTTACTTTGTGTGCATGCGTGTGTGTGCGTGCGAGCGAAAGAGAGTATGTCTGTCTCTGTGCCTTTGCTTTGGGCCTCACTAATCCTTTCATTGAATGATCACTCTGTGCTGTGAATTGAGAGGCCATTGAGGCTGTGTGTCACCATGAGACAGCATTGTGAGGCCATTGAGTCGTCATATTCTATGGGTTTGACACCTTCTAATCAATTCTATCCGGGGAACAAAAAACGGAGGATTTGCCTGTCAGTGGAACTGTCCCAGGAGACACACATTTGCGTTAGTTTGGTCAAAGGCACAATGATTGAATGGCCCGTCACCATTAGAGTGCTGCCTTAGGGTCAGAGTTCAAGTGTACCCATTAGAAACCCAAACAGTATCATTACGCTCAGAATGTAGGGCCCTCATTCTAACCAAGTATCAACAGTACATTCTGAGCCATGGCTCCGGAATTTTAAGTGTTCCATTTGAATCGTCCTCTGTGAGTGCCCTTGATGGAGGCGACCATGAAGAATGTCAATCTCTTAGCTACTTTTTGCCATTTGTACCAATGTCCTCAGCTCCCTTTTCTCTGTCCAACTGCGAACATAATACACATATTGTTCAGGCTGGGCAGCAGTCAAGACCTGGGGAAAAAAGGAGGGAATACAAATCTTATAAGCTAAAGAGAAATGGGACTCGTTTTGGCAGAATAACATTTTGTCACAGCCTAAATTGCATATGCGTTCTATTAATGTAGTTTCTTTCATTGAACATGGCAGCTTCGCCTTGGAGCGGATATCATTTTAACCTCCATCGTGTTTCACTACAGATCTTTTTTTTTTACATAAAACAGGCATCTCCTGACCAAGAGGAAACAGTGGAAGATAGAGCAGAATAACAGTAATGTGCTTAGACTAAGGAGTCCTCCCAGCTTGTACTGAAGTAATGAGGTGCTGTCAGCTGAGGGTGATGGAACTAGGTCACATGGGCGTTATTTAAGACAGCCACGTCCACTTCTTCTTTCATGATACTCATACTTTGCTTTTTCATTTTTTTTATGTGGAATTAGGAGTACTGGCTTGAGAGAGGACTACACAGAAAATAGACTTAATAATATTAATTTGTTAGGTGCTTATATTTGTCCTAGTTCACACATGTACAAGTGTGTATTATACGCAGGTGTGAATTGGAAATGTTCGTTTATTTCATATCCCAACTCCCCCTGATACACCCTCAGAGTGGGGCCACACCAGGGTCAGCCATTATCAACGGCGACCCTGGAGCTATTAGGCGACCCTGGAGCTATGTGCCTTGCTCAAGGGCACATTGACAGATTTTCCACCTTGTCGGCTTGGGAATTCAAACTAGGGACCTTTTGTATACTGGCCCAATGCTCTAACCGCTATGTGTGTAACAAAAGTGCATATGTGCGTGTGTCTAAAAGCCTCATAAAGGCTCACCACAGATTCATTGTTCACTTCCTGGATTGCTGGAGAAGAAGTGGAAAAATCTCTCAACTTTGTTCAAATGAGAGTGGGAGTCCAGTAACACTTCAAAGTTACACAGACCTCAGAACCGTTGGCAATGTGTTTCAAATATGTCATCCATTACTGGCATGACATCCACACTGCATTATTTACAGCTGAATGATTGTTTCATTCATTAGCGGGTGTGAGTAGTTTAAGATTTACAAAGACTTCATGCACTAGCCACACAGGGATGATGTAATTCATGAACCATTTTAAAATCAGGAAATATTTATTAGGATCAGATTAAGAACTTCAGAGTGGAGTTCCCTCAAATCTACAACCTCTTAAGACAAATCACCCTTTTGACTCTCCCAAAGCTTTATCACTGGACAAGTGCTTGCTCTTAACATCTTCTTGGCAAAGGCACCGCCAGTACATAATGCACATGCTACTCCCACAGCAAAGTGTGTGATGTGGATGACTCCTGGTAGTGTAATAGGGATCCAGGGGCCAACTGCAGCAAATGACATATGGCCTGAAGTCAGGAGCCTTTCTGCAGAAAAACGAAATGACTAAATTCCTCCCAAACATAATTTTCCATGTTTTATGAGTCGTGTTTGTTAGGTATACGTACGTTTGCATCAGTGACCCTGCTGACCGTCCAGAGTCCAGGCTGATCAGTAAGGTTTCTGCCTGACTCGAGGGGGGCTATGTGTTTTATGCGTAGAGCTCAGAGGCTTCCTTGTCTTGTTCTTGATGTTTGGGGTCACCCGGCAGGGGCTAAGCGACGCTGTTTGTGTGTCTTCGGGCCGTGTAATAAACTGTGTCTATAGTGGACAGGGGCCCTTCCTCTGAAGTCAGACCCTGACACAGAGACACCCATGGTGCCAGTGTTTCAACAAGCCAGGCTTCCCTCATAGACTCATCTCTCACTCCTGAGAGGTCTGCCTGGGGAGCCCAAGGGAAGGTCGGGCCCGCATGCTGCCTGCCCTGCAGAGATTGAACTCATCTGTGAGCTGGAATGCAGAGGGCTGAACGTAAACAGGGTCTCCCGCCGGTCCCATCCAGCTCCGTTGGCCAAACTCTCCGAGACGCTCGTTTACCAAACATAACGACTTCTGCAATTTGGAATGTGATCAGGGCAGCTGCCTCTCATTAGCATAAATCACAATGATAAGGTGCTTGAGATTTAATTGCCTTGCTCCATACCCTCATTCGTCTGGTTTTGGTTCAGATGCTGAGGTGAAGTGTGTTTTGGACCAGGGGACTTGGATCAAGGGCAGTAGAACTGAGTTTACCACCTCGGACATAGATCACCATGAGGATGATTGTTTCATAGTTTTATAAGCCTCGTTGTGGCTAGATGGTATACAGCTTTGGTTGAAAGTGACACAAATAGTCAAAATCATCAGTTGTTTCGGTGAGAATTTGAGCATTTTAACTGACCCTAACAATTTCCCTAAACTTAACCTAATTCTCCTAACCTGCTACGTTAATTATCCTAACCTGCTGAAAAGTTCTCCTAACCTGCTACAAAAAGTCAATTCTGTTCGTAGAAGTGTACCATCTAGTCCTTACCATTTTATTATGACCTATGTCTTAGATTTATCACATCAGAGTTATTTTGTCCATGGAAACCCAGGTGGGCCCTTAAAACATCTGTTTATTTCCTGCCTGGCTAGAATGGAAACATTGATCCAAACTCCTCACACATTAATTGTGAATGGTTTCATAAGTCACCACCTCAGCTTGTCCCTGTTGCATATGTTGGGGAAGGCAGGCAGTCGTCACATCTCTAGACATTTGATTTAGAAGCGTCCCTTATGAACAATGCTCTGCATGATGTCATGGCCCTTCATCATAAATGCCACTGGACCCAATTCAAAGGGCGGATCACGCTGGCGGCCAATTAAGCCAAGAAAGACCCTGCTGCCATAACTTTCCAGCAAGTATACATTTTCCAAATTTGAGAGGCCTTCCATTCATTAGTCTGACTTAGCCTGAGACTCTCTCATACTCACATAAAATCAGTCACAGCATAAATCTATAGAGAAACTATTTAACTAGTAAATAAGGGGGGGGGGGGGGTGAACTCCAAATACTTAGTGACAGTCATGTTTTGATGTGCTTTTACCAGAGCCCATGTTTGAGGGAGGAGAAGGGGTGTTGGGGGTTACGGGATGTGGTCGATGGGCCTGTGAACCTCTTTCCCTAATGGGACCCCCTCCCTCCCTTTCCCCCCCTCCCTTCACAGTACTCTTACATACCCTGTGGCACAGCCCCATGGGAGTCCTCTACACGGCCTCTCCTGTGACCTGGTCAACTGTGCTATTTGGATTGGGTCCACTGCTTGGCCTCCACTGGGCCCCTGCTTCCACGTAGGACTGTCCTTTTGCTCTCTGAAACTGCCATTTGCTCTGAGGGGGTGAAAGACGGCCTTTTCGAATCACAGCCTTGCTCCCCATTCACGTTGTTCCATGGCGTCTACACCAGCAGAGCATGGAAAATCAGGGTCAAGCATTTTCCACATTAGCAGCTTTACTACCCGTGAGGATAGAAATTAGTATCTGCTGCATTATAATAACTCCCTCAAAAAAGGGATACTTTGGGATTTTGGCAATGAGGAACTTTATCTTCCCCAGAGTCAGATGAATTAGTGGATACCATTTTTATGTCTCTGTGTCCAGTATGAAGGAAGTTGGAGGTAGTTTCTCGACCCATTGCTAACTAGCGTTAGCACAATGACTGGAAGTCTATGCGTGTCTATTAGCATGCTTCAACAAACTCTGGGGAAGTAGATAAAGAGCATCATTGCCAAAATCCCGAAGTATCAATTTAACTCAGCGCTAAACACAACACACTTATCAGTCCCAACAATGCACCCACGACTAATGGCAACTGATGTCTCTATTCAACACAATTTCATAAACCCTTTATGTAACTTCATAACCAACGTAATGAATAACGCATATCTGGGAGTCCATTAGAAGGGGGTTATCAACGTAATTAGAGCAGTAAAAATAAATATTTTGTCATACCCGTGGTATACGTCATACCCATGGTCAGCCAATTAGCATTCATGGCTCTAACCACCCATACAAAACACAAAATAGTGCACTGTGTGGAATTGTAATTTATGTTCTTAGTAACTGTACTGTACTGTAACTGGAAAGGTGAATTCAGAAGTTGCAGCACTGATGCCAACACATACTGTAATTCTAATGCATTTCCTTTTATCTACCATCCAGGTGTATTTCGCAAGGTGTAAACAATCACCTAATGTTTTAAAAAGACACAAAGCTTAGATTAAATTGTAATTCACTGCCTTGCAGTTTGTTGTAAAATAACATGACCTAAAGCTTCCACTGCAGTTGGAGAAACATTGACTACTTCCCTTTCATTTAGTTCAGATTTTATACTTGAATCAGGAGCAGTAAAATGCCTTTTAATACCATCTCTGTGGGGAGAATAATATTGGATTCACTTAATTTCTTGATCATCTCCAGAAGGTTACTCACATTTCAGCACGTTGCTGAAGGAGTAAATGTAGAGGTCAACATTTTTTAACATTCCCTCAAAATCTCCACATATTTACAACACTGTGTCAGCCTACATCATGTTTATGGAAGGATGCAAGCCTCTAGATTATTTACATGACCCGCAGAAATAATTTAGGCCCTAAAACAAACACCGGTGCTGCTATAGTAGTAATAACGCACAAACACAATTTACAGTTTACAGTTCTGCCCTGACAGTAATTGTGATCTACTGAGGCTGAAACATGTGTTTAGGAATCAGTCATAGTCTGTTGGTTCTTCACAGCTATTTTCTCTGAGTGCTGGGTAGGACAGGGGAAATGCAGCAAATGCGGGAAAGGATTTACCAAACAAGTCAAAATGTCAATTATTTTGATACTACTAGGAATTGAGTCAGTTGAGTAATGAACGTAAAAGTGTTTTGCTTCTGGAAAATAGATGAGGCATTCACCGTGTTTGGTGGTTGACTCATTGATGACAAGTACCTCTCTTACAAGCAGAGGCAGGAAATCAACTTAGTATTTTAGGATACACTTACTGGAAGCCGTGTTTTCAAGACATAATTCATTTAAAAATACTATGGTTGATATTTATATTTTGTAACTTATCAATACCAATTTGATATAAGTTTTGTTCTAAATAGGTTTACATTTCCACAATGTTATTTTATTATTTGTCCTGGAAAGGACTTGTGTTTGAGCAGAGGTTCATCATGTGCTCTCTTCAGTGCCCATTGGTGAATCTCAACCAAGTATAAGCCTCTTCATTTAACCCAATTAACAATGAGGTTTACGCGCCAGAAGGTTATGATCAGATCCCCCCCCCCCCCTAACTTAAGACACATTTTCACTTAGTCTTCCATTGACATCAATGCATGATTTGCTTTATCTTGGCCAGGTCGCAATTGTAAATGAGAACGTGTTCTCAATTTGCCTACCTGGTTAAATAAAGGTGAAATAAAAAATGATGAAGTGAATTGACTTAAGTGAAAGTTAGGATTCGCCCTCAGAGCTTGCTTACGGTAAAAATGGATAACACCACAAATAAGAGATCAACAGTACGACAGCTGTGATAGAAACAGGAGGTTTGGTAATATTGTATAAATGCAGACAGATCATTTGTTCATTTGACATGGTGGAATCTTTGTGTCGATAAAATGAATTATGCGAGAAATTATGCGCAAATATTGATATAATAACCATCATATCTACGTAAACTTGGAGCCACACGATGATATGGTGTATAGTCCTCCCACTACGACTCGGGAAAGCATGCAGTTTATTAGGCCAGGGGTTCCCAAACCTTTTCACTCGGAGCCCCCCTTCCAGCATTGGTGAACATCCCGCACCCCTGCGTGAGTGCGCACGCGACACGTCTATTTCTATGGGCACAAGCACTGTTCATGACACAAACCGTTCACACCGCTCTTGTTGGTGGAGAGAATGTTGCAGGCTTAGAGCTTATTTCCTGCTATTCTACACATTTTGATATTTGAAATACTAAAACATTATAAGAATATCTATGGCCTAAAAAACCTAAATAAAAACACATTAGCTGACATGGTCTAGTTGATCTGGACATTTTTGACAAGTTATAAGTAGCTCTCTAAGATATGCAATGACTAACATGACAAGAGGGACTGATGATGCACTGCCCAATTTCAAAATTGCACCTTGTGCATTCTACTATTACAACTTTCAAGAGTATATTTTATATTTTTAACATTTTTAACCTTTATTTAACTAGGCAAGTCAGATAAGAACACATTTTTATTTACAATGACGGCCTACCCCGGCCAAACCCGGACGACGCTGGGCCAATTGTGCGCCGCCCTATGGGACTCCTAATCACGGCCGGATGTGATACAGCCTGGAATCAAACCAGGGTCTGTAGTGACGCGTCTTGCCTTAGACCACTGCACCACTCGGGAGCCCCAAATAAGTTTAAAGCCGGACTGAGTTCCTTAAAAAAATATTAATGTATTTATTTTTTGTGTGCACTATGGCAACACGCACTGATTTTTATCTTGCAACAAGTCTGTTTGGTGAAACACCACATGTGGGAAAAAGAGCATATTTTCTTTATGCAGATTTTTGAATATTCGCATGAAAATCTGTCGCCAATTGGATGGAAACATATCTACTAACCATAACTAATCATTAGACTCCAGAAAGGTAACGCCACAGATGGGACAATGAGACAGATATTCCACTGGATGTATAAATGTGAAGCATCCGCTTGGCGTTTCCACTCACTACTAAATATGGTGGTGAGAGGAAGCCCAGCGGCCGGTAGTGGGGGAAGATGGAGCGAGATGGAAATTGGTCGACATTCTGATATTTTTCTCATCGGTGAAACATTTGATATGTACACAGTTTTCTGTTTCCAGAAATAGATCGGTTACAAACAGAGTGGAGTAAGTTTTGTAGACTTTACCCTTTGCCAATGTTTTAAGAAAATGGTCATGTTTAGAAGGAGGAAAATGGAATTGTTTAGGAGGAAAATTGAATTGTTTAGAAGGAGTGCAAGGGCGAATTGAGTTATTGCACACGTGCACTTGACAGAGTAGGCATTTCCTAACGGAAATATGCAAATACTTGCTAGAACGCGTCAATAACCCATAATGACAAAGCGAAAACAGGTTTTTAGAAAATGTTTCTAATTTATTAAAAACAAAAAACAGAAATACCATATTTACATAAGTATTCAGACCCCTTGCTATGAGACACGAAATTGAGCTCAGGTGCATCCTATTTCCATTGATCATCCTTGAGATGTTTCTACAACTTGATTGGAGTCCACCTGTGGTAAATTCAATTGATTGGACATGATTTGGAAAAGCACACACCTGTCTATATAAGGTCCCACAGTTGACAGTGCATGTCAGAGCAAAAACCAAGACATCAGGTTGAAGGAATTGTGCGTAGAGTTCCGAGAAAGGATTGTGTCGAGGCACAGATCTGGGGAAGGGTACCATAAAATGTCTGCAATATTGAAGGTCCCCAAGAACATGGTGACCTCCATCATTCTTAAACGGAAGAAGTTTAGAACCACCAATACTATTCCTAGAGCTGGCCGCCTGGCCAAACTGAGCAATCTGGAGAGAAAGACCTTGGTCAGGGAGGTGACCAAGAACCCGATGGTCACTCTGACAGAGCTCCAGAGTTCCTCTGTGGAGATGGGAGAACCTTCCAGAAGGACAATCATCTCTACAGCACTCCACCAATTAGGCCTTTATGGTAGAGTGGCCAGTCAGAAGCCACTCCTTAGTAAAAAGGCACATGACAGCCCGCTTGGAATTTGCCAAAAGGTACCTAAAAACTCTCAGACCATGAGAAACAAGACTCTCTGGTCTGATGAAACCAAGATTGAACTCCTGAATACCAAGCATCACGTCAGGAGGAAACCTGGCACATCCCTACGGTGAAGCATAGTGGTGGCAGCATCAAGCTTTGGGGATGTTTTTCAGTGACAGGGACTGGGAGACTAGTCAGGATCGAGGCAAAGATGAACGGAGCAAAGTAGAGAGAGATCCTTGATGAAAACCTGCTCCAGAGCACTCAGTACCTCAGACTGGGGCGAAGGTTCACTTTCCAACAGGACAACAACCTTGAGCACACAGCCAAGACAACTCAGAAGTGTCTTCGGGACAAGTCTCTGAATGTCCTTGAGTGGCCCAGCCAGAGCCCGGACTTGAACCCGATCGATCAGAGAGAGACCTGGAAATAGCTGAGCAGCAATGCTCCCCATCCAGCCTGACAGAGCTTGAAAGGATCTGCAGAGAATAAGGGGAGAAACTCCCCTAATACAGGTGTGCCAATCTTGAAGTGTCATACCCAAGAAGACTCAAGGCTGTAATTGCTGCCAAAGGTGCTTCAACAAAGTTTTGAGTAAAGGGTCTGAATACTTAGGTAAATGTGATATCAGTTTTTCATATTTTATACATTTGCAAAAATGTTTAAAAAAAAGTTTTTGCTTTGTCTTTCTGGGGTATTGTGTGTAGATTGATGAGAGGGAAAAAAATATTTAATCAATTTTAGCATAATGCTGTAACCTAACAAAATGTGTAAAAAGTGAAGGGGTCTGAATACTTTCCCGAAGGCACTGTTTACCAGAGGTGAGACCAAGTCATTGTTTTACAAGTCACAAGTAAGTCTCAGCACTCAAGTCCCAAGTCAAGACAGGCAAGTCCGAGTCAAGTCTCAAGTCAAGACCGCCAAGTATCAAGTCAAGTGCTCTTCACCAAATGTAATACCGTTTCATATTTTTAACAAGAGTAATAGTATATTACATTTACGCAAATTATGAATGCTTTTAAAAATATCTATATATTTATTACTTTCCAAATAAACATTATATTTCCATGGAAATACATGGGTAGCCATGAGAAAGACACCCCCCCCCCCAATAGTGATCGACTATCGAGGATCGCTATGGGGCGCAATCGGGCGATGTAGGCTTGTACACAATCGCCCAACCTTAACACACACACACACATTCTCTCTGTGTGGTTACAGTAGGCTAACGTATGTCAATGGTTTTAGGAACAGCAGTAACATCAGGCAGGATTTAGGCTACCAACTGCCTAGCCAGTTGTAGCTCAATCTTGGGTGCAATGATCACGTTCACGTGGCTGACTATGTGGAGGCTCATTGATTTAACGTTATGTTAGCCTACATGATACACCAGTAAAGTAATAAAATATATAGCTGTCAGCTATATTAGCCACGACTTACCGTTGTGCGGGGGATGTGCAGCTTCAAATGTCGAACAAAGTTGGAAATTGTTGCGCCTCCGTCTGTAATTTTCTTCCCGCATGTTTTGCAAGTTGCAATCCGTTTTTTGTTGATACATCGTTGTCTTTATATCCGAAAACAATAAATTGTGGGTATCATCTTTCCAAGGGCTCCATCTGAATTCACCCGCCGACGTTCCTCTGTACTGCCACGTGCAACTTTTTCTGAGCTGGCACAATTTGATTGGCTGCTGTCCGATTCAAACTTTAATCCGCTAAATGAAGAGTTGATGCGCTGCACACTTTTTTTAATAGCATCATTTTTTATATTTGAGCTTGGGAAGGGTATCAAGTCAGGTCGAGTCATAAGGCTCAAGTCCAAGTCAAGTCACGAGTCATTGGTGTTAAAGTCAAAGTCGAGTTGCAAGTCATCATATTTGTAAGTCTTTTGACTCGAGTCCACACCTCTGCTGTTTACCATGCAAAGACAAGGAAACATAGGAAACATACATCCCCTCCTATCAATAACTATGCCTTCTCAACAAGCACATATCTGCATAACATGAAGACCAAACAACCACCGTGTGTTTACTGTACTGTGTTTATATTAGGAGAACTTGATATCAAGATATTTGTATCATAAAACTGTTCGCTGCTCTGGCACCCCAATGGTGGAACAAACTCCCTTACGACGCCAGGTCAGCGGAGTCAATCACCACCTTCCGGAGACACCTGAAACCCCACCTCTTTAAGGAATACCTAGGATAGGATAAAGTAATCCTTCTAACCCCCCCCCCCCCTTAAAAGAGTTAGATGCACTATTGTAAAGTGGTTGTTCCACTGGATATCATAAGGTGAATGCACCAATTTGTAAGTCGCTCTGGATAAGAGCGTCTGCTAAATGACTTAAATGTAAATGTAAATAATTCCCCCATGCAGCCTATGGGGGCTACAGAGTTGAGCAGTCAGGAGAGAGCAGGAAGAGAGGCCTTGTGCTGCATGGTCTCGGCTCCTGAGCGCTGCTGAGCACCCAGCGGGCTTCAAGGGCGAACGGTCATTAAGGAGCCAAGTTTTAATAAGCCCGCAGACAGACATGCTGCTACACAGCCCAGTGCCAGGAAAGGTGATTTTCTTTTGTGCACTCAGTCACTACATTCTCCCTCATGACTCCAGATATCTTGAATGACCTGCAGCCAAACAGCACTCTGTCTCAAACAGTCACCTTTAACAAAGAGTGATCTGTAGCTTTTCCGGATACTTTGTCAATGTCCATTGTCTTACATGTATGGGTTGACCCAGTAGTCATGAGATGGTAAGGGCCTTCCTTATGAATTGAGGAAGGCAGGGGTGAGAGGGTGGTGGGATCATGGACACATCAGTGGGTTATCAGTCTGCCCCCTTACCAGTGGCGTACCAGTTTCACAGGGGCCGCCAGCAAGGTCTGAGCAAGGCCCCAAAACTGCTAACTTTCTACAATTCTACAAATTTTTGCCATGAGGCTGAGATAATTTTGCATTTTTAAAGCTAATTTCCAGGAATTCTACAATTGCCATGGGGCACAGAGAAAAATGTGTAGTTTTATAGCTAATCTCATGATATTCTACATGAATAGCATGAGATTACATGGACTGGGATATGTTCTGGGTAGCCTCAGACAATAACATCCACGTATACACTGACTCGGTGAGTGAGTTTATTAGGAAACGCATTGGAGAGGTTGTACCCACTGTGACTATTAAAATCTTCCCTAACCAGAAACCATGGATTGATGGCAGCATTTGGGCAAAACTGAAAGTGCAAACCACGCATTTAATCATGGTAAGGCGACTGGAAACATGTCAGAATACAAATAGTGCAGTTATTCCCTCCGCAAGGCAATCAAACAAGCAAAGCGTCAGTATAGAGACAAAGTGGAGTTGCAATTCAACGGCTCAGACACAAGACATATGTGGCAGGGTCTACAGTTAATCACGTACTACAAAAAGAAGACCAGCCCTGTCGCGGACATCGACGTCTAGCACCCAGAAAAATAAACAACTTCTTTGCCCGCTTTGAGGACAATACAGTGCCACCGAAACAGCCCACTACCAAAGCCTGTGGGCTCTCCTTCTCCATGGCCAACTTGAGTAAAAGATTTAAATATGTTAACCCTCGCAAGGCTGCTGGCTCAGACGGCATCCCTAGCCGCGTCCTCAGAGCATGCGCAGACCAGCTGGCTGGTGTGTGTGACATATTCAAATCAATCCCTATCCCAGTCTGCTGTCCCCACATGCTTCAAGATGGCCACCATTGTTCCTGTCCCCAATAAATTATCGCCCGATAGCACTCACTTCTGTCATCATGAAGTGCTTTGAGACTAGTCAAGGACCATATCATCTCCACCCTACCTGACACCCTAGACCAGCTCCAATTTGCTTACCGCCCCAATACGTCCACAGACGATGCAACCACCATCACACTGCACACTGCCCTATCCCATCTGGACAAGAGGAATACCTATGTAAGAATGCTGTTCATTGACTACAGCTCAGCATTCAACACCATAGTACCCTCCAAACTCATCATTAAGGTCGAGACCCTGGGTCTTGACCCCGCCCTGTGCAACTGGGTCCTGGACGTTCTGACGGGCCGCCCCCAAGTGTTGAAGGTAGGAAACAACATCTCCACCCCACCGATCCTCAACACTGGGGCCCCACAAAGGTGCGTTCTCAGCCCTCTCCTGTACTCCTTGTTCACCCATGACTGCGTGGCCATGCACGGCTCCAACTCAATCATCAAGTTGCAGACAACACTACAGTGTTAGCTTGATTCCCAACAACGACGAGACAGCCTACAGGAAGGAGGTGAGGGCCCTCGGAGTGTGGTGTCAGGAAAATAACCTCTCACTCAATGTCAACAAAACAAAGGAGATGATCGGGGACTTCAGGAAACAGCAGAGGGAACACCCCCCTATCCACATCGAGGGGACAGTAGTGGAGAAGGTGGAAAGTTTTGAGTTCCTCGGTGTACAAATCACAGACAAACTGAAATGACCCACCCACACAGACAGCGTGGTGAAGGAGGCTGAAGAAATTTGGCTTATCACCCAAAACCCTCACAAACTTTTACAGATGCACAATCGAGAGCATCCTGTCGGGCTGTATCACCACCTGATACGGCAACTGCACCGCCCTCAACCGTAAGGCTCTCCAGAGGGTAGTGAGGTCTGCACAACGCATCACCGGGGACAAACTACCTGCCTTCCAGGACACCTACACCACCCGATGTCACAGGAAGGCCAAAAAGATCATCAAGGACAACAACCACCCGAGCCACTGCCTGTTCACCCCACTATTATCCAGAAGGCGAGGTCAGTACAGGTGCATCAAAGCAGGGACCGAGAGACTGAAAAACAGCTTCTATCTCAAGGCCATCAGACTTTTAAACAGCCATCACTAACATAGGGAGGCTGCTGCCAACATACAGACTCAAATCACTGCGACTTAAATAATTGATTTAATAAAGGTATCACTAGTCACTTTAAATAATGCCACTTTAATAAGGTTTACATATCCTACATTACTCATATGTATATACTGTATTTTATACCATCTAGCCTATGCCACTCGACCTTTGCGCATCCATATATTTATATGTACTTATTCTTATTCCATCCCCTTACATTGTGTGTATAAGGTAGTCGTTGTGAATTTGTTAGATTACCTGTCAGATATTACTGCACTGTCGGAACTAGAAGCACAACACAGCATTTCACCAACACTCACATTAACATCTGCTAACCATGTGTATGTGACCAATAACATTTGATTTGCTCACTCACATATTTACACCAGATGTGCACCATAATCTTGACTCCTCAGGAATACTTTGCATATCTCTCCATTTAGATTCAACTTGAAAATACACACACTCTAAAAGCCATGGTAAGGGGGCAAACGCAGAGACATGCCAGAAACAGAAGTGTCATAGAACTGTACTAGAGGAGTAGCTAGGATCATAAGAGCCATGCGTTATACTGTTTGCAATGATGGCGGACGGATAGTAAGAGAGGAAGACGATGGGCAAAGATAAGAGAGAGGTTGAGTCAAAGGGAAGTAGGCCGGATTAAAGGGTAGTAAGGCCAGATTTGTATTTCTGCTGACACTGTAGACGTGTGCAGGAGGCTGCGGCATTACCTCTAGACCAGCCAGGTCATGTAGGAATCTTTCTGATATGAATCGTGTTTCCTTCATATCGTCGTGATCTCAAAACCCTCCCCTGTAAAAGTGAGTCACCCAGTTTCAGTCCTTTCACTGTCCTTTTCAGACTTGGCCCATGCAGGACATTGTTCTATTGAGACTGTTGGGAAAAGTTGAATTATAAAAGGGCAGGGTGACAGCTGAGGAGAAAGGCACCTGACGACAGACACCACAAATATCAGGACCTGTGAACGAACAAGATAGTATTTCATGATTATCTTTCAGCATTTGGTACTTAACTGTGCTGGCTCCTGGAATGTGGGCAGAAAGCAGGTAAACTCTGAGTAATTAAACAAGCATTTTATAACGTTCCATCGTTTTGCATACATTTTTCTCACATAATATTTTATATAGATCCTCAGATAATGTACCCATGTACCTTCCTTTTGCAAATGAAAAGAGTTACATAAACAGGGTGACGTACTGTACAAATATAGGTTACAACTTGTCATTTACTGTCTGGAAGGTGTAGAGTTAATGCTCTTTAGCTGCCCTATGGCTGTTGGGAATCATACTTTTCATTCAGAAAAGAGTGTGTTTAAATGAAGTGTGTGTCTTTGGAAGTAGACCCTAAGGCAGTCAATTGTTTCACAAAATATAGTGCTTTGAGTGAGTTGATGAATGACCGTCAGTATTCACAAATTAGGACAAGGACTGGCCTGTGGCACAAATATACAGCCCTGTTTACCATGGATGTATCCAGAGCATTCTCAGGCTCCCTTTGAAAATAAACACAGACTCGGTGGCGTTTGGCACCATGACTATGCACATTCTAACAAGACAGAATTTCCTCACTCATGAAACAGACAGCAGAGGAGAGTTGGCAGAGAAACCAGTGCTTTCCATAAGGGTTGGATTACACTAAGGGCTGTAGTAGTGGCCATGTTTGTGTTCATCCTGCTGTTTCCTTCAGCCACATTTGTGTTTTCATTCCTCTTATGGATAGTCTGTGACTGTGTGACGAGAAGCTGAATCATTTCTGGCTGTGATCCCTTGATAAGGGGTCCAACCATCTGCGCAGCAGTCTACTGAGGAGAGGAATGACTCCATGGTTGCTGCTTGGAGACTGATGTGCTTATCAGATCGCTGCATCATGTTTAATGATGATGGATGTTGTCAGATAAAATGTATCTTTTAACTTGGAAATCTTTACAAAGTATTATTCATTATTCAGAAAGGCATGCAGGACCACATCTGGAATCAACCTGTTGTGTGGACTGTCCAAGACCTATCTAAATATAGAATACTCAAATAGCTTTGGCAAAGGTGCAAAATCTCAAAAGTTCTGCATTAGGTCACTTTTTAAAGTGCATTGTTATGACATCTTTGTTCTTGAGCGAAGGGATGAAAGAAGTATGGAGTATAATGTACAAGCTAATTCTGAAAATGAGAACTGCAATAAGTGCTGTACAGGTAAGTCATTTGGAATGTACAGTATGCTTTTCATATCATGAGATCATATTATATCCAAATATGTAGACCAAATATATAATATGCAACACACAGAAGCCAGTTTCATTGAAATAAGGACATGAATCATCACAGTCACTTCCAAAACTCTGTCACATGAGTGTTGCAGTCTAGAAATAACTAACTGGTCATGCTCATATCCTAACCGTAACCTATACAATAGAACTACAAACAAGACCATAAACTTGGATTAAAGTAATGGCTAAACGAATGGCATTATGTCATAAATGTATTCGTTCAAGTTCATTTCCATGCCAAACCTCATTGAAGAAGCCTTTATGGTCAAGGGCTGCTCTGATATGTTTACTCTGCCGCAGAAAGCTTAGTCTTACCAGAGTTCTCTTAAGACTCAACACGCAGATCAAAGATTGAGTAATCAGATGGAAAATAAAATGTCCAAACCATGGTGTGCATGCACAGTGTAGCATATCTGACATTTTGAATCTCCCTCCAGACTGGGCTGTCTGGCTGGGCTGACTGGCTGACCTGATGCTGAGAGCCTGGCTGAGGTTGACAGCCCCCTCTGTAACGGCAGCAGTCTGGAATGGGATTCTTCAAAAGGTAATGGGGCTTCCATGACTTTAATGAATTATTGCTGCTAATTGGCCCTGTGAAGAGTGACACTGGGAAAAAGCAGAGACAGAGAAAGGGGTCAAGTCTGTGATGTCAGAATGGCTCCATCCTGCATGAATCAGATTTCAGACTTGATTCATATAGCGTATGGGGAAGCTGGACTGGATTACATAAACACTGTGTGTGTGTGTGTGTGTGTGTGTGTGTGTGTGTGTGTGTGTGTGTGTGTGTGTGTGTGTGTGTGTGTGTGTGTGTGTGTGTGTGTGTGTGTGTGTGTGTGTGAGAGAGAAAAAGAGAGGGAGAGAAAGAATTTACAGTAAACTCAATCCATCCCTGCTACAAATCATGAATCATAACTCACCTACTGTCCTCTCAGTTAGGGCCTCCAGCAGCTGTTACTATTTCCTTTCCACCTGCTACCCCACAATGCCCTGCAAATCAACACCCATCCGATCAGGTTCTGGGTCTCTGCATCCTGGAGAAGAAACACCAACGGGCCTTCCTGAACTACAGCCCTGTCCAAAGGAAGCAAACAAATCAGGATCCTGTCAGACTCTCCTCTTGTCCATCAAGAATATATGTATATATTTTTGTTGTTGTATTTTACCCTCTTTTTTTCTCCAAAATTTTGTGATATTCAATTACGATCTTGTCTCACCACTGCAACTCCCCAACGGGCTCGGGAGAGGCTTAGTCATGCGTCCTCCGAAACAACACACGCCCGCTTAACCTGGAAGCCAGTCATACCAATGTGTGTCGGAGGAAATAAACCGAAGTCAGCCTGCAGGCGTCAGGCCCGCCACAAGGAGTCGCTACATCGCGATGAGCCAAGTAAAGCCCCCCCGGCCAAACCCTATGGGACTCCCGGTCATGGCCGGTTGTGACACAGCCTGGGATCGAACCCGGGTCTGTAGATCATCTCCCAAGCATTGTGATGCAGTGCCTTAGAACACTGCGCTCGGGAGGCCCTAAATATATGTATTTTCAATTCATAAACTCACATGAAGTGCATACTGACATTCCCAGAAAACATTTCTTCCTCTTTTGGACATCAAGATGATGCCATTTCATTCTATTCATCTGACGTTGATGTTTTCACTGGTAATTATTAGAGTAATAATACATTTGAATGTTAAGTCATCTCCAGATGTTTTTCATCTTTGATGTCTGATTCATGGATATTCTAATGCTCAAATAAGTCAAAATGTCTGGGGCAAGTTTGAAATTACAACTGCTTTAATACATAAGCTAATAACAATGCCGTCTCTCATCCTTGCCACATTTTACCATGGCTTACTAAAATGTCTGAAATCTGTCCAAGAAACGTTTCTTGGTAGAGAAGAATGAAGCTGTGAAAGTCCCAGATCATCTAACTGAAAGCGTAAAGGTACTTGTTAAAAAGGCATATGTTTACAAAATTCTCCCTGATATTCCTGTTCGAACAATGTTCCGACTTTCAGAGGACATCCGCTGCTGAGGCTTCTCGTCCAACCCATTAAAAAAATATATACAGCCAGCTCTTCTCATGGCTCCCACCCCGAACAAAGTCAACACTGTCTGCCATGGTTGTGGCCCTTCTCATGTCCTCACATGTATCTGGCCTTTAATGTCCTCCCCAGAGTGCACTGGATGTTATCCTCATTATCCTATTGGATGGCTGACACTTTCAAACAGGAAGAGGCTCCTGTACTGACCCACAGCACTAACACAGAAAGCAGAGAGGATGGTGGGAGTATTACATCACATCCTGATGGCACCTGGTAATAACTAAGGGGCCAACAGTGTCATAATGTGTTGAGAGATGGAGAGAAGCCTGGAAATGATCGACCTTTGCCTTCATACAATAATCAGGAATTAGCTCAACACTGAGAGGACAGTGGGGATCAAGGACATTCATGAACAAGTTCATTTTCTAGTGAAATAAATACTTCCAAGCAGTGATATTTTTTTTTTTTAAATCCCCTTTTTATATACTCCAAAAAACAAACTGATACATACGAACAACAACTTACAGACATAAACAATGACTACATCTCATCTGTCCAGACCATTGTGAGATTATACACATGCTACCTTACCTTGCATGCACCCTCGAACTACATTAGATAAGCTGTCAAGCTGAAACATTTCTGAACTACCTATACGTGCAGACAGCCTTACCACACAGCCCAGCCTCATCTAGATTGAGTGGTGGTGGGCATGGAGGCAGTAGTACCTAATAGCATTCAGTCAATCTTCCAGTCGTGTTGAACAGAGCCTCACCCTGTTCTCTGTTACCCCACGACCAGGGTGGTCCCATGGATCTGCAGGCTGTTGAGAAGGCTTGGCAGAGGATGCTACCCACGCCAGACAGACAGGAACACACTTCACTCACTCAGCAGTTTTCAGCAGGTGTATTCCCCCTGGTTCCTCTGGGGACCCCTCCATCTCACCCCACCCATCCTCCAACCAGCCCTTCGGTCTCCCAGCAAGGCAGGTCCGTCAGTTTCGCCTGCGTAACTTCAGCCCTGCTCAATGTGGCACCATGCCAGCCCAGTTACATGCACCACTGTCCTGGCCAATCTAGATGCCAGCCTGAACAGCTACCTTATTTGGCAAATTTCTACATCCTGTCGTTGATGCTCCTTTTAAACCCGTCCTCTTTTTTTCTTAGTCTATTCCCCTCCTGTCTACACTGTGTGATTGCTCTAGCAACAAAACATCATTACCATTACTGACTGACCCACACAAAGAGGTCTGATAGTGGGTTTATGAGACATGGTGATACATGTGGTTGCCAGACATTGCTATTGATGTGGTTGTTCAGTTGTTGTCATACGTGTACCTCTAGTTGGGGGGAGAGCGGGCAAACAAACAATACGAATCAATTCTCCACAGACTAGATAAACTGTGTGATATCAATTCTCACAGAGACACTGCTCACTCCGCTCTCTGAAAGAGGCTCCCACCACATCTCCTTGACATGGAGAGCCTCATACACAGACCACAGCACAACCACTGTGGTCTGTCTGTGTCTACAGTGGAGAACCAGGCTCAGCCCCTCCATAAGGAACGGGTGAAATAATCCAGGCAGAGTAGGCTCAGTGACAAGAGACAGAGAATGTATATTTCACTAATTTATGACTGCAGATTGCACTAAATCTAACTTAAACAAACATTACTTTGAATTTCCATAAAACAAGGTTCCTGGTAAGGACAATGTTCATTGTCATCTACTGTTACAGCAGTACCCCATTCCAGGGGATTTACTGTCGCTAGTAAAAAAAAATGATAAATTAACCCCAGTGTGAGTGTCACCAGGGGAACTGCAACAGAAGCAGGAAATTTACAACAGCACCATATATATATATAAATAAACACTGTAGCCTACTCTCTCCATGCAGATCCATGACTGGAGACATCCACTCTCTCATACAGTATTTGTGTTGAGTCTGAACAAAGCTCTTTGAAGAGTAGCAGTGCTCTCTTCAACCTAGCTGCGTTCAGGTCTGGCTGAGTGGCCTGGATCATTATGTAAGCCTGCAGTCAGTCACATCGGTAGGAAAGGGAGCTGGTGCCAAACCCATTCCTGGGCACTGCCAGCCAGACCTTGGCGTATGTCAAGGCCCTGAGAGATGTGAACATACCCTCAACAGATGAAGGGCCCTTCAGAGGGATCTGTTGAGGGTATGTTCACATCTCTGAGGGCCTGACATACGCCAAGGTCTTGCTGGCAGAAAGGCTCACATTGTTCAGACTGAATTCATGACACTGACTTTGACCTTCAGCAGAGCCCTCCCCCTCCAATGGCTTCGCAGCAAGGTCCCCGCCATTCACACACACCAGGAGGAGACGGACTAAACAGTATCATGTCCTCCTGCATGAGTGAAGATGTATAGAAAGTGCTTTAACATGCGTTTGCAGTAAATGGGACAATTTGACATGGCCATGTTTATGGGACCTGGAGAAAACACTGTGCCGTTCCGCGTTGTTTGTTTTCCATACTTTACATGAGTCCTGTTCCCAAAGACAGCATGGACTCCACTTTACAACCGATTCATACCTGATATGGCGGTGGCGAGGGACCCTGGAGAGAGAGACGGGGGGGGGGGGGGGGGGGGGTTGTTCATCAAACAATTGAGGACTGGGCTTCAGAGAGCCAGGCAGTGCAGAGGAAATATGAGGACTGTAAATGTTTCCCGACAAACTGAAAATAATATGGCTGCACATCCCAGCAGGACCACTAACCCCCATGAATCAAGGTGGCTTACTGTAACACCATATATAACACAGACAGCAGCAGACTGGGGAGCACTCCATCTACCTCCAAACATCTTTCCAAGTCCATGCCTAGTTTTTTATATTTTGAATGAAAGAGGATGAAAGATTCTGTACATGTCTGACCTCAGTCTACAATATGTAAGCTATAGGGTTTATGTACATTTTCAAAACAGGTCTCGCATAACACGTTGGCTGTTTTGTTTTTTAAGGAAGACGTAGGCTATATTTCAGTGAGAACATTAACATTCAAACACCCTAAATATCTCATTCTGTAGACAGTAGTGACTTCACCTCCCATGGATTGGTATCAGATATCTCTGTATTTTAAAGCATTCACAGCCACTTGCATCACCCATAGTCTATCCTATGTAGGCAAGTTGTGGGGGGTGAAGCTGCGGGTATGGAGATCTCACACCCTTGTACAATGGGAAGCTGCAGGAATGGTCTCTGCTCTGGGCCTCGTTCAGATTGGAGTCGTTCAGAGCGTCCCAACATGTGTAATGAGTTCTAGGGGGATGAGTTCCAGGTCTCAGTGCAAACCAGAGATAGGAAGTCATATGTAACAGAGATATAGACATTTACATTTAAGTCATTTAGCAGACGCTCTTATCCAGAGCGACTTACAAATTGGTGCATTCACCTTATGACATCCAGTGGAACAGCCACTTTACAACAGTGCATCTAAATCTTTTAAGGGGGGGGGGGGGGGGGGGTCAGAAGGATTACTTTATCCTATCCTAGGTATTCCTTAAAGAGGTGGGGTTTCAGGTGTCTCCGGAAGGTGGTGATTGACTCCGCTGTCCTGGCGTCGTGAGGGAGTTTGTTCCACCAGTGGGGGGCCAGAGCAGCGAACAGTTTTGACTGGGCTGAGCGGGAACTGTACTTCCTCAGTGGTAGGGAGGCGAGCAGGCCAGAGGTGGATGAACGCAGTGCCCTTGTTTGTGTGTAGGGCCTGATCAGAGCCTGGAGGTACTGAGGTGCCGTTCCCCTCACAGCTCCGTAGGCAAGCACCATGGTCTTGTAGCGGATGCGAGCTTCAACTGGAAGCCAGTGGAGAGAGCGGAGGAGCGGGGTGACGTGAGAGAACTTGGGAAGGTTGAACACCAGACGGGCTGCGGCGTTCTGGATGAGTTGTAGGGGTTTAATGGCACAGGCAGGGAGCCCAGCCAACAGCGAGTTGCAGTAATCCAGACGGGAGATGACAAGTGCCTGGATTAGGACCTGCGCCGCTTCCTGTGTGAGGCAGGGTCGTACTCTGCGGATGTTGTAGAGCATGAACCTACAGGAACGGGCCACCGCCTTGATGTTAGTTGAGAACGACAGGGTGTTGTCCAGGATCACGCCAAGGTTCTTAGCGCTCTGGGAGGAGGACACAATGGAGTTGTCAACCGTGATGGCGAGATAATGGAACGGGCAGTCCTTCCCCGGGAGGAAGAGCAGCTCCGTCTTGCCGAGGTTCAGCTCGAGGTGGTGATCCGTCATCCACACTGATATGTCTGCCAGACATGCAGAGATGCGATTCGCCACCTGGTCATCAGAAGGGGGAAAGGAGAAGATTAATTGTGTGTCGTCTGCATAGCAATGATAGGAGAGACCATGTGAGGTTATGACAGAGCCAAGTGACTTGGTGTATAGCGAGAATAGGAGAGGGCCTAGAACAGAGCCCTGGGGGACACCAGTGGTGAGAGCACGTGGTGAGGAGACAGATTCTCGCCACGCCACCTGGAAGGAGCGACCTGTCAGGTAGGACGCAATCCAAGCGTGGGCCGCGCCGGAGATGCCCAACTCGGAGAGGGTGGAGAGGAGGATCTGATGGTTCACAGTGTCGAAGGCAGCCGATAGGTCTAAAAGGATGAGAGCAGAGGAGAGAGAGTTAGCTTTAGCAGTGCGGAGCGCCTCCGTGATACAGAGAAGAGCAGTCTCAGTTGAATGACTAGTCTTGAAACCTGACTGATTTGGATCAAGAAGGTCATTCTGAGAGAGATAGCAGGAGAGCTGGCCAAGGACGGCACGTTCAAGAGTTTTGGAGAGAAAAGAAAGAAGGGATACTGGTCTGTAGTTGTTGACATCGGAGGGATCGAGTGTAGGTTTTTTCAGAAGGGGTGCAACTCTCGCTCTCTTGAAGACGGAAGGGACGTAGCCAGCGGTCAGGGATGAGTTGATGAGCGAGGTGAGGTAAGGGAGAAGGTCTCCGGAAATGGTCTGGAGAAGAGAGGAGGGGATAGGGTCAAGCGGGCAGGTTGTTGGGCGGCCGGCCGTCACAAGACGCGAGATTTCATCTGGAGAGAGAGGGGAGAAAGAGGTCAGAGGACAGGGTAGGGCAGTGTGAGCAGAACCAGCGATGTCGTTTGACTTAGCAAACGAGGATCGGATGTCGTCGACCTTCTTTTCAAAATGGTTGACGAAGTCATCTGCAGAGAGGGAGGAGGGGGGGGGAGGGGGAGAAGGATTCAGGAGGGAGGAGAAGGTGGCAAAGAGCTTCCTAGGGTTAGAGGCAGATGCTTGGAATTTAGAGTGGTAGAAAGTGGCTTTAGCAGCAGAGACAGAAGAGGAAAATGTAGAGAGGAGGGAGTGAAAGGATACCAGGTCCGCAGGGAGGCAAGTTTTCCTCCATTTCCGCTCGGCTGCCCGGAGCCCTGTTCTGTGAGCTCGCAATGAGTCGTCGAGCCACGGAGCGGGAGGGGAGGACCGAGCCGGCCTGGAGGATAGGGGACATAGAGAGTCAAAGGATGCAGAAAGGGAGGAGAGGAGGGTTGAGGAGGCAGAATCAGGAGATAGGTTGGAGAAGGTTTGAGCAGAGGGGAGAGATGATAGGATGGAAGAGGAGAGAGTAGCGGGGGAGAGAGAGCGAAGGTTGGGACGGCGCGATACCATCCGAGTAGGGGCAGTGTGGGAAGTGTTGGATGAGAGCGAGAGGGAAAAGGATACAAGGTAGTGGTCGGAGACTTGGAGGGGAGTTGCAATGTGGTTAGTGGAAGAACAGCATCTAGTAAAGATGAGGTCAAGCGTATTGCCTGCCTTGTGAGTAGGGGGAGGAAGGTGAGAGGGTGAGGTCAAAAGAGGAGAGGAGTGGAAAGAAGGAGGCAGAGAGGAATGAGTCAAAGGTAGACGTGGGGAGGTTAAAGTCGCCCAGAACTGTGAGAGGTGAGCCGTCCTCAGGAAAGGAGCTTATCAAGGCATCAAGCTCATTGATGAACTCTCCGAGGGAACCTGGAGGGCGATAAATGATAAGGATGTTAAGCTTGAAAGGGCTGGTAACTGTGACAGCATGGAATTCAAAGGAGGCGATAGACAGATGGGTAAGGGGAGAAAGAGAGAATGACCACTTGGGAGAGATGAGGATCCCGGTGCCACCACCCCGCTGACCAGCTGCTCTCGGGGTGTGCGAGAACACGTGGGCGGACGAAGAGAGAGCAGTAGGAGTAGCAGTGTTATCTGTGGTGATCCATGTTTCCGTCAGTGCCAAGAAGTCGAGGGACTGGAGGGAGGCATAGGCTGAGATGAACTCTGCCTTGTTGGCCGCAGATCGGCAGTTCCAGAGGCTACCGGAGACCTGGAACTCCACGTGGGTCGTGCGCGCTGGGACCACCAGATTAGGGTGGCCGCGGCCACGCGGTGTGAAGCGTTTGTATGGTCTGTGCAGAGAGGAGAGAACAGGGATAGACAGACACATAGTTGACAGGCTACAGAAGAGGCTACGCTAATGCAAAGGAGATTGGAATGACAAGTGGACTACACGTCTCGAATGTTCAGAAAGTAAAGCTTACGTAGCAAGAATCTTATTGACTAAAATGATTAAAATGATACAGTACTGCTGCAGTAGGCTAGCTGGCAGTGGCTGCGTTGTTGACACTACACTAATCAAGTCGTTCCGTTGAGTGTAATAGTTTCTACAGTGCTGCTACAGTGCTGCTATTCGGTGGCTAGCTGGCTAGCTAGCAGTGTTGATTACGTTACGTTGCGTTAAAAGAAGGACAATAGCTGGCTAGCTAACCTAGAAAATCGCTCTAGACTACACAATTATCTTTGATACAAAGACGGCTATGTAGCTAGCTATATAGCTAGCTACGATCAAACAAATCAAACCGTTGTACTGTAATGAAATGAAATGAAAATGTGATACTACCTGTGGAGGGAAGCGGAATGCGACCGGGTTGTTGAGTGCGGAAGTTCTATTCGGTAGACGTTGGCTAGCTGTTGGCTAGCTAGCAGTGTTTCCTACGTTAAGGACGACAAATAGCTGGCTAGCTAACCTCTGTAAATTAAGATAATCACTCTAAAACTACACACTCTGAACTACCCAGTTATCTTGGATACGAAGACAGCAAAGACAACTATGTAGCTAGCTAACACTACACTAATCAAGTCGTTCCGTTGAGTGTAATAGTTTCTACAGTGCTGCTATTCGGTAGACGGTGGACGTTTGCTAGCTGGCTAGCTGGCTAGCTGCTGGGCAGATAGCAGTGTAGACTACGTTAGGACGACGAAATACGATAATTACGCAATTATCTTTGATACAAAGACGGCTATGTAGCTAGCTAAGAAGAAATTGCTAAGGTTAGACAAATCAAACCGTTGTACTATAATGAAATGTAATGAAATGTAATGAAAAGTTATACTACCTGCAGAGCGAATGCGAATGCGACCGCTCGCTCCAAACCGGACACCACTTCCTTATAGAGAGAGAGTGAGGGAGAAAGAGAGAAAAGGAGAAAAAAGAAAGGGAGACAAATCCTTTAATCAGCAGCATCCCATGCACACATTCCACCCCCAGTGATCTGCCAGAGCGCTGTCATCACCCGGCCGCCCATCTCCCCCAGGGTCACCGTCATTTCCCCTACAATCCCCCACAACGCCACACTGTCACCATGTCATAAAACCACACACTGCTGGCCCTGGCAGTGGGGCAGCAGGAAGACCTGAAGGGGACAGAACCGGCGGTGATAAATATCCACTAAAGTAACTTAGTCAATCCATCACCTTGTCAGAGCTGTTGTGACTGGCCAGCCGCTGTGCTCTGTTACGTGCTGAGGGAGAGAGCATTTGTTCTCGTTTTGAGGAGGATGCTCCGTGCGGCTGACGTTTGCCAGAGTTTTGGACCCAGGCCTAAGGGACCGATCGCACGTAACATGAAGTCAGTCCTCCATGATGCCTTCAAGGAGAGGAGGATGGAAGCCCATGAAGAAGTCTAGCCAAGACTGCTCCTGGAGAGAGAGAGCATGTCTGTCCTTCAACACTGATTGAAACTGGCCCCTCAATCAGCCCAATCAGCACGGATGATAAATACCTACAGCCAATCGAGTTGCCAGTTAATCAGCGCCATCCAATCAGGTAATAAGGAGACAATGTTGGAATGGGGAGCAGAGGGCCTTGAGGCTGTCCAGCAGGAGGAAACATCAGTCATGTTCTACAGACATTAAGAACTGCCAGGCTACACTTCTGTTCTCTGTCCCACACGGCACAGTACTGTCTGTGCACAATTATCCTGAAATGGGCTAGCAGAATAACAGATAACCATTCTATTCCTGAGGGGAAGTCTAAGTCAGGAGAGGAAATGGAGCTCAACACATTCAAGGCAATCCAATGGTTTGAGCTAACCACCCACAAGTGCTCGTTTCGGCCATTGCCTGAGAATGGGAACATTGTCGGAAAGTGATGATGTCCCAAAGGATTTCTACTGATAAAGATGATTCTGTGACTTCATCATGTACATAAATGATCTCCATATTAAATTTCTCATGGGAGGGGACTAACAAATCAACAAACAAACAAACAAACAAACATGGTACAATATCTCTGTGGAGGGCCAGAGGCATCCATCTTGATTTCTGGTCCTTGTTTATCGAGCATTCCTGCAGGGAATTTGAGAGGGACCATTATGCAAATACCCAGGTGCATGCCAAGACTGAGGGACTGAACTCTTGTTTCCAAGTGCTTCAAGATGCCTTGGCCTTGATAGGATTTACACAACAATGGTGGGAGGCAGCTTGTGAGCATGTGGATGTAGTGTGGAGGGCCAGGAGTTCTGCATGTCTGGAGTACTCCCCATTCCAACAACAAAACCATTAGATACTAGGCTTGGCTCTGCACTGGATATCTGCAAAGTGATGGTCATTGTAACTGGCCATATTAAAGCCACAAGTTTACATTCAAGCCTTCTTTGGTCACCAGTTATCACTTCTGTATGTTTTGACTGAGGGAAGCTAGGTTGTCTTCTTTCCCCTCTCATTCTCCACTCAAGTATCACATTCCAGTGCACAGTAGAACACTCAATTGGTTGACTTCATTAAGTCTTTAACTGACGGGAAACCAGTGCTATTGAATGAGGCGTATTTATTTTTAAATGTAATGAGGTGTGAGCAGGGTTGTTCGCCAAACCATTTGAACTCACTAGGTAAATAAACAAGACATCTGGATACATTATCATTGGACTGTCTTTGACTCTCCCCCACACTGCATAAGTGGAGATATCAGGACAGGCGTGGTGGTCAGTTGAGGAAAGGAAAGCCCCTCATCATCACTTACTGTTAGTGGGATCTGTCTCTACTCTAGGGTTAGGGATGGATCGACATTTATAGAATGGTTAGCCTATCTGGAGGAAAATGGGGGTCATGCTTTTTACATTTCAGTCAAGGGGAGGGTTTAGTCTTTTTAAATCTAGTCCAGGGGAGGTTCATGTAATTTGTCATTTATGAAATGTTAATATTTCTCAGTGTTTTAGAATAAGTTGCTTATTAGGCTATATATCGATGTGTGCCGCCCCTCATCTCTGATTCTCCTCTGCGTGCACAATATCAAGTGGGCATTTAAGCTATTTAGTGTGGTCTCAATCAAATGATCCATAGCTTATAGGCTACGAAGTGCATGCTCGGAGATGCACAGTCACAGAGCAAAGTTATATTCCTAAGATAGCTGCTGGGATGGTGTAAATACAACTAGTCTGCATTACACACTGCAATGGATATTCCATCCCTGAGCCCCGGCCTGCTCTGCTCTTGCTGATCCCACACTTGTTTGTGTGCTGCCTAACCAATGCTGTGCTGTGTAGGCCTATGGTGGCAGGTCAGGAGAGTCAAAGACCTAGTCCAAAACATGCAGGTGTACTTGCCGATAGCCTATGTTCTGGAGGTCAATGTTAATACTTTGCTACGACTACAATTGATTTTTTATAGAAAATAGAGTTATTGACCTCACAATAAGCCAGATTCTAGTAATATACATTGTGGTGGTGAAACTTGAAGCTGCAGCCACAGCACAATCAACCGGAAGGGGACAGCTCATGGAGCTGAAGATAGGCAAATTCGTGTAGACATAATTCATTTCAACCGTCTTCATTTTAATTAGACTTTACTAACAACAATAGGGCTTTGTGTTGGAGCCTATTTCTTCCTATTTAATAAATAATTAGTAGGCCTACCTGTTTGACAGACAAAATGTATGCTTTAGGTTGCTATATCCATAGATGTGTCTGTCAATTCCGCCCCCAACCATGCACTCTTTAAATAGACTACCTCTGTGTCAGTGAAGTGATGTTAAGTTAAAACCAAGACTCAAATTGAGGGGGTATGAGGGGGTATTCCATAGGCCTAACTTGTATTAAAGAAAACGGCAACAAAAAAAAAACACCTTGTTAGCTTAAGATTTTGAAGAAAATAAAACGGATTCGATTATATGAAGTGATCTATAAAGGCGCTTTGGTCCACAATGCTTTATGCATGTAAAATACCCGGGGAAAAACGACTCCAAAGCTTATGGGAATATCATGGTTTAGTTTATTTGACCTTCAGCGGCTGACCTACAACCTATAGCCTTTCCTTTGCTTGGGAAGCAATCTAATTCTGTCACTACAGAAGATGTTTGAACCCAGACAGCTTTTAGGGAAACACTTATGACCTTCTCTCGTTGGGTTAAGCCACAGAAGAGTAGCCAGCAGTTAAATCTTAACATTTTCTGCATCTACACGGAACTCAAACCGGTTACGCGCGTGCGCCATCGTGCATACGCCATCGTGTATACATTTATTTTGTCCCCCTACACCAAACATGATCACGACATGCAGGTTAAAATATCGAAACAAACTCTGAACCAATTACATTAATTTGGGGACTGGTCGAAAAGCATTAAACATGTATGGCTAGTTAGCTTGCACTTGCTAGCTAATTTGTCCTATTTAGCTAGCTTGCTGTTGCTAGCTAATTTGTCCTGGGATATAAACATTGAGTTGTTATTTTACCTGAAATGCACAAGGTCCTCTACTCCGACAATTAATCCACACATAAAACGGTCAACCGAAACGTTTCTAGTCATCTCTCCTCCTTCCAGGCTTTTCATATTTGAACTTATATGGTGATTGGCATCTAAACTTTCATAGTATTACCACTACGACCGGCAAAACAGTTTGTCTTTCAATTACCCACGTGGGCATAACCAATGAGGAGATGGCACGTGGGTACCTGCTTCTATAAACCAATGAGGAGATGGGAGAGGCAGGACTTGCAGAGCAATAATTTAAAAACTAGGATTTCAAAATGTATTTTGCAATGCGACGCACATGCGTCGCGAGCGGTGTAGTTAGGCCTACTCTGTCTGGGGTGGAAAGGCAGGCCTAACTTTTGAAAGTACTATGCTCAGATTCCAAATGACGTCTCAGATTTAATTATTTGCAGGGACAGTTTTGTTGCAAACAAGACACACTGATTTGGCATTGGAGAAATATTGTAAAATGAACACATAGGTCTATCTCTGTCCATTCTTAGCCCGTAATTTCTGTAATTTGTGTGGTATTAAAAAATATTCTGCTAATATGTAAAAGGACATGGAATTGCATGAAATATTTATTAAAAAACATTTTTTTCTCAGACCTGCAAATACGATGATAGATTAATGTAATGATTAAACTATAAAGGAGATCTTTCCACCCCTACTCTTGTCCATGTGGTCTGCTAACCCACAACCTTCTGGCCCGCAGCCCTGTGCGCTATCAAAATTCATGCGTTGCCATGTAATGAGTATATGACTCAGAACAGTTCCTAAAACTGCTTATCTAAGGCTCTGGTCTGTCCAAGAAGTGAGGGTATCCATGTTCTCTGCTATCCATTTTGATTTAATAATTATTTTGGCCATAGGGGAGGGTCACTTGTTTTTTTTAAGCGTTTAAGGAGGGTTTAGGTCAAATATATATGCTGAAGGGAGGGCCATCCACTTTCATTTCGGAGCGGTTCGATTTTCTCCATGTAACCCTTATTATAAATAACATTCACTCTCTTAGTGGTAACCTGTGAAGTCTGCTGACTGGAGGGAGTGTGTCCATACTGTTGCTGCTTTGCTTCACATGTAGAAATACTGCCCACTTGTGTCTGAAAGAACATTACAGTCATCTGAGATCCTGAGAGTTGTAGCCTATCACAGCAGGGCAATGGTGCACTATTAAACAAAACATGCAAGTCCCACAAATGATAGACCACCCTAAAATCATATTAGGACGAAAGTGAAAAGAGTCTGGTAGCCTACTGAAGGCTCCAGTCCAGGTGAAGAGCAGGCCTCCAGATATTCCCAGCATGTGCTAGTCATGCACCATCTGGTTACGCTCTTCATGTAATCTCAATGAAATGCTAATGCAACATGAGGCCTTCCCATTTTAGCGCCTGTAGACAAGACCTTGTCTGTCTATGGGAATCATCTTTAGTTTTGTGCTGTGGCAAGAAAGGCTGGTGCGTCTGTGTTGCAGTGAAAGGGCACATTCTATAGTCACTAGCCAGGCTGCTGCAATTATCACTGTCATGTACGCAGAGTGTACAAAACTTTGCTCTTTCCATGACATAGACCAGGGATGGGCAACTTTGATGGGGGCCACAAAAAACTGAACTAAAGAGGGGCCGCAGAGGCTCGTGGGTCTGCATAACCACATCCATAGCTCGGTCGGTAATTCAACCATACTTATTACAAGTTTAGAAAGCTGTCCCGCTAGACTAATTCATCAATCTAAAAAAAAAGGGATGACATGGGCTAATTGAGTGACTCCTGATGCACAACCAAATTTCAAAATTGCACAATATGTATTCTATTATTCTGGCTCTCAACAGTAAGTTCCAACTGAGTTTCTAAAATAAATACAAATATATCTATATATTTTTGGGGTGAAATTGGTCCGCAGGCCTACAAAAGGGGAGCCAGTTGCCCATCCCTGACATAGACTGACCCGGTAAATCCAGGTGAGACATGGACTGTGTGCCATTCATAGGGTGAATGGGCAAGACAAAATATTTAAGTGGGTGTCAGGTGCACCGGTTTGAGTGTGTCAAGAACTGTTTACTGTGTGCATCACGACTGGTCCACCACCCAAAGGACATCCATTCAACTTGACGCAGCTGTGGGAAGCATTGGAGTCAACATGGGCCAGCATCCCTGTAGAACACTCTCGACACCTTGTAGAGTCCATGCCCTGACCAATTGACGCTGTTCTGAGGGCAAAAGGGAATGGAACTCAATATTAGGAAGGTGTTCCTAATGTTTTGTCCACTGAGTGTAGTTCCCCCACACTCAGCAGTCAGAGAGCTGGGGTATGGACTCCACATGATCATTCTGACAGCATTGGTCACACTCCCCATCAGAGAGAGGGTCAGGCCCAGGGTTCTCCTATAAGTCTGGAGTCAGTAGTCAGGTGGCCATCTTGGACTGGTCAGACACATCCAGGTCCCGGACTTCATTTGCAACGTTAACAATGCTTTGATCACTGAATTACACCGGAATATTGTTCAAATCTGATTTTCCTGTTTCAGCATCATTTCCCCCCTCATTTTTTATCTATCGTATTTGCAATGAAGGTGAATATTATTTGAATAGGAGCATACTTGATTGATACAGTGGGGAGAACAAGTATTTGAAACACTGCCGATTTTGCAGGTTTTCCTACATACAAAGCATGTAGAGGTCTGTAATTTTTTATCATAGGTACACGTCAACTGTGAGAGACGGAATCTAAAACAAAAATCCAGAAAATCACATTGTATGATTTTTAAGTAATTAATTTGCATTTTATTGCATGACATACGTATTTGATACATCAGAAAAGCAGAACTTAATATTTGGTACAGAAACCTTTGTTTGCAATTACAGAGATCATACGTTTCCTGTAGTTCTTGACCAGGTTTGCACACACTGCAGCAGGGATTTTGGCCCACTCCTCCATACAGACCTTCTCCAGATCCTTAAGGTTTCGGGGCTGTCGCTGGGCAATACGGACTTTCAGCTCCCTCCAAAGATTTTCTATTGGGTTCAGGTCTGGAGACTGGCTAGGCCACTCCAGGAACTTGAGATGCTTCTTACGGAGCCACTCCTTAGTTGCCCTGGCTGTGTGTTTCGGGTCGTTGTCATGCTGGAAGACCCAGCCACGACCCATCTTCAATGCTCTTACTGAGGGAAGGAGGTTGTTGGCCAAGATCTCGCGATACATGGCCCCATCCATCCTCCCCTCAATACGGTGCAGTCGTCTTGTCCCCTTTGCAGAAAAGCATCCCCAAATAATGATGTTTCCACCTCCATGCTTCACAGTTGGGATGGTGTTCTTGGGGTTGTACTCATCCTTCTTCTTCCTCCAAACACGGCAAGTGGAGTTTAGACCAAAAAGCTCTATTTTTGTCTCATCAGACCACATGACCTTCTCCCATTCCTCCTCTGGATCATCCAGATGGTCATTGGCAAACTTCAGACGGGTCTGGACATGTGCTGGCTTGAGCAGGGGGACCTTGCGTGCGCTGCAGGATTGTAATCCATGACGGCGTAGTGTGTTACTAATGGTTTTCTTTGAGACTGTGGTCCTAGCTCTCTTCAGGTCATTGACCAGGTCCTGCCGTGTAGTTCTGGGCCGCCAGGTCCTGGAGGTCTGACACAGGAGAGACATTGTCAGTGTGACACCGACACATCATTCATCTGCTAATTCAGCTCATATCTAGTTTGTTTGTGTGACTCCACTTGATCATTGATGCCCCACGAGGTGAGATTTGCATGGAGCCCCAGACCGAGGGTGATTGACCGTCATCTTGAACTTCTTCCATTTTCTAATAATTGCGCCAACAGTTGTTGCCTTCTCACCAAGCTGCTTGCCTATTGTCCTGTAGCCCATCCCAGCCTTGTGCAGGTCTAAAATTTGTCCTTACACAGCTCTCTGGTCTTGGCCATTGTGGAGAGGTTGGAGTCTGTTTGATTGAGTGTGTGGACAGGTGTCTTTTATACAGGTAACGAGTTCAAACAGGTGCAGTTAATACAGGTAATGAGTGTAGAACATGAGGGCTTCTTAAAGAAAAACTAACAGGTCTGTGAGAGCCGGAACTCTTACTGGTTGGTAGGTGATCAAATACTTATGTCATGCAATAAAATGCAAATGAATTACTTTTTTTTGGTTCCATCTCTCACAGTTGAAGTGTACCTATGATAAAAATTACAGACTTCTACATGCTTTGTAAGTAGGAAAACCTGCAAAAGCGGCAGTGTATCAAATACTTGTTCTCCCCACTGTATGTAGCTGTACAATAATGGAGTAAACGCTTGCTTACTTGCTTATGGCGGCACAATGTGCAGGATGATGTCATGCCATAGCTCGCCGTTATTCATGACAGCTAGAAGGTTCCCTGTTCTGAGACCAGTGTCTCTGCATATGTTGTCCACACAGGTTTAATGTGGTCTTCCAGAAGGCCTGCGCCCATGAGAGAATACCCACAGTATGAGACTGCTGGTGGCTAGCTCGAGATGCCTGAAACAGTGACCAGCAAATCTCAGCCTTCTTAAAACATAGACAAATTGACACACAATGTAATAATAACTTTTTAATCACATTAAACAAAAGGGACTGCAGAGCAGGAACTCTGACATTCATCAGTGATGACCAACAGTTTGGCCATTTAATTTTACACAAAAAAATCTCCCCTCCAAGCCATAAGCAACTAATTAACAATATTTACATAGATAAAAATCCAATACCAAACCCCAATAAGCACTGAGCTTTCCAAATCAGTCAAACTGGAACCTTGAACACTGAAAACTGGACCTGCTTATGAATGTGAAACACTATATAAACTAACTTTAAATCACAACTGCTGTTTCTATACACATCTTCATATCATGTCCTTATCTGAACTGTGTTCAACTATTTACACTTTTGTAAATGCACATGGTTTGTATAAGAATATTTCAGATCTTGATTCCTATAGTACAATGTATTTCTACTTCTGTCAACAGTTTGACTTGTGCCTCCATAAGGATAGCACCAATAACACAAACAGCCCCCTAAAGAAGATCCCAATAATGTTGAATTATTCTGTTAGAAGTGTGTATCCTGTTCAACAAGAGTGATGTGACGTTTAAGTGGTAAATCTCTTAGTGGTTGATTCACATTGATAAATGTGAGGAGGGTTGAACAACGACAACTTAACCTGCCGTGGGTTTGCATTTGTGGTGCGTTGTGAGGCTAATGATTCAAGTGAATATGATCTTTTAACACGTCAAAGTATACAGTAGTATTGCTTAAAAATGTGTGTGTGTGTGTGTGTCTGTCTGCTTTAGGCTACTGTGCTATATGCTGCATTCTACATGATGCTTTCCTAAATAGCCTGTACATGTGGTTAGCTGCCCACTGTAATACACTGCATATTGTCAAATGTACAAATGTTCGCTGCAGAGATTAAACGACCATAGAAGATGAATACATGCAGTTCAGAACATAAACCAATATTTCACACCATCCCGTAGGCTCATGGTTTGACTTAACAGTATTATACGTACATGAGCATTGGAAAACTGTGTAAATATGTAGAAATAAGTCAATAATACAATGAAAACACAGGTAAGAAATATTCACCTTGTGTATCCTGTCTCAGTATCCTTGCTCAGGTCAAAGACAGCAGCCTATGGGTAGTACAGTCAGAAGGGAGGCAGCTAAAATCACACAAGCACTCGGACGGACACAGACAGCGAGTGGATGCATAGATGGAATTGGAGATCCAGAGGTAAACCCAGTCAAGAGCACAGGCCCTGACCGATATCAAGATAACAGTTGAAGAGACTGGAACTCGAGGTTAAAATCCAATTGATATTCACATCTCAAATCTCCCCGGCAAAGTCAACAGAAAGTCATGTTATAGTAATATCTCTGTTGTTATACTTTTACTAATCTAGGCTTCGTTTAACTATACACTCCTATAGATAAAGTCAGAGGCAAAGGGTTTGAATAAGGCAGGTTTAAAAAAACGAACAAAAATAACTGTTACGGATCAAGACGAATAACATCGTCAACAAAAAGCCATCAACAGTATGGGTGAAAACAACACAAATCCCTAAGTCAGTCCATAAAACAGACAGTCACATGGGCAAGTACTTTGTTTGTTCCTTTGAAACCCCATGTCTTTGTACAGTGAAGTCAATTGCTGATGTGAAACGTTAAAGGGATACTTTGGGATTTTGGCAATGAGGCCCTAACCCTTTATTTACTTGAAGGAAGTTAGAGGTAGTTTCACGAGCCACACCTATAGACTTCCAGTCATTGCGCTGACGCTAGTTAGCAAGGGATCGTGAAACTACCTCTAACTTCCTTCATACTGGACAGAGACATAAAAATGTTATCCACAAGCTCATCTGACTCTGGGGAAGGTCCCCATTGCCACAACCCTGAAGTATCCCTTTAATAACAAAACATAAATGAATCAGCTGGGCTTCAACTGTAACATATGAAACTCCCACCAACAAAAAAGTGTGACCTCAAATATATAAATATCAAGTAGCTCTTGTCCCTTCTCTTTAAAAATAAAACAAAAAAATCTGAACTGTTGCCATAACATGAAAACCTATTTACATGTATGTACACATATTGAAGTAAAAGAGTCATATATATATATATATATATATATGTATATACTGTATATCCTTCCCTGATCAGTTAAGGCCAAAGTGCTATGGGTGCGCAGCTTCTCCAAACTTTGTATAGGCTGCATTTGCATTTAAATGTTCCTAATTTTTTCCCAAAACAAAATTACAAAAAGCAAAATAACATCAAGCTCACGAGGCTCTTAAACTAGTGCTACGTTCTGTCTCAAACATATAAAACTAAGTAACTCTTGCATCTAGAAGAAAACTACCAAGCCTTTTTTACACCAGTTCATCTTTCTTCATTAGAAAAGCAAGCGTTGTACAGCATATACATAGTGCCAGCAGACATATGAGGACTGCCCAGGGACATCCTGTGGGCTTCCTGTAATGCCCTCTACCACTGAAAGAGGATCATGGGTAGTCTGTGTGAGTCGAGGAAAGTTGTCCATTGTCCAATGCTGATGGAGAGGGTAACAGGGGTATACCAGAGGCCTGGTTAACGCAGGTTTTGTAAGTACCCCCCCCCCCCCCCCCCGCTGTATGAGCAGGACTACAGTGTGACCAGAGTCTGGGGGTGAGCTCCAGGGATAAGGCCAATCAGAGCATGCCGAAGCCCTCACTGCCCTCACTGATGGCGAGCTTCAGCATCTTGTGCAGCTCCTCATAGGAGTCATAGGTAGGGAGGCACAGCTGGTTAAAACTAGAGAGAAAAGAATCCACAGAGTCAATTGACAGTTGTGTATGTGTTTATTCTACAAGATGTGTAGTGTGTCTGTGCATTATTCAAGTAAAGAACTGAAACCAACTACATAGTACATGCATATGAGCCAAGTACGAATGTGAGTGTAAATGTGCATATACTGTAAATGTCTGTCTGAGCGTGTGTGTTTGTGAGGGTGCGTGCATGCCCGTCCACTCACCAGGTGTGTGCGGTGGGCAGGGTGCTGTGTGTGGGAGCAGCGATGATCTGGAAGGAGGGGCAGAGGGTGCTGAAGCCCCCGGGGGGCAGCTGGGAGGAGCCGGTGGTGAACTGCAGCAGGCGAGCCAACTCCTCCTGGGTGAAGCTGGACACCACAGCCCAGAACCACTTCATCACCTAGGACAACACAACACCAGAACACAGTCAGCATGGTGCTCAACACAAGCAAATTTAACACATCTCCATCAATGCTGTAGCAAAGCAGTATCTTTCACCGTGTACTATGGGTCAGACCTAGTGATGTCACCCACCTTCTCTCTGAAGTGCCAAGACCCTCCTACGACCACAGCATGGGCCTTGAAGTCCTGGACATCGATATCCCCCGTACCACACAACAACAGCTAGGGACAAACAGACATTTAGAGGTCGATCGATTAATCGGAATGGCCGATTAATTAGGGCCGATTTCAAGTTTTCATAACAATCGGAAATCCGTATTTTTGGACACCGATTTGGACGCTTTTTTTTTTTTACACCTTTATTTAACTAGGCAAGTCAGTTAAGAACACATTCTTATTTTCAATGACGGCCTAGGACCGGTGGGTTAACTGCCTTGTTCAGGGGCAGAACGACAAATTTTTACCCTGTCAGCTCGGGGATTCAATCTTGCAACCTTACAGTTAACTAGTCCAACGCTCTAACCACTTGCTTTACATTGCACTCCACGAGGAGCCTGCCTGTTACGCGAATGCAGTAAGAAGCCAAGGTAAGTTGCTAGCTAGCATTAAACTAATCTTATAAAAAACAATCAATCAATCAATCATAATCACTAGTTAACTACACATGGTTGATGATATTACTAGTTTATCTAGCGTGTCCTGCGTTGCATATAATCGATGCGGTGCGCATTCGCGAAACAGGACTGTCGTTGCTCCAACGTGTACCTAACCATAAACATCAATGCCTTTCGTAAAATCAATACACAGAAGTATATATTTTTAAACCTGCATATTTAGCTAAAAGAAATCCAGGTTAGCAGGCAATATTAACCAGGTGAAATTGTGTCACTTCTCTTGCGTTCATTGCACGCAGAGTCAGGGTATATGCAACAGTTTGGGCCGCCTGGCTCGCTGCGAACTAATTTGCCACAGAGAGAAATTGTCCTATAATTCCTATAATAACTACAACCTAAAACTTCTTACCTGGGAATATTGAAGACTCATGTTAAAAGGAACCACCAGCTTTCATATGTTCTCATGTTCTGAGCAAGGAACTTAAACGTTAGCTTTCTTACATGGTACATATTGCACTTTTACTTTCTTCCCCAACACTTTGTTTTTGCATTATTTAAACCAAATTGAACATGTTTCATTATTTATTTGAGGCTAAATTGATTTTATTGATGTATTATATTAAGTTAAAATAAGTGTTCATTCAGTATTGTTGTAATTGTCATTATTACAAATACATTATCAAATATACAAATATATATATATATATTTTTATCGGCCGATTAATCGGTATCGGCTTTTTTTGGCCCTCCAATAATCTGTATCGAAAAATCATAATCGGTCGACCTCTAATTTAGACATTACAGGGCCATAAGAGTGACATTTAGAATATATGACAAGGGATGTACGCTTGGAACGTATGACAGTGAATGTGATTTTATGCAGCATACCTCCAGCTCATTCTCATCAAATATGGCCAAAAGGTTCTCTGGAACAAGTTCATTCAAACCTGCAATTCACAAAACAGTTTGTTGCCTATCCCCTTACAGAGATTCCAGATTAGACACACAGGTGAATGTGAAGAGGCCATACAATATCTACGTTTGTATCCTTACCTTTGAGAAAGTGCTCCACCTCGTCTCGCACCTGACTGGCGAGCCTGTACTGGGCCAGCAGGTTCAGATAATGCATCTTGTTCTCATTGTTGACAGCAATCTGAGCTCCTCCAGATATCAGCTCCACCACCTGCAGTGACAGAGTAACAGAGCTCAGGACATGACTGACAACACATACCGAACCTTACACACTACCTCTACTTTTACACACTCCACTTCTATTTAGGAGTCCTAAGCAGTCTGCCAAGGAAATCATATGGGTTTCTTCTGTTTAGTTATTGCTTTATTTTTTCTGTGAGATGACTTGGTGGATAAGGGAAGTCATGTCAAATAGAATGATTGCCTCATCACCTTCTCCAGCTGTCCTGACTTGCTGTACTTCTCCTCGGCAAACACCAGGTCCATTTCACTGATATCATTGTTTAGGATGACACAGACTTTCATTTTGTAGAACTCCTGATCATCCGTCTCAAAGTACTGCCGTGGAAAATGAAATAAAAACACAGGAAAATGGAATTGAAATAAACACGTCATTCTATCTCGGCGAAACAATAAGGATGACTTATCCACTTAGAGCGGCAGGTTTAGATCTTAATATGTTCTATAAACACCACAACATACAACTGGAAAGCTATGAAATAAACACATCTCCTTTCATGGCCTTGTGAACAATGCAACACTTACAGTTTGATACCAACTAGGGCTGGGCGATATGGCCAAAATCTCATATCCCGATATAGGATCATTTTCTGTCAATTCAATTTATAAATAGTTTATATAAAATGACCACATGTAAAGGCCTATTTCTTATTACATTTTGAATTATACTCAACAAATAAAAAGGTACTTACTCATATTTGATTATTTATTTTATTTAGAAACTGTGCAAATGTTCAATGAAGCACGAAACAAAATCTAAAATATGAATGTATAAAATCTAAAAAAGGTAAATACCTGAATACCTGACACGGCACGTGTGGAAGAACTCAAAGCGTTGTCCAATTGGCAAAAAATATTGCCGTAAAGAGTGTGATTTGCGACAACGAAATGAACAATAGAGCACAATATGAAACGATAAGACGCTTTTCTATCGTCACACGATATATATCGTCATATCGCCCAGCCCTAATACCAACTAGCCGAAGCATAGAGGTAAACATTGGGAGTGAGGTCGAACTCCAGTTCCTCTGAGCGGCTGTGGGACTGGGGTGGAGGATGTACCTTGTAGTTCATCCTGAGTCCGATGATCTGGGCTAGGAAGGAGCGGGTGAAGCGAGCACGGACCATCTGCTTGTAGGCCCCGCCCAGGGCTGACTCGTACAGGCACTTCCCCACCACGCGGCCGGCAAACTCATACATCTTCAGACGCAGGTGGGCCGGCCGCTCTGCATTGGGGTGGACCTGGGAAGACAGGCAAACACATTACCTCACTATCATATTGGCAAAGTCAGTGAATATTGACCCTAGCCGTATTGTGTTAGTTGTGCTGGTGAGAAAGGAGGTCTTACCAGGCCCTGGTTGTCGTCACTGAAGCGAGTGAACAGCTGATTGGTGGTGTCAAACAGGGTCTTACAGATGAGCTCAAACCACTCCCTTCGCGGCCCTCCCCAGTCCAGAGCTAGGGGCCAACACAACACACAAACTTAGTCATTCAACAGCGCTTACCACAAACAACACCAGCTGACTGTCCTGTCATCTTCTGTATGTTGAGTGTTGATCTTACCTTCCTCATCCTGGAACACCACCTCAAAGTTCTTACTCCAGTCCGACACGGAGAAGTTCCGGGTGGATTTCAGAGACTGGGGAGAGAATTCTTTTGTAATTTTCAATTTCCACTCATTGTCATCATATGAGTCTGCTGTAGCAGTTCTTAATCTCACTGCGGCTCGGAGAGTAGTTGCACAGTGGGTTCACTCACCGAGTCCAGGATGCAGTGGCGTGTGATCTTCAGGCAGGTCTTGGTGCGAGGTCTCTTGGAGTGGATGTGTCTGAGCTCCCTCTGGAAGAAGCTCACCTTGTCCTGGAACGTCTCCGAGCCTCCTGTCAACGGCATAAAAAACATACAGATCTTAACCATGTACTCCCCATGGACACTGAATTGGAAGAGGAAAGAAACTAGGGCTGACCCCATTTAGTCGACTGGTCGGTAGGCTGTTGGTTGACCGAGATTTCTTTAGTTGAGCAGTAGCAAAAAATAAATACAAACGTTAATGGTGTAGACACCTGTCTGATTGGCACCTGTCTGAGCGGACTAATCCATTATAGAGGCTGTAGGGATGGCATAGTCCATCACTCTAAGACATGTGCTATTGAAATTGTATATGGTTATATTATGTAAGAACAATGGCGCAACACTAATAACAATTATATTATTTATAACAAATGCGCTTTCTCCCATGTTGGATAGCGGTCGCAGTTCTGAAACATCAGTGCGCTGTTGAATTGGCACCTTTTCCTAGACCAGCAAAGTTATCAGCATGCATATTGGTGTTGAGAACAATGCGGTTGAGGCAGCAGTGGAGTTAGGAGACGAGAAAACAGCCTTTTCCTTAATTGCCTAAGAAAAGTGAGGAGAGAGGAAACCAACTTAATTAGGTCTATAATCAATAGCCTAACTGTTAAATGTGCCTGGCTATATAAATCATCCATGTACAGAAATGTACAGAAATAAGACAGATCCTGCTTCTGTTGCCAGTTTGAGTGTTTGTTTAATAGCCTGCTGATTCTGTGAGCACCAAGCCTCATGTAACCACAACATGTTGGATAAACAATTTCACAAATTCGGCTGTTTATAATCTTTGCTATGCTGTAATAAAGGCATTGGACTTTTTTCCCGTTAGAACAGCCTCTCTGGTATTATTTATAATCTATTTAGTGTTGTTTACACTGTTCTAAATTGTCAGGAAAATTATATTTATAATAATAACCCTCCTTATTGTTATTATTACTATTATTATTATTGATTGTCAATATAATAATAAGTAATGCCATTATAATTAGTAGGCTTAGTATAGCAGCCTTCCCCTTTACCTCCTGAGCAATCAGAAAACATTCCCCCGTTTTGAGTTTATTTGTCACGTCCTCTGCATCCATTTTTCTGTCACGTGTTACGGTGTTCAGAGTTCATCACCAATTAATTGCTGTGATTATGATACAGTGCGTTTGGAAAGTATTCAGAATCCTCGACTTTTTCCACATTTTGTTACGTTACAGCTTTATTCTACAATGGATAAAAATAAATAAAATCTTCATCGATCAACACACAACCTCATAATAACAAAGCAAAAACAGGTTTTTAGACAATAAAAAACAGAAATACCTTATTTACATAAGAATTCAGACCCTTTGCTAAGAGACTCGAAATTGAGCTCAGGTGCATCCTGTTTCCATTGACCATCCTTGAGATGTTTCTACAACTTGATTGGAGTTCACCTGTGGTAAATTCAATTGATTGGACATGATTTGGAAAGAGCCCCGAAACAGGATTGTGTCAAGGCACAGATCTGGGGAAGGGTACCAAAAAAATGACTGGAGCATTGAAGGTCCCCAAGAACACAGTGGCCTCCATCATTCTTAAATGGAAGAAGTTTAGAACCACCAATACTATTCCTAGAGCTGGCCACCAGGCCAAACTGAGCAATCGTAGGAGAAGGGCCTTGGTCAGGGAGGTGACCAAGAACCTGATGGTCACTCTGACAGAGCTCCAGAATTTTTCTGTGGAGATGGGATAACTTTCCAGAAGGACAACCATCTCTGCAGCACTCCACCAATCAGTCCTTTATGGTAGAATGGCCAGACGGAAGCCACTCCTCTGTAAAAGGCACATGACATTCCGCTTAGTTTGCCAAAAGGCACCTAAAGGACTCTCAGACCATGACAAACAAGATTAAACTCCTTGGCCTGAATGCCAAGCATCACGTCTGGAGGACACCTGGCACCATCCCTGCGGTGAAGCATGGTGGTGGCAGCATCATGCTGTGGAGATGTTTGTCAGTGGCAAGGACTTGGAGACTAGTCAGGATCGAGGGAAAGATGAACGGATCAAAGGAGATCCTTGATGAAAACCTGCTCCAGAGAGCGCAGGACCTCAGACTGGGGTGAAGGTTCACCTTCCAACAGGGAAACGATCCTAAGCACACAGCCAAGACGATGCAGGAGTGGTTTCGGGACAAGTCTCTGAATGTCCTTGAGTAACCCAGCCAAAGCTCGGACTTGAATCCGAGACCTGAGCTTTTCAGGTCTCTCCAGAATCTCTCTGGAGAGACCTGAAAATAGCTGTGCAGCAACGCTCCCCATCCAACCTGACAGAGCTTGAGAGGATCTGCAGAGAAGAATGGGAGAAACTCCCCAAATACAGTTGTACCAAGCTTGTAGCGTCATAACCAAGAAGACACAAGGCTGTAATCGCTGCCGAAGGTGCTTCAACAAAGCGTCTGAATACTTATGTAAATGTAATATTTCAGTCTTTTTTATTTCTAAAAACCTGTTTTTGATTTGTCATTATGGGGTATTGTGTGTAGATTGATTTAATACATTTTAGAATACGGCTGTAACGTAACAAAATGTAGAAAAAGTCAAGGGGTCTGAATACTTTCCGAATGCACTGTACTATAAGTCAGGCCCTATTGGTCACGTGCATGCGATGCATACATGTGTCATGTAAAGAGAGCAAGGGTTGATGGAATAGAGAATGTAAATGGCTCTAATTATGTTGCAGCTTTAGCAACACGGACAGCGGCATTAACACTGTTGATATTCTGTGGTGATCGCTGTAGTGGGGAGGAGAGGGTGCGAGTCACACAGTGTCATTTTCTTACACACAATCAAATCAAGTGCGGTTGGACTCCCTCTAGTCATTAGGGTGTCTTAATTATTTAATCAAAACAGTGAGCTTAAAGCATCGGACAAGCTCAGTGAATATAGTTGATTTGATTAAAATACATAGCATGTGTCTATATATGGAAAATGCAAGTTTTAAAAAAGGAAACCAACCGATATTCTTGTGCAGGAAACGGATGAAGGTGGCAGCCATGATGTTTCTGTCTTTACAGCTCAGCTCCACTGGCGGCTGGATCCCATCATCCACCACTAGAGTCAGGTACTTGTGAACGGGGTCAGGGCCGTAGTATGTGAACTGGAAGGGACAGCAGAGGATGGTGAACACACCAGCTCATTAAATCTACTGATAAAAGGTCAGAAAGTATTATGTGGACATCGTACAGTGTTTCAGAGCAGTTCTGCTTGTCCTACCTTTGTCCCTGGACACACTCGAAAGGTAAAAAGGCGCCATGGAATAATTTTCAGGTAAAACTCCTTCACGGACAGTTGCTGTGTAGCAGAAAAGTACATTTTCCAGTCAATGACAAGTCTGCAACACACCCAACTGTAGATTATGTCCTATTTCTATAAAAGCCTTCCCTTTCTATCCCCTCTTCACCCACCTTTGGGGATATGTAGCAGTAGACCTTTTTGGGTTTCTTGACCTTCTCTGGCTGGTCTTCTACAGGGGAGTCATGCTCGACCTCCTCGTCCCCCATGGAGGGTCTACTCTGAGGGGCCATCAGAGCCGAGGCTGGGAGCTGCCACGAGGAGTTACTGTAGTTACTGTAGTTCCCTGTGCCGTAGAGGTACGCCTCAAAGTAGATGCTGATCCCTGGAGTTGACACGTTCTTCTCCACACAGTTCTTCTCATTCTCTGTGGGGGAGGTGGAAGAGTAGCAGTTGAAACACAGGAGCGATGTAAGAGATTTTACTACACAAAGAACAAAAGTCTTCATATACACTGTACATGATCTAATTTTGAGTATGATAGGCTGACTTGCTGAAATATTTCCTTCACCTCGGCCTGTGTAATCGTACCCTAAAATAGGACCCTTACTCACCACTGAGAACGATGATGTCAAACTCCCCATTGCTGATGGGCAGGTCGTTATAGGAGATGCGTGCCCGAAAACAGCCCTTCTTCCTAAGGGTGATCTTCAGCAGTACCTGGCACAGCTGCTTGTTGGACGTCACTGACTTACTGTAGTACTCCTCCAGGCTGTCGTCATCCACTGTGCCCAACTGATAGGAGGCAGACACAAAATGGATTCCCAGTTTCCACTTTTACAGTCTAAAATCCGGAAACAATTGACTTCAGGCTGTTATATGAGGATTGTTATATTGGGTCTCAAGTGTCTTACCGAGTGGACGTGGACACTGTAGTTGACCTCGTCTATGAGTGAGGTGGAGTTACTGGTGGGGTTGCCATACTCGTCCCGGGGCTCAATCTGCAGGGTATGCTGCTGGCCATATACTAAGACCAGCGTGGAGAAGTGGTAGGCTATCTTCGTTTTAGATGGGACCACTGTCCCTGAAATGAACACAGAAAATAAGGGAAACAGATGAGCATTGAAGGAACGTTTCAAATTAAAGTATGTAGTGTTTACCAGTATAATACAAGCAATGGCCCTGAGACAACAGAGAAAAACAACTCTCTTTCATTTACACAAAGGTTCAAGTTGCTTCCATGTTAAGGGAGCATTTCAACACGTATCAAGCCTGATTGATCAAAGCTGTAGAGCATGATGACAAATTAAATCATTCCAAACATTGTAATAAACAACCAGATGAAAGTAAAATGTTCCCGAAAAATATTGATTTTGTCTTAAATAAACTTGATGTCATGATCAGCATCACATCATGCTATATTTAGTAAACAAAGCCAAACTACAAACCAGATTGTGATGAAGAATACTATTAACAGCCTTATTATCGTGCTATGAGGACAAGCAATGGAAAGAACATTGGAAGAAACATTGGCATTATAATAAGGGGTATCAACATTTCTGGTCTGGGTGGCCATTCATTCATTCCTACTAGGCAACTTCAAAGTTATGTTCTTTATGAGCAAAAGCACATGATTATCAATATCACTTACTTAAATGTCATCCATGCTTTGTATTAAATCTTACAAATATAGCACAGTCCTGTCCTGAAATGGGTTACTTACACAGCCCAAAAGGTCATGACCTTACCTGGCTGGAATATCTTGTAGTAGGGGCTGTAGGCCACGTTGAGTCCTCCCAGTTTGACGGCCACCTCATAGCGTCCGGCCTTTCGGACAGTGAAGGTCACTTTGACCACGTTGGACTCAGGCTCCTGCAGAACCTCCTGGGTAACGGGGATGTCTAGGGCCAGCTCTATGTGGGTGATGTTGACCCTTAACCCCACGGGCCGGTGGGCAGGGAAGGGCTGGCCGTTCTTATAGAAGAGCTGGGGTAGAGAGTCAGAGAAAACCATGAGAAACCCTGGCAGGAAGTCTAGCACCACAACTTGTGCCAGAACACCATCCTGCCGACAGTCTATTCATTGTGTGCTTTATGATCCCAATAGAAACCCAACAAACAAGCCAAATAACAGAATGACTGATTTCAATCTGCAGAAACAAAAAAAACTACATCCAAATGTATCCTTCCTCCACACTCTTTAATACTTGATGTAGGTTGTTGTGTTTTAATCAGTTTCAAACAGAAACTAAACTCTTAAAATCCAGAAATTACTGAAGCAGACTTCAGATTTCAAGCCATTAGGTGGGTAAGGATCTTACCTGAACACAGAAGCTCATAGTTTGGCCCACTTCCTGTGGGTCCTTCCAATCCCATGACACATTGCAGGAGCGCGGGTCCAGGTAGTTCCCCCGTACATAGTCATAGATGCTGCGGTCTCCCCTCCTCCCAGGGTCATCATTCTGCAGGAAGCTAACCACCCGCGCAGCGAGCTCACATAGGAACTTGATGGTAAAGACAAACGCTATGATGGAAACAGTAATTCCACCTGACAGGGGGAGACATTGTGTCAGAGAGCTAAATGTGATTAAATGCACAGCACACTGAGGATGGCTCATACATATCTCATTAGTAGAGAGACCATTTGCAATGCAATATTACTTCAAAGAATGCCCTCCAGGTCTATTTGATTTAATGAACTGCAGATAAGCAGTAACTGTATGGGTAAAGCTTGAAAGTCTTGGGACACAAACAGTATCACAAGTTCAAATATGTACTAGTATTTCAACAAGTTCAAAGTTCTCCCTGATAATTCTTAACTACAAGTTAGTTTAGACTCCAGGCCTGGCTGACAGGCACCCATCCCCTACTTCAAACAGCTACGGTCAGTAGAACTCACTCACCAATCACGTAAAACATGAGGTCCCTTATCAGAAAGCAAAGTGCCACAGTACAGCCAAATATAAGAGCTCCCGCTGAAAGAGAAACAAAGACAGACAGCATACTTCACTTGACTTTCACAGCACAGAAGGAGCTTTCAACAGACATTTCATATAAAGCTGACGTGCTCTAGTGTACACCATTCATTCTGAGAGGCATACTTACAGATCAACTTGGAGGATTGATTTGTATTTCACTTTTGTTTTCTGATTCATCTGTAGATAATAAACCTTTAAACGTAGCACACACCCAGGTTGGACTCTGCATCCAGGACATTCATCAGGAAACCTATTAGGTCCATGTTGTCCTGCACTAGCCAAGTACTGCAGTATATGGACTAGGGCTGACCCCATTTAGTCCACTGGACGATTGTTTGGTCGATAGGCTGTTGGTCGACAGAGATTTCTTTAGTCAAGCAGTGGCTTAAGAATGTATGACACGAGGCACCTGTCTGATACACGCCTGTCTGAGTGGACTAATACATTGCGGAGGCTGCGTGGGTGGCACACCAATATCACCAGTACTACTAATTACAATGTTTGTTTGGTTACGGTCATTTCTGTTAATGCATTCAATATAGTACTATTACAGTCTAACCGTCATTGTAGGAGTGGACACGTTGTTTGCAGAGCGCACAACACTTGTGAGAAAAAAAGTTGTGGTTTATTTAATTATATTTACGAGTTGTCAATTTATTCATTGTCTTTTGTTTGGAGCGCTCCTGTCAATCTTGAGTACGCACCTGATTTCGCAAAGAAGTAGGCCTAGGCTACCTGGCCTGGGCGCAAATGTAGGCCTATAAATGTTCCCGTTTGGGGATTTGATACCATTTTGAATTGTCTTAACTCATCACCACTGTGGAGCTTCTCAAAGTAATTTTGTCTTCGCCTTAAACCGCAAATAAATTAAGTCTGTTTTTACATCCATTGAGAATGACAAAAGTTGTGTGTCTGTCTGAGCTCACCAGCGTGGGAAACTCTCGAGGGCCCAGAATATTTTATACAGTGTTGCAAGTTTGCTAGCATGAGCTTCAGGCCAGACCAAGTTAATGGTTGATACAATGTTTCAAGTTCATTGCAGAAAGGCCATGCATAGCAAATATGATTAATAGGATATTTATTTTTTAAATCAGGACATTTTCTACCTGCAGTCTGCAATGTTTTTAATTTGTTGGCTTTATGTAGGCTATTTTTAAATATTGTCAATGGCAATAGAAGTTACTTTGAGATTTGTATCAATTTAATTTAGATAGAATTTTGATTAACCACATAATATTGATTGAGATATGAAGACATTATAAATTAAATGAAACTGTTCCATGAAAATGTGCAAATGAGAATCCTAACTGGTTGGCAGATCAGTAGAAACGGTAGGATAACTTGGCACTCCAAATTGAAAAGGCTGCCGACCGCTGGTGTAGCCTATTACCGGCAACTTCAGGAAAGTAATGGCAGAATCTGCGAAGGCCAGATCTCCCTCTTTAGTAATTTGTGCGTCTTCATTTTTAATCGCAGTGCTTAAAGCATCAGACAAGCTCAGTAGCTTACACATAGTTGATTTTATTCAAATATAGGGTGTGTCTATATATATGGAAAAATACACATTTACAAAAAAATATATTTTGTACTTTTTTTCTCCTCAATTTCGTGTGGGGCGGCAGGTAGCCTAGTGGTTAGAGTGTTAGACTAGTAACCGAAAGGTTGCAAGATTGAATCCCCGAGCTGACAAGGTAAAAATCTGTCGTTCTGCCCCAAAACACGGCAGTTAACCCACAGTTCCTAGGCCGTCATTGAAAATAAGAACTTGTTCTTAACTGACTTGCCTAGTTAAATAAAAGGTACAAAATAAAATATCCAATTGGCAGTTACAATCTTGTCCCATCGCTGCAACTCCCGTACAGACTCAGGAGAGGGCAAGGTCGAGAGCCATACGTCCTCTGAAACATGACCTTGCCAAGCTGCACTACTTCTTGACACACTGCTCGCTTAACCTGGAAGCCAGCTGCACCAATGTGTCGGAGGAAACACCGTCCAACAGGTGACCGAATTCAGCATGCATGTGCCTGGCCCGCCACAAGGAGTCACTAGAGTGCAATAGAACAAGGACATCCCGACCGGCTAAACCCTCCCGTAACCCAGACAACGCTGGACTAATTGTGTGTCTCCTGGTCACGGCCAGCTGTGCCACAGCCTGGGATCCTGACCCGGGTCTGTTAGACCGCTGCGCCACTCGGGAGGCCCACATTTAAACATTTCAATCGATTGGTCGAAAGAACAGACGACTCTCGGTTGACCAAGTTTTTTTTTTAGTTGGGAACAGCCCTAATGTGGACACTGTTAATTCACTGATGCACCACATAACAAAGGCAAATCAAGATTTTCCGGGAATAGGAGTTAGGCTATTCTTGGCGTCAGAGAAGATACCCATCACAGGAAGCATAGCTATTTGCTAATTGAGAGTGTATAGGCCAATGAGAATCGGTGTGTGTACTACAATATGTAAATTAGGATAGGAAATGGTACATTGGAGAATTGTAATGTAACAACATAGGCCTAGGCTACCTTCTTAACATTATGTGGTTGCACTTTTTTTGGGGGGGGGGGGGGGGTGAAAGATTTGATTTATGATTACGATTTTTAAAATCCAAAACATCCATGTACAAGCAACAACAAGCAGACGCACACAAACATCCACAACATCATCCCCACCCAGACCCACCTGCTCACACCCCCATCTTCAGCACTAGGCTTACTCTCCCCCACATGACTTCAAACCGCACCATTTTGTATCTCTCCGTCGCCTACGCACATTTAGATAATAAAGCATTTGACATTTCCATTGGGTTAACGATTTATTTCCAGTTAAGTATACGTTTTCTCAAGATGATTGATGAGAAAAGTATCGTCCAGCCCATCGGGTATCTCACTCCACCCTCATATGCCATGTCTTGAAATATGCAGACAGACGGATTATAAGTAAATTTACATTGTAATATTCTGACAGGCAATTTTCTAACTCCTCCAATAACTTTTGGGCTTTATAGCATTCCCAGAAGGCATGGATTATTGAGTCATTGTTCGTTTTACACTTAAGACATGACCCGTTGCGCTGTAGAATGTAGCATGCGCATCTTCAATATGTACCCATTGTTCCTCTTTAATCTTTTAACTATACATCACAAGTAAAGTCCCTGAGTGGCGAGTTGATACAATTCCAGGTCTGGAAGGTTAAAACCACCCTCTGATTTAGGAAGATGTAAAACTTTCCTTTTTATTCTATGAGTTCTATTTGCCCATATAAAGTCTGTTATGACTGAGTACTTGTTTAAAGAATCTAGTCGAATCTATTATTTTTACTATTTCGATAATTTTGTTTTTTCCCCCCATGCAAATCTTCTATCCTGAGATTTTAGAATATTCTGAAAATATCTTTAGCAAAGGGGGGCAATGAGTTTTCAATATTGGTCAGGTACAGTGCATTCAGAAAGTATTCAGAACCCCTTCTCTTTTTCCACATTTGGATACGTTACAGCCTTATTCTACAATGGATTAAATAAATAAAAATCGTCAATCTACACATAATACCCCATAATGACAAAGCGAAAACAGATTAAAAAAATTTAAATAAGAGAAATACCTTATTTACATAAGAATTCATACCCTTTGCTATTAGACTTGAAATTGAGCTCAGTGGCATCCTGTTTCCATTGATCATCCTTGAGATGTTTCTACAATTTGGGAGTCCACCTGTGGTAAATTCAATTGATTGGACATGATTTGGAAAGGCACACACCGGTCTATATAAGGTTCCACAGTTGACAGTGCATGTCAGAGCAAAAACTAAGCCATGAAGTCAAAGGAATTGTCCGTAGAGCTCCGAGACAGGATTGTGTCGAGGCACAGATCTGGGGAAGGGTACTAAAACATTTCTGCAGCATTGAAGGTCCCCAAGAATACAGTGGCCTCCATCATTCTTAAATGGAAAAAGTTTAGAACCACCAAGACTCTTCCTAGAGCTGGCTGCCCGGCCAAACTAAGCAATAGAGAGAGAAGGGCCTTGGTCAGGGAGGTGACAAAGAACCCAATGGTCATTCTGAGAGAGCTCCAGGGTTCCTCTGTGGAGATGGGATAACCTTCCAGAAGGACAACCAGCACTTCACCAATGAGGCCTTTATATGGTAGAGTGGCCAGAATGAAGCCACTCCTCAGTAAAAGGCACATGGCAACCCACTTAAAGTTTACCAAAAGGAACCTAAGGGACTTTGACCATGAGAAACAAGATTCTCTGGTCTGATGAAACCAAGATTGAACTCTTTGACCTGAATGCCAAGCGTCCCGTCTGGAGGAAACCTGGCACCGGCAGGGACTGGGAGACCAGTTAGGATCGAGGGAAAGATAAACGGAGCAAAGTGCAGAGAGATCCTCGATGAAAACCTGCTCCAGAGCGCTCAGGACCTCAGACTGTGGTGATGGTTCACCTTCCACCAGGACAACGACCCTTAGCAGACAGCCAAGACAATGCAGGAGTGGCTTCGGGACAAGTCTCTGAATGTCCTTGTGTGACCCAGCCAAAGACCGAACTTGAACCCGATCGAGCATCTCTGGAGAGACCCGAAAATAGCTGTGCAGTGACGCTCCTCATCCAACCTGACAAAGCTTAAGAGGACCTGCAGAGAAGAATGGGAGAAACTCCCAAAATACAGGTCTGGCAAGCTTGTAGCATCATACCCAAAAAGACTCGAGGCTGTAATCGCTGTTAAAAGTGCTTCAACGAAGTACTGAATGCACTGTATGAGCATTGTTAAACTTATGGGTCTGTAATAGAGGTCGACCGATTAATCGGAATGGCCGATTAAATTCGGGGCCGATTTCAAGTTTTCATAACAATCGGAAATCCGTATTATTGGGCGCCGATTTGCCGTTTTTTTTTTTTTTACACCTTTATTTAATCTTTAATTTAACTAGGCAAGTCCGTTAAGAACACATTCTTATTTTCAATGACGGCCTAGGAACGTTCTGCCTAGTTCAGGGGCAGAACGACAGATTTTTAACCTCAGGTGTCAGCTCGGGGGATCCATTCTTACAGTTAACTAGTCCAATGCTCTAACACCTGATTACATTGCACTCCACGAGGAGCCTGCCTGTTACGCGAATGCAGTAAGCTAAGGTAAGTTGCTAGCTAGCATTAAACTTATCTTATAAAAAACAATCAATGACTGTCATTGCTCCAATGTGTACTTAACCATAAACATCAATTCCTTTCTTAAAATCAAAACACAAGTATATATTTTTAAACCTGCATATTTAGCTAAAAGAAATCCAGGTTAGAAGGCAATATTAACCAGGTGAAATTGTGTAATTTCTCTTGCGTTCATTGCACGCAGAGTCAGGGTATATGCAACAGTTTGGGCCGCCTGGCTCTTTGCGAACTAATTTGCCAGAATTTTACGTAATTATGACAACATTGAAGGTTGTGCAATGTAACAGGAATATTTAGACTCATGGATGCCACCCGATAGATAAAATACGGAACGGAATAAACGTTTTGTTTTTGAGGTGATAGTTTCCGGATTAGTCAAAGGTATATGGTTTAGAGAGAAAGAGTCGACGCGTTATAATTCCTGTAATAACTTGCGGCTGAATTTGAAAGGGGTTCCTTTGTTATTTTACCGTTCATGTCTTCCATAGAGAATGTCTTGATCTTCTTCAAATAAGGTCTGTGTTTCGTGCAGGCTTAAACTGCCTCGACGTTTTGATACCCGTGTAAATCTCACTAGGATAAGGTAACGTTTGTCAACATATTTTCATAAATCCACTCTACAAAAAAATGTATCTTCGCTTATATTTATCCAATATTGATCAGAGTTACCTTGTCCTATGGATATCTACACAGTTATACAATTGGCACGGTGATGTAAGCCTACACGAAACACAGGCCTTATTTTAAGTGAATCTAAAAAATTAACCGCTTTTCAGATTTTGCTAGAATGTGTCATGGGAATTATGACTCGCACTTTGGTTGTCATTTCTTACCATGACCATTATTAAAATAGGATTTCCTGCATATAAAAATTCAAGTTTTTGTTTTCAACATTCATCACAAGTAACTTAAACTCTAGTTTTATTCAAACAGTTGAGAGTATGTCTCCTAAGCAGATTCTTCAGTATCATTGTCACTTCAGAGCTGTGTGCGTGTGTGTGTATTTATGTATTATATTAAGTTAAAATAAAAGTGTTCATTGTTCATTCAGTATTGTTGCAATTGTCATTATTACAAAAATGTGTGTGTGTATGATATATATATATATACAGTGGGGCAAAAAAGTATTTAGTCAGACACCAATTGTGCAAGTTCTCCCACTTAAAAAGATGAGAGAGGCCTGTCATTTTCATCATAGGTACACTTCAACTATGACAGACAAAATGAGAAAATAAAATGCAGAAAATCACATTGTAGGATTTTTAATGAATTTATTTGCAAATTATGGTGGAAAATAAGTATTTGGTCAATAACAAACAAGCAAGATTTCTGGCTCTCACAGACCTGTAACTTCTTCTTTAAGAGGCTCCTCTGTCCTCCACTCGTTACCTGTATTAATGGCAACTGTTTGAACTTGTTATCAGTATAAAAAGACACCTGTCCACAACCTCAAACAGTCACACTCCAAACTCCACTATGGCCAAGACCAAAGAGCTGTCAAAGGACACCAGAAACAAAAAATTGTAGACCTGCACCAGGCTGGGAAGACTGAATCTGCAATAGGTAAGCAGCTTGGTTTGAAGAAATCAACTGTGGGAGCAATTATTAGGAAATGGAAGACATACAAGACCACTGATAATCTCCCTCGATCTGGGGCTCCACGCAAGATCTCACCCCGTGGGGTCAAAATGATCACAAGAACGGTGAGCAAAAATTCCAGAACCACACGGGGGGACCTAGTGAATGACCTGCAGAGAGCTGGGACCAAAGTAACAAAGCCTACCATCAGTAACACACTACGCCGCCAGGGACTCAAATCCTACAGTGACAGACGTGCCCCCCTGCTTAAGACAGTACATGTCCAGGCCCGTCTGAAGTTTGCTAGAGAGCATTTGGATGATCCAGAAGAAGATTGGGAGAATGTCACATGGTCAGATGAAACCAAAATATAACTTTTTGGTAAAAACTCAACTCGTCGTGTTTGGAGGACAAAGAATGCTGAGTTGCATACAAAGGACACCATACCTACTGTGAAGCATGGGGGTGGAAACATCATGCTTTGGGGCTGTTTTTCTGCAAAGGGACCAGGACGACTGATCCGTGTTAAGGAAAGAATGAATGGGGCCATGTATCGTGAGATTTTGAGTGAAAACCTCCTTCCATCTGCAAGGGCATTGAAGATGAAACGTGGCTGGGTCTTTCAGCATGACAATGATCCCAAACACACCGCCCGGGCAACGAAGGAGTGGCTTCGTAAGAAGCATTTCAAGGTCCTGGAGTGGCCTAGCCAGTCTCTAGATCTCAACCCCATAGAAAATCTTTGGAGGGAGTTGAAAGTCCGTGTTGCCCAGCAACAGCCCCAAAACATCACTGCTCTAGAGGAGATCTGCATGGAGGAAAGGGCCAAAATACCAGCAACAGTGTGTGAAAACCTTGTGAAGACTTACAGAAAATGTTTGACCTTTGTCATTGCCAACAAAGGGTATATAACAAAGTATTGAGATAAACTTTTGTTATTGACCAAATACTTATTTTCCACCATAATTTGCAAATAAATTCATTAAAAATCCTACAATGTGATGTTCTGGATTTTTCCCCCTCATTTTGTCTGTCATAGTTGAAGTGTACCTATGATGAAAATGACAGGCCTCTCTCATCTTTTTAAGTGGGAGAACTTGCACAATTGGTGGCTGACAATACTTTTTTGCACCACTGTATATATATATGTAAAAAAAAATGTTTTTTTTTTAAATAAATCAGCCGATTAATCGGTATCGGCTTTTTTGTCCTCCAATAATCGGCATTGAAAAATCATAATCGGTCGACCTCTAGTCTGTAATCAGCAGGGGACTGTCCCATATTGTCTTGGTTTTAATATAACTGTTTGATACATGGAACTAGGAAGCACTGAATTGAGTGACATGTGTTGTCATTTGTGTAAATAGCTACGTGTGCAAAAATAATGTTCACTGAGTAAAAAAACTATAATCCCCCCTCACCCACACACCTGTTACTGTCAAATTCAACACAACAAAAACAATATCTGTGGGCTACACTGCACATTATTACATTGTACACTTTCTGCCTGTGGACATCTGTTCTACAAATGTGCCAGCAGAGCATGATACCCTTTTGTTGGCATAATTTATCTCTTTCAGGCAGAGAGTACGCCTGGCTTACCCCTTTTTATGCACTGTATTGAAAAAGTGAGAAAGAGGGAAAGTGTTGTGTTCCTTTCGCCTCTATAGTGGCATCCAGCTTAAGCCAGGCCCAGCTCCAGCTACACTTGATCCCTGAACCCACTTGTTTAACAAGCATTGTCACCTCATTTTCTCATTATGAAAATTAACCACATAAGTTACTGTAGAGGGAAAACATTAGTTAACAGATAGTGGTTAGTTCTTCTTTTTTTTAACCTTTATTTAACTAGGCAAGTCAGTTAAGAACAAATTATTTTTTACAATGACGGCCTAGGACCAGTGGGTTAACTGCCTTGTTCAGGGGCAGAAGGACAGATTTTTACCTTGTCAGCTCGGGGATTCGATCTTGCAACCTTTACGGTTACTAGTCCAACGCTCTAACCACTAGGCTACCTGCCTCCCCAGGTAACTAGTGAACATTTCACACAGATTGCCAGGGTTCAGTAAGCAACTAACGCGTTATAACTCGAGGAACGGCAAGGAGTCGTATGCCAGTTAATATTATAGCGAATGGTTAGGTTACTAATGTTTGCTCATCTGATGTTGTAACGAGCTGTCTGACTTTATTAGCAAGCTACATTTCACACCATAAACTAAATGATTTGATCAGATAAGTTGACTAATGTTGCTCAACATTTCTCTGGCTAGCTAACGGAAAATTCGATCCAGCTAGCAAGATACTTAAAATACTTGTTCCATCACACTTTCTCCCTCGCCTCAAACTTTCCAAATGTCAGTTGTTTTTCGGTTATAGCTCGTGAAGTACGCATCATCACCTTCTCACCCCCGTCTCCGTGGTCAGGCTTCTCACCTAACGTTACCTCTTCGTTACCGTTCAGGTGACCCGATGCTATAACTGGCACGCTGCCTTTCCAGAGCGCGCGCTGATGCTGTAACTAGTAGCCGGTTGTCTCCTCTTTCTGCAGTCGTGTGCTGCGCTGCATTCTGTTGCTATGTACACGATTTTGCTCCAGTATTGCTAGAAAAAAGAAAAAAAAACGCGCATCACTCGTTCGTTTACAGCCAGTAGCAATCCAACCTCCCCCTGCCAAAGTTCTCATTGGATCTACACGAATCACGTAGGTCACCTATTTTAGATTCAAAACGGCAAATTTCGCCGAAAGGTGACTAGTTTGCATCGCTGATAATTGCTTCGGGGTTGTTGAGTCTTAGAAGGCTGTAGGATCCTTCCAATTGTTGTTTAATTCAGATTTATATAGATTTTCATAGAAGCTTTTAAAATGCTAGTTAATCCCGTTGTTTCTAATGAACGAATTTGTATCTTTATCTTTTAAAATTATAACTGGTTTGGCGTGTAATCGTTTTGTGAGGGCTGCGAGATTTTTAACAGGTTTATTTGCCATTAAATAGAATGCTTTATTTGAGTTTAACCTGTATTTGTTGGCTCTCTTCAAAAGTAAATCATATTCCTGCTTATGTTCAGAAATTGTATTTTCTTCTTTACTTTGTACGGATTTTGTATGTACTTTTTCTAAAATAGTGATTTATTTTTATTTAATTTGAATTTCTAACTCAGATGTAACTTTTGCAGACTAATGAGATTAGCATGCCGTTAATGTACGCCTTAAAAGTATCCCAAATTATAATCGGGGAAATTCTTTCTCTATCCTCCATGTCTACATTTGTAATGAAAACACCAGATTTGCCTATTAAATCAATGTGTAATCTTTTACCATGTAAGGTACAATTCAACATTAGAAAATTTCCTTTTTGGTCTGTGTGCTCGGATATAACAGAACGGGGTGTATTCTTATTTATCAGCATGCCTGCACTACTGCTGTTTCTACAGTAGTTGGCAGTAGGGCTGGGCGTTATGCCCTAAAACTCATATCTCAATTTTTTTAAACTTATAAGTGATTCAAGATACATCTAGATTTTTTAAAAGTTCTCTCTACATAAGCTTTGTTGTACAATTAAAAAGGTTAAATACACTGCTTTTAAAACAGTCACCAAAATTCTAATGAATTGAGAGCTTGTGAAATTATACCTAGGCTGAATATATATGCCTTCCACAACCATAAGACCCACTAATAATGTAATTATTTTATCAAAAATAGTTGTACCTTTTTTGTTGTTGCAATAATCACTGATTTGGCTTTCAGGTCGGTCTATAAAAATGCTATTTTTGTAACAAATTTAACCAAAACCATGCATAATGCACATTCAGTAATAATGTTGAGGGCATTATATAAAATGAACACCGGTCTCATGAACAATATCTCGAGCACAAGCCCATGTGCTAATATTTATATTTCAAGTTTAGCCAACCTGGATCTAGGTATAATTTCAGAAGCTCTGAATTCAGCTAACAAGGTAGAACAGTTGAATTGTTATGAACACAACCGCCTGTCCGTCTCCAACTGTTTGAACAGCATGCTAGCCTGTCCACTTTGTTCCCTTCTGTCCATCTCCAACTGTTAGAACAGCATGCTAGCCTGCCCACTTTGTTCCCTTCTGTCCGTCTCCAACTGTTAGAACAGCATGCTAGCCTGTCCACTTTGTTCCCTTCTGTCCATCTCCAACTGTTTAAACAGCATGCTAGCCTGTCCACTTTGTTCCCTTCTGTCCGTCTCCAACTGTTAGAACAGCATGCTAGTCTGTCCACTTTGTTCCCTTCTGTCCATCTCCAACTGTTTAAACAGCATGCTAGCCTGTCCACTTTGTTCCCTTCTGTCCATCTCCAACTGTTAGAACAGCATGCTAGCCTGTCCACTTTGTTCCCTTCTGTCCGTCTCCAACTGTTTGAACAGCATGCTAGCCTGTCCACTTTGTTCCCTTCTGTCCATCTCCAACTGTTAGAACAGCATGCTAGCCTGTCCACTTTGTTCCCTTCTGTCCGTCTCCAACTGTTAGAACAGCATGCTAGCCTGTCCACTTTGTTCCCTTCTGTCCATCTCCAACTGTTTGAACAGCATGCTAGTCTGTCCACTTTGTTCCCTTCTGTCCGTCTCCAACTGTTTAAACAGCATGCTAGCCTGTCCACTTTGTTCCCTTCTGTCCGTCTCCAACTGTTAGAACAGCATGCTAGTCTGTCCACTTTGTTCCCTTCTGTCCGTCTCCAACTGTTTAAACAGCATGCTAGCCTGTCCACTTTGTTCCCTTCTGTCCATCTCCAACTGTTAGAACAGCATGCTAGCCTGTCCACTTTGTTCCCTTCTGTCCATCTCCAACTGTTTAAACAGCATGCTAGCCTGTCCACTTTGTTCCCTTCTGTCCATCTCCAACTGTTTAAACAGCATGCTAGCCTGTCCACTTTGTTCCCTTCTGTCCATCTCCAACTGTTTAAACAGCATGCTAGTCTGTCCACTTTGTTCCCTTCTGTCCGTCTCCAACTGTTAGAACAGCATGCTAGCCTGTCCACTTTGTTCCCTTCTGTCCGTCTCCAACTGTTAGAACAGCATGCTAGCCTGTCCACTTTGTTCCCTTCTGTCCGTCTCCAACTGTTAGAACAGCATGCTAGCCTGTCCACTTTGTTCCCGTCTGTCCATCTCCAACTGTTTAAACAGCATGCTAGCCTGTCCACTTTGTTCCCTTCTGTCCATCTCCAACTGTTAGAACAGCATGCTAGCCTGTCCACTTTGTTCCCTTCTGTCCATCTCCAACTGTTTAAACAGCATGCTAGCCTGTCCACTTTGTTCCCTTCTGTCCATCTCCAACTGTTTAAACAGCATGCTAGCCTGTCCACTTTGTTCCCTTCTGTCCGTCTCCAACTGTTAGAACAGCATGCTAGCCTGTCCACTTTGTTCCCTTCTGTCCGTCTCCAACTGTTAGAACAGCATGCTAGCCTGTCCACTTTGTTCCCTTCTGTCCATCTCCAACTGTTTAAACAGCATGCTAGCCTGTCCACTTTGTTCCCTTCTGTCCATCTCCAACTGTTTGAACAGCATGCTAGTCTGTCCACTTTGTTCCCTTCTGTCCATCTCCAGCTGTTTGAACAGCATGCTAGTCTGTCCACTTTGTTCCCTTCTGTCCATCTCCAACTGTTTGAACAGCATGCTAGCCTGTCCACTTTGTTCCCTTCTGTCCATCTCAAACTGTTTGAACAGCATGCTAGCCTGTCCACTTTGTTCACATGTTGAAATAAGTGGCCTACCTTATTTGTCAGAATAAGAACGAGTTGCCAATTCCTTATAATTGTTTTATGCTTATTGCACATTTATAAAAGACAGACTAAACAGCTAGTATAACAATCTTTATTTGACTAAAATGCTGCTAGCGATACGTGGGACCGTAACCCATGGGCGTGCAACAAACTGAGCATACATTTTCCAGAATAATTGTTCATTGGTACATCCGTTTTATTAGTGTCTGCTCTGCTTGAAATGTAAGGAGTTGAAACATAAACAGGGTATGGTTAGAAAGTTTTACGTTTCCTCTATTACAGTAAAATAATGTCTCAATGTGTTTCGGTGTCCATATGAACGATTCCGTTGGTCCAAACCTCAAATAGCGAGTTGAAACCGTTTGTCAGAGAGGAAGAAGTGATCTCCCATCTTAGTTGTTGTGAGTGGTAGGGGCTTTGGAGAAAGAGGCGGGACAACGACTACCATTGTTAGGGTGGAGACATGAGCATCTCGTTATTATATACAAATCTCTGGTGGAAATGGGAAGGTGCACAGCACAGAAGGAGCGAACGAGATGAGACCAAAAAGACAACATGAAAACAAGCAGACAAACGCTCATAAAAAAATAAAATAAGAATTCTGCGACACAGGCATTTGGAATATCAGGCAAAAACATTCATTTGAATTAATTTGATATATCGCTCAGCCCTAGGTGGCAGCATAGGCCTCTCCAACCCAGCTCCTCTTTAAATATTACATTTCTCCTTTTTTGAAATGTAACTCCTGCAGGAAAACGACATATGCTGACAATCTCTAAGTGTTCAAGAACCATATGCTTTTCCCCCATCATGAAGCCTGTGCACATTCCATGTAATCAATCAATCGAATGTATTTATATAGCTCTTCTTACATCAGCTGATGGCACAAAGTGCTGTACAGAAACCCAGCCTAAAACCCCAGACAGGAAGCAATGCGGGTGTAGAAGCACGGTGGCTAGGAAAAACTCCCTAGAAAGGCCGGAACCTAGGAAGAAACCTAGAGAGGAACCAGGCTATGAGGGGTGGCCAGTCCTCTTCTGGCTGTGCCGGGTGGAGATTATAACAGAACATGGCCAAGATGTTCAAATGTTCACAGATGACCAGCAGGGTCAAATAATAATAATCACAGTGGTTGTAGAGGGTGCAACAGGTCAGCACCTCAGGAGTAAATGTAATAAGTTGGATTTTGTTGATCTTTACTTGTATACAATCAAAGTTAACCAGATAAAACATTTTAGCAGTCGTATAAGGGCAGTGGGCCATTTCATGAAATGGGAGAGTCATGCATCGTATGAATACATAGTTATTGTATACATTACATCTATAGAGCGTGTGAACATGCAAGCTGAACAGAGATTTAACAGAAAACATACAAAAAACAAAGTAAAGTACTTTTGTACTTTGAGGTGCTATGCCTTTTAGGGCTTTTAAGCTCCAACTCCTCTCCTAGTGTACCAAAGGTCTGAGGATTATGTCATTGTACATAGATGAGTGGAGGCCTGACACACACCTAAGAGAAGTGTCTAATGCCTTCCCATTCACCCCGTCCCAATCCCCCAGAAAGAGCCCCTCTCACCAATAACCACCATTGAATCTTAGCTGTAATGACAAATTCAACATCCTCTCCTAATCGATCCAGAACTCTTACTCATTTTACAGCAGGTTTGCAAGTCACAAAAGTAAATTAAATGACATTGTAGTATAGTTAAATACTTCTCTCTCTCCCAAGCCAAACCCATCCCTCTCCACCTCCCTGCTCCCCTCCTTCTACCCCCTTTACCTAAGCCAAGCTTGTCCCAACCTCCCATCCTTGTCCACCCAAGCCAAGCTTGTCCCAGCTTCCAATCCTTACCCAGCCAAGCAAAGCTTGTCCCAACCTCCCATCCTTGCCCACCCAAGCTAAGCTTGTCCCAACCTCCCATCCCTGCCCACCCAAGCTAAGCTTGTCCCTACCTCCCATCCTTTCCTACCCTCCCTCCCTACCTCTCTGACACACTTACACCCTTCAACTTACTCATCCATTCCCGCCCAACATATACCCTATGCACCCACACACCCATTCTCTCCCACCCCCCTACACATATTCATATTCACCATCCATCACCAGTTTTAACCGGTAGGTAGCCTAGCGGTTAAAAGCGTTGGGCCAGTAACCGAAAGGTCACTGGTTCAAATCCCTGATCCCTTCACCAAGGCACTGAACCCTAATTGCTCCTGTCGCTCTGGATAAGAGTGCCTGCTAAATGACCAAAACATATATATACAATGCCAGTCAAACGTTCGGACACACCTACTCATTCAAGGGATTTTCTTTATTTTTACTATTTTCTACATTGTAGAATAAAAGTGAAGACATCAAAACTATGAAATAACACATATGGAATCATGTAATAAGGGAGGCAGAGCTAGCATGTTGGAGTGAACGGCTGTGTGTGAGAGAGGCTCCTGCAACTGTTTTGCAAAACAATCTAACTTAACCTACTTTACAGCACTTTTTACAACATAAGTCTCTTTCTAATACAATATTGTAACTTTTTATGTGAACATGCTGAGTAATAGGACAATAAAGGACAAACAACAAGACAGACATGGCGGAATGCACAGGTAACAACATGACACTTGCCCGAGCTCTGGGAGAACTACGTGTTGCTATAGCTGAGGATTTTAAGGCTACTATTTGAGAAGACCTTGAGAAGGCTTCTGAATTCAACGCTGATAGGATTGACGAGTTAGAGAAGCTATGCACGTCCTTGCAGGACAGTGTGCAGAGGCTTTCTGTGAAAGTGGTCGACCTAGAGGGCCGATCCAGACGTCATAACGTTCACGTTGTTGGTCTGTCAGATGGGGTGGAGGCTGGCTCTCGCCTGTTGTCCCTGTGCCTGGACCGGGCCAACGTCCTCACCCAGTAATCATCTCTTGTCCCCGTGCCTGGACCGGGCCAACGTCCTCACCCAGTAATCATCTCTTGTCCCCGTGCCTGGACCGGGCCAACGTCCTCACCCAGTAATCATCTCTTGTCCCAGTGCCTGGACCGGGCCAATGTCCTCACCAAGTTGTCACAGTTTCAAGACCAAGGATCTTATCCTGTGTGAGGCTCGAATGGGGTAACCTGTTACATAAAGGACATCCCTTCTGTGTCTATGTGGTGAAGCATCACGCCGGCTACAGAAATGTCATGACCAAACTCTACAAACTCCATCTTCGCCCAGCCTTGCTCTTCCCTGTCAGACTCAGAATTACCCCTCCTTCTGGTGAGAAGATCTCTCCTCGGTTTAGGATGCAGAGAAGTTTAGAGTGCCTTGTCATTGTGTGTTAGGGTGTGGTGTGCTCATGGACTCGAATCCATACTATGCCATAGCGGATGAGACCTTAATAAACTGTCTCAGCACAGGCTGCCGACTGAAGTTTTATTGTTGCTCCCGAACATGTAAGATGCTGAGCCGGCCAATGGAGGGTGGTTAGAGCTTTCATTTCACTTTCATTCCAGCTGGAAGACTGACCTGTCGTTGGAGTTTAGAGGATGCCTATTTGAGTGGCTTGTCAGGTTTGATCATTGACACTTTTGGATGGATATACTTATATTCCCCCATTTTTGTTTTGTTTCGTTATTTCTCAATTCTTACATTATTCTTATTATCATACCATTTATTTACTATTTGCAGGGGACTGGTGGTGACGGTTGGGGCGGGGAAGATGGGGTGGCATCAGACACCTGGATATCATGTTGGTGTCTTGTGCCGTTCTGCTTCTGTCATTGCAGCGGCCGCTCTGCCGTTCTGCTCCTGTCGTTAAAGCGGGCCACTCTGCCGTTCTGCTCCTGTCATTAAAGCGGGCCGTTCTGCCGTTCTGCTCCTGTCATTGCAGCGGCCGCTCTGCCGTTCTGCTCCAGTCATTACAGCGGGCCGCTCTGCCGTTCTGCTCCTGTCATTACAGCGGGCCGTTCTGCTTCTGTCATTACAGCGGGCCGCTCTGTCGTTCTGCTCCTGTCATTACAGCGGGCCGCTCTGTCGTTCTGCTCCTGTCATTACAGCGGGCCGCTCTGCCGTTCTGCTCCTGTCATTACAGCGGGCCGCTCTGTCGTTCTGCTCCTGTCATTACAGCGGGCCGCTCTGCCGTTCTGCTCCTGTCATTACAGCGGGCCGCTCTGTCGTTCTGCTCCTGTCATTACAGCGGGCCGCTCTGCCGTTCTGCTCCTGTCATTACAGCGGGCCGTTCTGCCGTTCTGCTCCTGTCATTACAGCGGGCCGCTCTGCCGTTCTGCTCCTGTCATTACAGCGGGCCGCTCTGCCGTTCTGCTCCTGTCATTACAGCGGGCCGTTCTGCTTCTGTCATTACAGCGGGCCGTTCTGCTTCTGTCATTACAGCGGGCCGCTCTGCCGTTCTGCTTCTGTCATTACAGAGGGCCGCTCTGCCGTTCTGCTCCTGTCATTACAGCGGGCCGCTCTGCCGTTCTGCTCCTGTCATTACAGCGGGCCGTTCTGCCGTTCTGCTCCTGTCATTACAGCGGGCCGTTCGGCTCCTGTCATTACAGCGGGCCGCTCTGCCGTTCTGCTTCTGTCATTACAGCGGGCCGTTCTGCTTCTGTCATTACAGCGGGCCGCTCTGCCGTTCTGCTCCTGTCATTACAGCGGGCCGTTCTGCCGTTCTACTTCTGTCATTACAGCGGGCCGCTCTGCCGTTCTGCTTCTGTCATTACAGCGGGCCGTTCTGCTTCTGTCATTACAGCGGGCCGTTCTGCTTCTGTCATTACAGCGGGCCGTTCTGCTCCTGTCATTACAGCGGGCCGTTCTGCCGTTCTGCTCCTGTCATTACAGCGGGCCGTTCTGCCGTTCTACTTCTGTCATTACAGCGGGCCGCTCTGCCGTTCTGCTTCTGTCATTACAGCGGGCCGTTCTGCTTCTGTCATTACAGCGGGCCGCTCTGCCGTTCTGCTTCTGTCATTACAGCGGGCCGTTCTGCTCCTGTCATTACAGCGGGCCGTTCTGCCGTTCTGCTTCTGTCATTACAGTGGGCCGCTCTGCCGTTCTGCTCCTGTCATTACAGCGGGCCGCTCTGCCGTTCTGCTCCTGTCATTACAGCGGGCCGCTCTGCCGTTCTGCTTCTGTCATTACAGCGGGCCGTTCTGCTTCTGTCATTACAGCGGGCCGCTCTGCCGTTCTGCTTCTGTCATTACAGCGGGCCGTTCTGCTTCTGTCATTACAGCGGGCCGCTCTGCCGTTCTGCTCCTGTCATTACAGCGGGCCGCTCTGCCGTTCTGCTTCTGTCATTACAGCGGGTCGTTCTGCCGTTCTGCTTCTGTCATTACAGCGGGCCGCTCTGCCGTTCTGCTTCTGTCATTACAGCGGGCCGCTCTGCCGTTCTGCTTCTGTCATTACAGCGGGCCGTTCTGCCGTTCTGCTTCTGTCATTACAGCGGGCCGCTCTGCCGTTCTGCTTCTGTCATTACAGCGGGCCGTTCTGCCGTTCTGCTTCTGTCATTACAGCGGGCCGTTCTGCTCCTGTCATTACAGCGGGCCGTTCTGCCGTTCTACTTCTGTCATTACAGCGGGCCGCTCTGCCGTTCTGCTTCTGTCATTACAGCGGGCCGCTCTGCTTCTGTCATTACAGCGGGCCGTTCTGCTTCTGTCATTACAGCGGGCCGCTCTGCCGTTCTGCTTCTGTCATTACAGCGGGCCGCTCTGCTCCTGTCATTACAGCGGGCCGTTCTGCCGTTCTGCTTCTGTCATTACAGCGGGCCGTTCTGCCGTTCTGCTTCTGTCATTACAGCGGGCCGTTCTGCCGTTCTGCTTCTGTCATTAAAGCGGGCCGCTCTGCCGTTCTGCTTCTGTCATTACAGCGGGCCGCTCTGCCGTTCTGCTTCTGTCATTACAGCGGGCCGCTCTGCCGTTCTGCTTCTGTCATTACAGCGGGCCGCTCTGCCGTTCTGCTTCTGTCATTCCAGCGGGCCGCTCTGCCGTTCTGCTCCTGTCATTACAGCGGGCCGTTCTGCCGTTCTGCTTCTGTCATTACAGCGGGCCGTTCTGCTTCTGTCATTACAGCGGGCCGCTCTGCCGTTCTGCTTCGGTCATTACAGCGGGCCGTTCTGCCGTTCTGCTTCTGTCATTACAGCGGGCCGTTCTGCCGTTCTGCTTCTGTCATTACAGCGGGTCGTTCTGCCGTTCTGCTTCTGTCATTACAGCGGGCCGCTCTGCCGTTCTGCTTCTGTCATTACAGCGGGCCGCTCTGCCGTTCTGCTTCTGTCATTACAGCGGGCCGTTCTGCTTCTGTCATTACAGCGGGCCGCTCTGCCGTTCTGCTTCTGTCATTACAGCGGGCCGTTCTGCCGTTCTGCTTCTGTCATTACAGCGGGCCGTTCTGCCGTTCTGCTTCTGTCATTACAGCGGGTCGTTCTGCCGTTCTGCTTCTGTCATTACAGCGGGCCGTTCTGCCGTTCTGCTTCTGTCATTACAGCGGGCCGCTCTGCCGTTCTGCTTCTGTCATTACAGCGGGCCGTTCTGCTCCTGTCATTACAGCGGGCCGTTCTGCTTCTGTCATTACAGCGGGCCGCTCTGCCGTTCTGCTCCTGTCATTACAGCGGGCCGCTCTGCCGTTCTGCTTCTGTCATTACAGCGGGCCGCTCTGCAGTTCTGCTTCTGTCATTACAGCGGGCCGTTCTGCTCCTGTCATTACAGCGGGCCGTTCTGCCGTTCTGCTTCTGTCATTACAGTGGGCCGCTCTGCCGTTCTGCTCCTGTCATTACAGCGGGCCGCTCTGCCGTTCTGCTCCTGTCATTACAGCGGGCCGCTCTGCCGTTCTGCTTCTGTCATTACAGCGGGCCATTCTGCTCCTGTCATTACAGCGGGCCGCTCTGCCGTTCTGCTTCTGTCATTACAGCGGGTCGTTCTGCCGTTCTGCTTCTGTCATTACAGCGGGTCGTTCTGCCGTTCTGCTTCTGTCATTACAGCGGGCCGCTCTGCCGTTCTGCTTCTGTCATTACAGCGGGCCGTTCTGCTTCTGTCATTACAGCGGGCCGTTCTGCTTCTGTCATTACAGCGGGCCGTTCTGCCGTTCTGCTTCTGTCATTACAGCGGGCCGTTCTGCTTCTGTCATTACAGCGGGCCGTTCTGCTCCTGTCATTACAGCGGGCCGTTCTGCTCCTGTCATTACAGCGGGCCGTTCTGCTTCTGTCATTACAGCGGGCCGCTCTGCCGTTCTGCTTCTGTCATTACAGCGGGCCGCTCTGCCGTTCTGCTTCTGTCATTACAGCGGGCCGTTCTGCTCCTGTCATTACAGCGGGCCGTTCTGCTTCTGTCATTACAGCGGGCCGCTCTGCCGTTCTGCTTCTGTCATTACAGCGGGCCGTTCTGCCGTTCTGCTTCTGTCATTACAGCGGGCCGCTCTGCCGTTCTGCTTCTGTCATTACAGCGGGCCGTTCTGCCGTTCTGCTTCTGTCATTACAGCGGGCCGTTCTGCTCCTGTCATTACAGCGGGCCGTTCTGCCGTTCTACTTCTGTCATTACAGCGGGCCGCTCTGCCGTTCTGCTTCTGTCATTACAGCGGGCCGCTCTGCTTCTGTCATTACAGCGGGCCGTTCTGCTTCTGTCATTACAGCGGGCCGCTCTGCCGTTCTGCTTCTGTCATTACAGCGGGCCGCTCTGCTCCTGTCATTACAGCGGGCCGTTCTGCCGTTCTGCTTCTGTCATTACAGCGGGCCGTTCTGCCGTTCTGCTTCTGTCATTACAGCGGGCCGTTCTGCCGTTCTGCTTCTGTCATTAAAGCGGGCCGCTCTGCCGTTCTGCTTCTGTCATTACAGCGGGCCGCTCTGCCGTTCTGCTTCTGTCATTACAGCGGGCCGCTCTGCCGTTCTGCTTCTGTCATTACAGCGGGCCGCTCTGCCGTTCTGCTTCTGTCATTCCAGCGGGCCGCTCTGCCGTTCTGCTCCTGTCATTACAGCGGGCCGTTCTGCCGTTCTGCTTCTGTCATTACAGCGGGCCGTTCTGCTTCTGTCATTACAGCGGGCCGCTCTGCCGTTCTGCTTCGGTCATTACAGCGGGCCGTTCTGCCGTTCTGCTTCTGTCATTACAGCGGGCCGTTCTGCCGTTCTGCTTCTGTCATTACAGCGGGTCGTTCTGCCGTTCTGCTTCTGTCATTACAGCGGGCCGTTCTGCCGTTCTGCTTCTGTCATTACAGCGGGCCGCTCTGCCGTTCTGCTTCTGTCATTACAGCGGGCCGCTCTGCCGTTCTGCTCCTGTCATTACAGCGGGCCGTTCTGCCGTTCTGCTTCTGTCATTACAGCGGGCCGTTCTGCTTCTGTCATTACAGCGGGCCGCTCTGCCGTTCTGCTTCTGTCATTACAGCGGGCCGTTCTGCCGTTCTGCTTCTGTCATTACAGCGGGCCGTTCTGCCGTTCTGCTTCTGTCATTACAGCGGGTCGTTCTGCCGTTCTGCTTCTGTCATTACAGCGGGCCGTTCTGCCGTTCTGCTTCTGTCATTACAGCGGGCCGCTCTGCCGTTCTGCTTCTGTCATTACAGCGGGCCGTTCTGCTCCTGTCATTACAGCGGGCCGTTCTGCTTCTGTCATTACAGCGGGCCGCTCTGCCGTTCTGCTCCTGTCATTACAGCGGGCCGCTCTGCCGTTCTGCTTCTGTCATTACAGCGGGCCGCTCTGCCGTTCTGCTTCTGTCATTACAGTGGGCCGTTCTGCTCCTGTCATTACAGCGGGCCGTTCTGCTCCTGTCATTACAGCGGGCCGCTCTGCCGTTCTGCTTCTGTCATTACAGCGGGCCGTTCTGCCGTTCTACTTCTGTCATTACAGCGGGCCGTTCTGCCGTTCTGCTTCTGTCATTACAGCGGGCCGCTCTGCCGTTCTGCTTCTGTCATTACAGCGGGCCGTTCTGCCGTTCTGCTTCTGTCATTACAGCGGGCCGTTCTGCTCCTGTCATTACAGCGGGCCGTTCTGCTTCTGTCATTACAGCGGGCCGCTCTGCCGTTCTGCTTCTGTCATTACAGCGGGCCGCTCTGCTCCTGTCATTACAGCGGGCCGTTCTGCCGTTCTGCTTCTGTCATTACAGCGGGCCGTTCTGCCGTTCTGCTTCTGTCATTACAGCGGGCCGTTCTGCCGTTCTGCTTCTGTCATTACAGCGGGTCGTTCTGCCGTTCTGCTTCTGTCATTAAAGCGGGCCGCTCTGCCGTTCTGCTTCTGTCATTACAGCGGGTCGTTCTGCCGTTCTGCTTCTGTCATTACAGCGGGTCGTTCTGCCGTTCTGCTTCTGTCATTACAGCGGGTCGTTCTGCCGTTCTGCTTCTGTCATTAAAGCGGGTCGTTCTGCCGTTCTGCTTCTGTCATTAAAGCGGGCCGCTCTGCCGTTCTGCTTCTGTCATTACAGCGGGCCGCTCTGCCGTTCTGCTTCTGTCATTACAGCGGGCCGTTCTGCTTCTGTCATTACAGCGGGCCGCTCTGCCGTTCTGCTCCTGTCATTACAGCGGGCCGTTCTGCTTCTGTCATTACAGCGGGCCGCTCTGCCGTTCTGCTTCTGTCATTACAGCGGGCCGCTCTGCCGTTCTGCTCCTGTCATTACAGCGGGCCGTTCTGCCGTTCTGCTTCTGTCATTACAGCGGGCCGTTCTGCTTCTGTCATTACAGCGGGCCGTTCTGCCGTTCTGCTTCTGTCATTACAGCGGGCCGTTCTGCCGTTCTGCTTCTGTCATTACAGCGGGTCGTTCTGCCGTTCTGCTTCTGTCATTACAGCGGGCCGTTCTGCCGTTCTGCTCCTGTCATTACAGCGGGCCGTTCTGCTTCTGTCATTACAGCGGGCCGCTCTGCTGTTCTGCTTCTGTCATTACAGCGGGCCGTTCTGCTCCTGTCATTACAGCGGGCCGTTCTGCCGTTCTGCTTCTGTCATTACAGCGGGCCGCTCTGCCGTTCTGCTCCTGTCATTACAGCGGGCCGCTCTGCCGTTCTGCTCCTGTCATTACAGCGGGCCGCTCTGCCGTTCTGCTCCTGTCATTACAGCGGGCCGCTCTGCCGTTCTGCTTCTGTCATTACAGCGGGCCGTTCTGCTTCTGTCATTACAGCGGGCCGTTCTGCTTCTGTCATTACAGCGGGCCGCTCTCCCCATTAGGTACCCACCAGCCTTCTGTGGTGTTTGTGTATATATGTGTAGGTGTGTGTACATATAAATATTATTGAACTTCATTTTTTTCTCTCAGCATTTTATTCTTATTATTATGTATGTTTAATTTTAATTTAGATTATTATTTTTTGTATAAATATGTTTGTGTTGATATGTATGTATGCATGTGTGTGTGTGTGTATGTGGTGTGGATATATATATATTTTATTTATTTTTGATTGGGGGGTACGTTTAATTTAGCAAAATCCATGTTCCAATCTCCCAACCCACAATATGTAAATGTACCGCTGTCTATATCGGTTTTTGATGGTTTATGTTTAGACCGGCATTGCTTAGCAATATAACCTTGAGCTGTTATATATTGCTTATCTCAGGGATAGACCCAAGATGACATTTAAGTGCGCAATATGTTTTCGTTGCAACTTATTCTGTTTTGGTTTATTAGATGCTAAATGAACAATTTATTTGCTGGAGCCTCCTCAGTTCATATGTTAGTAGACGTTCTAGGATAGTGAGAGGAGAAAGTATAGTTGGGATTTTATTTTTGTTTTACCTCTCGTTTGAGGTCGCGCCGTGCATTTTTGGCATCGGCCAAACAGCGTGTTTATTTGTATTTTTCTCTCCTATTTGTGTATGCCTGTTAAAAGGTGGGTTGAGGGGAGGGTAAATGTTGGGGAAAGATGGGGGACAGGGTAGAGAGTAAGGATGCTTGCCAGGTGGAGGGGTTGGTTGGATACTGCTCATATGTAGGTGCTACATATGCTGATCGTGATGGTTTGGTGCGCTTTCTTACCTTTTTATTGAGTTACATGTTATGCAGGCCACCATAGGAACTACAAACGAGAGGAAGGCGGGGCTTACATTTACTTCCTGGAATGTCAAGGGTTTAAACGAACCAATTAAGAGAGGCAAGGTCCTAGCCCACTTGAAAGCACTCTCGTCTGATATTATATTTTTGCAAGAAACCTGAAAAACGGGCCGTTCTGCTTCTGTCACTATGAGAATTGAAAAACAATTCTCATAGCAGACTTAAAATGTAGGTGGGTGGGGCACGTGTATCATTCTAACTTATCCGCCAAAACGAGAGGCACAGCGATTCTGGTACGGAAAGGAATTCCCTTTCTACATAAAACCACTATTGCGGATAAAGAGGGTCGTTATGTGATCGTAATAGGAAAGATCCACTCTACTTCTGTAACTCTACTAAATATCTATGGGTCAAACATTGATAACCCCACATTTTTTCAAAAGAGTCCTTGCCCTGATTCCAGATATCTCCCATACTAACCTGGTCATTGGAGGGGACCTTAACTGTGTGCTAGACCAATATTTGGATAGATCCTCTACCCGGCGAACCCCTACCTCCTATTCAAGCTTATACCTGTAATGTGAGGTATCATGATATTATAATCTCTGACCACAGTCCACTCACCTTCTCCCTGAGATTGATGACATCGTATCAAACGAGAGGGTCTGGATGCTCCTCACAGAACCAACACTCTGTGAACATCTTAAAGACCAAATTACATTTTTTTCTTTGATACCAATGACAACACAGAGACTTCCCCAGCATTATTGTGGAAAACACTGAAGACCCCAGTACTTGCACACTCATCTTCTGCTCATCTATCACTCCAGTGTTTAATGGCTAAATTGTAATTATTTCACCACTATGGCCTATTTATTGCCTACCTCCCTGATCTTACCTCATTTGCACACACTGTATATAGACTTTTTTTCTCTATTGTGTTATTGAATGTACGTTTGTTTATTCCATGTGTAACTCTGTGTTGTTATTTGTGTCGCACTGCTTTGCTTTATCTTGGCCAGGTCGCAGTTGTAACTGAGAACTTGTTCTCAACTAGCCTACCTGGTTAAATAAAGGTGAAATATATAAATATATATATATATATATATATATATATATATTTGAGAGGCTGTATCATCTCCTTTCAGGCTGCCAGAAGTAGGCAAAACAGAAAGAAAAACAAAATAGAATTGGAGGGACAAATTCATTTACTGGATAGGGAGAATGCTAGTCATCCATCTATGGAGAAACATTTTTTTAAATTACCGCTTTAAAATATGAATATAATCCGATTCTCTCAGCTAAAATGTTTAAATCTTTGCTCTATGCCAAGCAAAAATATTTTGAATTTGGTGACAAACCACATAAATTACTTGCCAGACAACTTTTAAAAAACTGAGAGTGACCGAATGATTCACAAAGTAAAATTTGCAACTGGAGAATTACTCTCTTCCCCCAAGGACATCAATGACAGATTCCATCAGTTTTCCGAGAATCTATATACATCTAAAGCAGATCCTAACCCCTTAATTATGAAAAACGTTTTGGAGGACTGTAATCTCCCTGCCCTAACCCAGGAAGATTCCAACCTCCTGAATAAGGAAATATCTCTTCGAGAAATTCAAGAAACAATTACATCTTTAAAGAGTGGCAAGACCCCAGGCCCAGATGGATTCCCTGGTGAATTCTATAAAACGTTCAGCAACATGCTCTCCCCCTACCTGCACAAAATGTTGGTTCAGGCCAATGAGGATGGAGCTCTCCAACCTACTTTGGATGAGGCGTTTATTACAATTATTCATAAAAAGGGTAACGATCCGGAAGAGGTAGGGTCATACAGACCAATATCTCTCCTTAATACAGACCAAAAGATATTAGCAAAAACTCTTGCTAATAGGGTTAGCACTTTAGTGGGCAAATTGGTCCATTCGGACCAGACCGGCTTCATCCCTAACAAACTCCTTCTTCAATATCAGGCGCCTCTTCAACATTATGTATTTCCAGAGGTTATCCAACGTGGACCTTGCCGTTATATCTCTGGACGCCGAAAAGGCCTTTAACCAAGTTGAGTGGTCCTATCTATTCAAGGTCCTACAGAAATGTAATATTGGAGATGGGTTCACAAAGCGGATCCAGCTTTTATATAGGAACCCCTGTGCGAGAAAACTTACTAACCAATCACTCACTAACCAATCGCCACAATTTAACCTTTATAGAGTGACAAGGCAAGGTTGTCCGCTGTCGCCTCTGCTTTTTGCTCTAATCTTTGAACCTCTCGCTCAGACAATCAGATCTCATGCAGCAATACACGGCTTTAATACTAAAGATACTCTAAATAAGATTTCACTATACGCAGATGACATACTCCTCTATGTAACAGAACCCCAATCTAGTATTCTAGCTATTCTTGATTTTATTAATTTGTTTGGTACCTTCTCGGAATCCAGAATAAATTGGAACAAGAGCGAATTAATGCCCATATGGTTGCAAAACACCTCTTGGTTAGAACTTCTTCCATTTAAGTTATCTTCAGAAAAATGTACCTATCTAGGAATTGTAGTTACCAAACAATACCTCTCACTATTTAAAGAGAATTTCCCCCCTCTGATGCAAAAACTCAAGGCAAACATATAATTTTGGAGAACTCCCCCAATTTCATTGCTCGGAAGAATTATTGCCATTAAAATGATCTTCGTCCCACAACTGCTTTACCTATTCCAGAAAATCCCAGTATTCATACCTAAGTCCTTTCATAAACAACTGGACTCAATTATCAATCCATTCATCTGGTATTATAAAACACACAGGATAGGTAAAAAACACCTCTGTAAATCCAAGATGGAAGGAGGATTGTCTCTCCAAAATGTTTATATTTTACTATTGGGTCGCTAACCTCCGTGCTGTTACATTGCTGCTGGATGACGCACTTCTGTCATCCAGTTGGCTTAGTATGGAGCGTGAGGATTGCCACCCCTTCTCTATTGGCGCTGTGATTTTGTCACCTGTCAAGTTGGAGATGTCACTTTATAGTAACAATCCTATTATACATAGCACAGTCCGAAATTGGAAGCAAAATAAAGTTTACTTTGACCTTAGACCAATATCATTCCTACTCCCTGTTGCCAGGAATCCCTCCTTTGCCCCATCTAACCTTGATAACACCTTTGAGTTATGGGGAGAACTAGGGAGCAATACCATATGGCCTCCTTTGATTTGTTGATGGAAATCTATAATCTTCCCAGAATTAACTTTTTCAGATACCTACAGATTAGAGACTACGTTAGAAAACATCTTCCAACATTTGGGAATGCTAAACCGTCCATATTTGACGGATGCATAAAAATATGCCCCAACGCAGGCAAACGAATATTTACGTTTACATTTAAGTCATTTAGCAGATGCTCTTATCCAGAGCGACTTACAAATTGGAAAGTTCATACATATTCATCCTGGTCCCCCCGTGGGAATTGAACCCACAACCCTGGCGTTGCAAGCGCCATGCTCTACCAACTGAGCTACACGGGACCACCATGTTGTCTATATGACGCTTTTAAATCTGTTAGCACACCTTCTACAGATGCCATTAAGGCAAAGTGGGAGGAAGAGCTAGGGACTGACATTTATGTGGCAGACTGGGAAGATAGCTTGGAGTATATCCACATCTGCCCTCTTTCTGTTTACCTGTCCTTGTTCTGTTTTTGTATTATTTACTTTGGACCTAGAACTCTGGGTCTTTTTGTTTCTGTCTGCTCTTTTATGTTTAGATAAGAATTGCATACTTGTCTTTTCTACAAAATACCTATACACCATTCTTGTGTGTTCAATAAAAAAATATTTGAACAAGAAATCATGTAGTAACCAAAGCAAGTGTGAAACAAGTCAAAATATATTTTAGATTCTTCAAAGTAGCCACCCTTTACCTTGATGACAGCTTTGCAAACTCCTGGCATTCTCTCAACCAGCTTCTTGAGGTAGTCACCTGGAATGCTTTTCCAACAGTCTTGAAGGAGTTCCAATATATGCTGAGCACTTGTTGGCAGCTTTTCCTTCCCTCTGTGGTCCAATTCATCCTAAACCATCTCAATTGGGTTGAGGTCGGCTGATTGTGGAGGCCAGGTCATCTGATGCAGCACTCCATCACTCTCCTTCTTGGTCAAATAGACCTTACACTGCCCGGGGGTGTGTTTTGGGTCATTGTCCTGTTGAAAAACAAATGATAGTCCCACTAAGCGCAAACCAGATGGAATGGCGTATCGCTGCAGAATGCTGTGGTAGCCATGCTGGTTAAGTGTGCCTGGAATTCTAAATAAATCACAGACAGTGTCACCAGCAAAGCACCTCCACACCATCACACTTCCATGCTTCGGTAGACTAGTGGTTAGAGCGTTGGGCCAGTAACCGAAAGATAGCTGGACAATCCCCGAGCGGACAAGGTAAAAATCTGTTGTTCTGCCTCTGAGCAAGGCAGTTAATCCACTGTTCCCAGGGCACTGAAGACGTGGATGTCGATTAAGGAAGCCCCCCACACCTCTCCGATACGTGGGACCGTAACGCGTGCAACAAACTGAGCATACATTTCCAGAATAATTGTTCATTGGTACATCCGTTTTATTAGTGTCTTTTCTGCTTGAAATGTAAGGAGTTGAAACATAAACAGGATATGGTTCGAAAGGTTCACGTTTCCTCTATTACAGTAAAATAATGTCTCAATGTGTTTCGGTGTCCATATGAACGATTCCGTTGGTCCAAACCTCAAATGCAAATAGCGAGTTGAAACCTTTTGTCAGAGAGGAAGAAGTGATCTCCCATCTTAGTTGTTGTGAGTGGTAGGGGGAGGGGCTTTGGAGAAAGAGGCGGGACAACAACTACCATTGTTAGGGTGGAGACATGAGCATCTCGTCGTTATATACAGATCTCTGGTGGAAATGGGAAGGTGCACAGCACAGAAGGAGCGAACGAGACCAAAAAGACAACATGAGAACAAGCGGACATAAACGCTCAAAAAAACAAAAAATACAAAAAATCATAATTCTGCAATAAAGGGATTTGGAATATTGGGTTAAAACATTCATTTTAATTAATTTGATATATCGCTCAGCCCTAGGTGGAAGCATAGGCCTCTCCAACCCAGCTCATCTTTAAATATTACATTTCTCCTTTTTTGAAATGTAACTCCTGCAGGAAAACCACATATATTGACAATCTCTAATAGGCTGACCACACCGCTCGCGTCGTAAAATAAATTTATAAATCTATGTTATTCAATTATTGCGTCAACGAGCGTCTGCGTTGCCAAGGGCTAAAATAGAAGTCCTTTCTATTTCTGATACAAATCGCGCCGCAAGTCCTGCCTCTCCCATCTCCTCATTCGTTTATAAAAGCAGGTACCCACATGCCATCTCCTCATTGGTTATACCCACGTGGGTGATTGAAAGATGAACTGTGTTGCCGGTCAGTGTAGTAATACTATGAAAGCTTAGATGCCAATCACCATATAAGTTCAAAGATGAAAAAGCCTGAAAGGAGGAGAGATGACTAGAAATTATTCGGTTGGCCGTTTTATGTGTGGATTAATTGTCGGAGTAGAGGACCTTGTGTATTTCAGGTAAAATAACAACTCAATGTTTATATCCCAGGACAAATTAGCTAGCAACAGCAAGCTAGCTAAATAGGACAAATTAGCTAGCAAGTGCAAGCTAACTAGCTAAATTGCCATAAATGTTTAATGCTGTTCGACTTGTTCTCAAATTAATGTAATTGGTTCAGAGTTTGTTTTGATATTTTAACCTGCGTGTTGTGATCGCGTTTGGTGTAGGGGGACAAAATAAATGTATGCACGATGGCGCACGCGCACAGCCGGTTTGGGTTTCGTGTAAGTGTTCAATCTCTAAGTGTTCAAGTTCAAATGTTTAATCATGAATTGAAATGCATTCCAGGTGACTACCTCATGAAGCTGGTTGAGAGAATGCCAAGAGTGTGCAAAGGTGTCAAGGCAAAGGGTGGCTACTTTGAAGAATCTCAAATATTTTTTTATTTTTTGGGGGGTCACTACATGATTCCATGTGTGTTATTTCATAGTTTTGATGTCTCCACTATTATTCTACAATGTAGAAAATAGTAAAAAATAAAGAAAAAACCTTGAATGAGTAGGTGTGTCCAAACTTTTGACTGGTACTGTGTGTGTATATATATATATATATATATGACAGACCAGTTACGACTGTTACTACATAGTCATGCTGAAACAATAAGTGCAATAACTGTTTCATGGATGTGTGTGTGTGTGGGAGTATGTGTATATGAATGGGAAGGTGACTTATACACACATCCATGAAACAGTTATTGCACTTATTGTTTCAGCATGACTATGTAGTAACAGTCAACTTCTCCTTTATAAATATGACCTAGTTCTGCTCATCTGTGTGGCTATTGCTTGATAAAACAGTGAAAAGCTAGGTCCTTGCAATACATCAGTATCTTCTACAGACAACTATTGAAGTCACTCTAAGTCTCAATACATGGCAGAAGCTTTCCAACACCTGTCAAACAATGTGTACAAAGTGATCAGGCACTCACCGATAGACCACTTCTCATTCAGCCGCCTCTCAGCAAGGTTGTGCACTAGTTGGATCTCGTAGTCTTGGTCGCGGCTCCCCCTAGAGGCCTGGAGAACCTTGACGCCCGTGGACAGCTTGATGTAGTCTTCGTAGTAGTATCCCCACGCAGCCAGAGAGAGCTGCAACTGGCTGTCAAACTGGGCTAGATCATCCAAATTCATACAACCCAAGGTCTTCAGTCTTCATTTGGACCACAGTGCAATATGGTCAAACAGAGAAATAAACTGTCAATTATATTCATTTCACCTCTAGCACAGTCTTACACAGGACACCTGAACAAGAAGAATCTGGCTTTAAACAGGGCTGTGGTCTGTTAGCTAGTGCCTTAAATAGGCTTCTGTGTACTCTATTGTGCACGCAAAGCAAATATTGGTTTATCACCTTGTTCTGCACTGCACCACAGTAAACGTAAGATGATCTACTAAGTTACATTTACATTAAGCCTAAAAAAGGGTCAATCTGCAGTTCAAACAACAACAAAACGGTCAAACCGCCCCTGATTTGGTAAATAGCTGAGGGATGGGGCTGGAGAAATGTAACCACTCAAATTCATAGACAAAGCTATGGATGCAAGGAGATCAAATGAGATCAAAATTACAGTTAACCATATTGAGCCAATACAGTGTTTGTTTACAATTACTTTGTTTAGAAACAAAGGAGTAGAACAAGTTTATATTTTTTTTATTTTAAATTTTAGCCCCTTTTCTCCCCAATTTTCGTGGTATCCAATCGCTAGTAATTACTATCTTGTCTCATCGCCACAACTCCCGTACGGGCTCGGGAGAGACGAAGGTCGAAAGCCACGCGTCCTCCGAAGCACAACCCAACCAAGCCGCACTGCTTCTTAACACAGCGCGCCTCCAACCCGGAAGCCAGCCGCACCAATGTGTCGGAGGAAACACCGTGCACCTGGCCCCCTTGGTTAGCGCGTACTGCGCCCGGCCCGCCACAGGAGTCCCTGGAGCGCGATGAGACAAGGATATCCCTACCGGCCAAACACTCCCTAACCCGGACGACGCTAGCCCAATTGTGCGTCGCCCCACGGACCTCCTGGTCGCAGCCGGCTGCGACAGAGCCTGGGTGCGAACCCAGAGACTGGTGGCGCAGCAAGCACTGCGAAGCAGTGCCCTAGACCACTGCGCCACCCGGGAGGCCCTTCAAGTTTATATTTTGGGTTCTGATGGGGTAAGAACATTTTACTACGCTCATGAGGGATTTATAAGTTATATTCTTCAAGAATCTATGCAAATTAATCATGAATTGAAATGTCCAGAAATGGATGTAGCAATTGCAGATTGCCTCTTCAAGAGTTATATAAACATCAGAAAGCCAGATAGTCATAGTGTAGTATGTAGTGAGTCATGATGAAAATGGATTAGTATTCCTATGACACATGTATTAAATGGTACATTGTAATCTACTCAAGGAGCAAAAGCTTTCCAGGGTTGACAGCTGCTGTAGCCACAATAAACACAGTGTAATAACCACTATAACCCAGCGGCTCATGTTTACAATTCATCACTTTAGGTAAAGAGCCAGTGCTCAGACAGACCTGAGCTCATACTGTACTGAACAATCTGCAAAGAGGAAGTCAAGTTTACAATCCCCTCTGTATGACTAACCTATGTATCACAATAAAATATATGAATGTGATACAACTGAAAATAGAAAACATTTGTCTTTATTTATTAATTAATACATAAAACAAGTAAAGGTTATACTATTATACAGAAAGGCCTATCGGCTCAGTCTGACTACAGTTCAACTCAGTCCACTGAAAGCTACCCCCACATCTATAGGATTGCAGAACATCGACTACTATATCGTATGTGTAACAGCCCCTTAAGAGCACTCATTACTGCAGTGACCCTCAAACACTGCAGCCTCCTGAGCTCAGTGTCACCAAGCGCAGCCAGCCATGAATGGGGAGTCTGCTCCCAAGTGGACAAAAAAGCTGACACAAAGCAGTATCTGTTCTATGGTTGTTATTCTCATTCATGTAGCCTATCTCTCAGTGAAAGAGAGAAAGAGAGATACCTCAGTGTTTCACGAAATGAATTCTGTAAGATGTAAGTGCAGAATTGTGTAGTAATGTTAGTTGTGTTTATGTGATGAGTTTGAATCTGCCCATGACAGGTGAGAGGTAGGTAGTACTGTGCTAATAACATGGTGGTGGTATGCTTACGTATGATAGTAGTGCTCAAGGCTTTGAGAGCAAAGCCACTCCTGGAAGGCAAAGTCTCGCAGCAGCTGGATGTGAGCCTCTGCGATGTCCCTCCAGCGCCGCTTCTCTCTCACCACGTCCTCCAGACGAGTCAGAACACTCAGGCTCAGCTCCTCCAGAGTCTCCACATCTACACACACAGACAGACAAAGACGCAGACAAATCAGCCAGAGCAGAGTAAACATGCCAGTATGAGGATCTATTCTAGTCTATAGCCTTGTCACAAAGACATACACCTCAACATTACCAGAATGAGGCGAACACAAGAATATACACTTACCTGCAAACAAGAAGGCCCTAAATCACTGAAACAACAACCCCAGGCACTACAAAAAGTTACACCAATGGCTGAAGATAAGCTGTCGAGAAGGAAATTCACCCATTGGCCTAACCTTCGTTAAAACGCCCTTTTAACTGTGGTAGACATTTGTGCAAACTCCAACGAAAGAGAAAATTCAAAGAGAATAAATTCCCCTTGTTGTAAAAGACCTGGGATGCTGTGCATTAACTACAGAGCAAATCATTTAAGATTTACTGTGTTTGGCTGCAATTCAATTAGCCTCCTTCCCATCAGCAATAGTTCAGAGATGCCAAACTGCCACTGAAGATGTTCCATGCCATTCATAAACACTGGATCATCGCAAAGAGTGGCGTATATTTTCTCAACTGACCTTCAAGTAAGTGTTTGTATTCGGAGAGACTGTGGCCTTGAATCCATTCTTCGATCTGACTTTCTTTGCCTTTCTTCCAGCACACTTCCCAGAAGAAAATCCACGAGACTGAGCAGAAGAGGAAGGTCAGCAAAAAGCGGTGGTCCATCAGACCATCTTCAGCCTGGACTCAGACTCCTCTGCTCCTCACAAAGGCTGGGCCAGGTCCAAAATATTGCACGATAAAGTATCAAATGATCTTAATTTCTCCAGCTTCTTCACTTGGAAAGACCTAGAGCAACAACAAAACATAACAGGTATAAGTCCGGCAGTTCAAAAAGAATTAACCTAAACAATGACTGAGACAATGAAAAACGTGTGATCATGCGCATCTAGCTACTCAGACACTGTCCCTAATCAGTACCAGCATAGCCAAGAAGACATGTATGAATATTAATGTGTCACACTGGAGGAGTGTTGGGTGATGGGATACGACATGTAATCCAGATGACTTAAATATGCATGAACTGGCAAGGGTCCTAAAAGGTCTCATTACTTGAATCTCATAATCTGAACTGAAGACCACCAAAGACCATAGTGATAAAAACATAGACTAAATGCATTGTGGCAACACCCATACTCAGACTATCTACAAAAACAACATCCCCACAAGATACCTATTTGTCATCCGCCCCGCTTTGGAAGCCTTCATCAAGGTTGAAATGATACGGCATTGATTTACATATGACCCCTATGAATGACAACTAGGTCTAGGATACTAGGCTGTATCAATAAGGAGGTTTTTTGACAGCATATCACAGAGTGCTGTTTGCCAAAGATCTGACGAGAAATTACACATCTGGAATGGTGAAAGGTTTAGCAATACTGCATAGCTTCAGTAATCAATATGCCTTGATACTGGCTCTTGGGGTTAACTTGTACTGCTAACGTTACCTGGGCTGGTTGGCAAAGTAAGGCGACCAATTAATGGAACAACAGCAGCTAGTTATGTCGTTATCTCGCTACTCCATGCATGTATAGAAATGGAGAGCCGTAGCTAATACCGACCATCATTAGAAGGATGAATATATAGCTAACTACAACATGATTTTAGTTAACGTTAGTTAGATACACAAATAACATGTCGCATCATCAATTCCTTCAAAACAAGTGCATGATAGCTAGCTAACGTTAGTTGCTGATAGCTAGCCTATGCCAGCTAGCGACGTTAACCGTCAATGTCAACGCAAAATAGAAATGTGGTATTCCAAAGCCAAATTCAGTGTTTCAAAACAAATGTGATAATCCACCCCTCACGCATAGCTACGCCAACTATTAATTTAAATACATTACATAGCTAATACAACGTTCATTTCAACAATAACACTTATCATACCTTGCGTGTATTTATCATATTTAGCTAGCCAGCAGCAATCGGAAGTCAAAATGTGCAAGGCAGCAAACGTCTATTGTTGATGACGTACAAACACAGTTACACGAGGGCTATACTAGTAGCGAAATGCAAGAAGTCCGCTGTTGGATAACAAATCATGGTAAAATCGTACTTTAACTAATCATATTATAATGACATGATACAGTGTATATAGTGGTTTTTGATTTAGCTGTTTTAATGATTGAACATGTGTTTCAGTAGTTGTTGATGGGAGTTCGTATGCTTTGTGTTGCTCTGCTACTACTAACTAACGAACGTAACTTGCTAACCATGAGCTAACGTAACGTGCATTTCTCGATTAACCGTAGCTAACTAGTAGTTTACGTTATTGTGTTTATTTTTTTGTTCTGACTGTATTATTCCAATATGTGTATTTCAGGGGAAACGGAAGACTAGTTTGCTTCAATGAAGAGAATGATATGTTTGAAAGATCAGAGAATGTGAGTTGCTATCTAGCAAGCTACGTTACTACCGCCGGTAAACACGAATATGAATGTCTATTGTACTTTCTGCACAGGATCATAACACACACCATTTAGCGACCTAACGTATGTTGACTAACAAACCATGCCAACTTTGTATATACTAACTGTCAAGCTAACAAATTGGAATGAATTGTCAGAAATAACTAGCTTGCCAGTTTGCTTACTAATTGTTCACACATTCCTTTCTCTACTTTGAATAAGACATAGCTAACTTATCTATCATGATCTCTCCAGTTTGAATTTCTGTGGTAATGACTGTGTTTCTTTAGAAAAGAGAAAGACCGTACCAAAGTACAGGTGAAAAAAAAGAACGATCCTTAAGAAATAAAGGAAAAATAAGTGTAAGTACATCTAAGTAAACAAATATAAATGTACCAAAAGTTCTTAACTGATATTCAATATATTGGGAACACATGATTGATTATAAGTTGATACCTTCTTACTGTGTGTTCACACATTCCTTTCCTACCTGCAGGCCAAAATATGCATCATGTCTGTTCTTCCAGTACAACAGTCAGCTTTGTCCCCCTTATCACATCCTCGTCGACATCAATTTTGTCAACTTCTCCATCAAGGCTAAACTCGACATAGTTCAGTCAATGATGGACTGCCTGTACGCCAAATGTGAGTATCTGGAAAAGTTTATTCAGCTGAAACTCAATTAATGTAACCCTATTAGGCAATAACTGTATATTTTAAATTATCATCAAGGTATCCCATGCATCACAGACTGTGTAATGGCTGAGATAGAGTTACTCGATACTTCATCCCCAGTTTCTCTAAGGTAACTAGCCTGTTGTGAAGACCAACACCCAGATACATCTAGACATTCAGACATAAACACATGATCAGAGCACAGGAGGTTGGTGGCACCTTAATTGGGGAGGACATGCACGTGGTAATGGCTGGAGCGGAATAGGTGGAAAGAGTATCAACAACATAAAACACATGGTTTCCATGTGTTTGATGCCATTCCGTTTGCTCTGTTCCAGCCATTATTATGAGCTGTCCTCCCCTCAGCAACTTCCACTGGTTTAGAGGGTTATTATCGATGTTCCATAGGGGAAGTATTTGATAGATAAATATTTGTCTGTTTCTGTAGGATAGCCAAGGATCCTTGGTTCGAACAACTGCCATGCAACCACAAAGGAACTTACGCTGATGACTGTTTAGTTTAAAGGGTAACACAGGTAATGTCATTTAATGTACTAAATTGACAATAATATTATACTGATGAAATATATAAACGCAACGTGTAACGTGTTGGTCCCATGTTTCATAAGCTGAAATAAAAGTTCCATATTGAGAAACCTTATTTCTCTCAAATTGTGTGCACAAATTTGTTTAAATCCTTGTTAGTGAGCCTTTATGCTTTCCCAAGGTAATCATTCACCTCACAGGTGTGGCTTATTAAAAAGATGATTAAACAGCATGATCATTACACAGATCCACCTTGTGCTGGGGACAATAAAAGGCCACTTTAAAATGTGCAGTTTTGTCGCACGACACAATGCCACAGATGTCTCTTGTTTTGAGGGAGCATACAATTGGCATGCTGACTGCATGAATGTCCACAGGGTTTGTACAAGGTGCTTAAAGTCCTTGAATTTGTCACACAAATTGAAGTACTGCAATACCACTGACTTACCGCTCATGTATGTAGTGACAAGTTCTGTTTAAGGTTGTGATGTATAGTAAGTTATGGAGATCTACTGCCATCTGGTGGCGACTAGAAACAATTGCATAATAGGAACTATTACAAATGTATTTTATTTTTATTCCACCTTGATTTTACCAGGTAGGCCAGTTGAGAGCACGTTCTCATTTACAACTGCGACCTGGCCAAGATAAAGCAAAGCAGTGTGACACAAACAACAACACAGAGTTACACATGGGATAAACAAACGTACAGTCAATAACACAATAGAAAAATGTACAGTGTGTGCAAATGTAGTAAGATTAGGGAGGTAGGGCAATAAATAGGCCAGAGTGGTGAAATAATTACAATTTAGCATTAACACGAGTGATAGATGTGCAAATAGAGATACTGGGGTGCAAAAGAGCAACAACAACAAAAATAACAATATGGGGATGAGGTAGTTGGGTGGGCTATTTACAGATGAGCTGTGTACAGGTGCAGTGATCCGTAAGCTGCTCTGACAGCTGATGCTTAAAGTTAGTGAGGGAGATATAAGTCTCCAGCTTCAGTGATTTTTGCAATTCGTTCTGGTCATTGGCAGCAGAGAACTGGAAGTAAAGGCGGCCAAAGGAGGTGTTGGCTTTGGGGATGACCAGTGACATATACCTGCTGGAGTGTGTGTGCTACGGGTGGGTGTTGCTATGGTGACCAGTGAGCTGAGATAAGGCAGTGCTTTACCTAGCAAAGACTTATAGATGACCTGGAGCCAGTGGGTTTGGCGACGAATATGTAGCGAGGGCCAGCAAACGAGAGCATACAGGTCGCAGTGGTGGGTAGTGTATTGGGCTTTGGTGATAAAACGGATAGCACTGTGATAGACTAAATCCAATTTGCTGAGTAGAGTGTTGGAGACTATTCTGTAAATGACATCGCCAACGATCGGTAGGATAGTCAATTTTACAAGGGTATGTTTGGCAGCATGAGTGAAGGATGCTTTGTTGCGATATAGGAAGCCGATTCTAGATTTAATTTTGGATTTGAGATGCTTAATGTGAGTCTGGCAGGACAGTTTACAGTCTAACCAGACACCTAGGTATTTTGTAGTTGTTCACATGTTCTAAGTCAGAACCATCCAGAGTAGTGATGCTAGTCGGGCAGGCAGGTGCGGGCAGCGATCGGTTGAAGAGCATGCATTTTGTTTTATTAGCATTAAAGAGCAGTTGGAGGCCACGGAAAGAGTGTTGTATGGCGTTGCAGCTCGTTTGGAGGTTTGTTAACAGTGTCCAAAGAAAGGCCAGATGTATACCGAATGGTGTCGTCTGCGTAGATGTGGATCAGAGAATCACCCGCAGAAAGAGCGACATCGTTGATATACACAGAGAAAAGAGTCGGCCCGAGAATTGAACCCTGTGACACCCCCATAGAGACTGCCAGAGGTCTGGACAACAGGCCCTCCAATTTGACACACTCAACTCTATCTGAGAAGTAGTTGGTGAACCAGGCGAGGCAGTCATTTGAGAAACCAAGGCTATTGAGTCTGCCGATAAGAATGCGGTGATTGCCAGAGTCGAAAGCCTTGGCCAGGTCGATGAAGACGGCTGCACAGTACTGTCTTTTATCAATGGCGGTTATGATATCGTTTAGGACCTTGAGCGTGGCTGAGGTGCACCCATGACCAGCTCAGAAACCAGATTTGCATAGTGGAGAAGGTACGGTGGGATTAGAAATGGTCCGTGATCTGTTTGTTAACTTGGCTTTCGAAGACTTTATAAAGGCAGGGCAGGATGGATATAGGTCTGTAACAGTTTGGGTCTAGAGTGTCTCCCCCTTTGAAGAGGGGGATGTTCCTTGAAAATAAATATTAGTGCTTGAAAAAGTACTTAAGTTCTTGAATTTGACTTGCCACTGTCTGTTCGAATCCTGTGTCCACCAGAGGTGTTACCAGATAATTTTAATGCAGAGATACTGTGACGAGATCCTGAGGCCCATTGTCGTGTCATTCATCCGCTGCCTTCACCACATGTTTCAACATGATAATGCACGGCCCCATGTTGCGAGGATCTGTACACAATTCATGGAAGCTGTCCTGCATACTCACCAGACATGTCACCCATTGAGCGCGTTTGGGATGCTTGGATCGACGTGTACGACAGCGTGTTCCAGTTCCCGCCAATATCCAGCAACTTCGCACAGCCATTGAAGAGGAGTGGGACAACATTCCACAGGCCACAATCAACAGCCTGATTTCCATGAGGCAAATTGTGGTTATACTGACTGTATTTTTTTCTCCACGCCCCTACCTTTTTTATAAGGTATCTGTGACCAACAGATGCATATCTGTAATTCCCTGTCATGTGAATTCCATAGATTAGGGCCTAATTTATTTATTTCAATGGACTGATTTCCTTAGATTTTACTGAGTTACAGTTCATATATGAATCTGGTCCATGTTGCGTTTTATATTTTTGTTCTGTATATATCAGGTGAACCCTCTAGTTATTAGAACACTGGTTTTATACCAGAGAAGAGCATCAATTAAATGGTTTGTCTTTCACAGCACAAGTGCTACACCCTGGCAACTGTGGACAGAGACCCGAAGAGAAGAATCAGAAAGATCCCAGGAGTACCCATCATGTACATCTCCAACCATAGGTCAGAATTAACATAAATTACTAGTGTTCAATGAATCATTGAACACTAGTAATGGATAATTAGCAACACCTTTCTAATATTGAGCACCAATGCCCCCCACCCTTTGCCTTTAGAACAGCCTCAATTTGTCTGCGCATGGACTCTTCAAGGTGTCGAAAGCGTTACACAGGGATGGTGGCCCATGTTGACTCCAATGCTTCCCACTGTTGTCAAGTTGGCTTGATGTCCTTTGGGTGGTGAAGCATTCTTGATATACACAGGAAACTTTTGAGTGTGAAAAACCCAGCAGCGTTGCAGTTTTTGACACAAACCGGTGCGCCTGGCACCTACTACCATACCCCATTCCAAGGCACTTAAATATTTTGTCTTTCCCGTTCACCCTCTGAATGACACACATACACAATCCATGTCTCAAGGCTTAAAAATCATTCTTTAACCTTTCTCCCCCCCTTCATCTACACTGATTTGAACTGGATTTATCAAGTGACCAATAAGGGATCATAGCGTTCACCTGGATTCATCTGGTTAGTCTGTCATGGAAAGAGCAGGTGTTCTTAATGTTTTGTATACTCGGTGTATAGTAGTAAAATGTATAGCAAGATAAAATACCTTATACCATGATCTTTAAACCATGTCTAACAATATTTCTTCACAGGTTCAACATTGAAAGTGCCTGATGACTATGGTGCTCCAAGATTTTAACATTCAATGGATGGACATAGAATTTAAATTCCAGTTGGACTGTGGCTTCTGTCGAGGAGGATTTGATTTGTTTGCCTGCTTATTGTATATTGTCAAAGGACTTGAGTTCATGCTGTTTTTTTTTTATGAAAAAAGGAATGACATAATATTTTTTGCAAGCTTATTCTGGCTGTGTTTTTTTACCAATCCAAACCTAATTTTTGTTCCATAAAAGTGCAATAAATTAATGGGAGAAGTAAAATGTCTCCAGTTTTTCTACTATAGTACTCCTAGAGCTTTGATAACTTGGAGAATGCATTTATTATACAGCCATTGAGCTTTGCTGCATGTAAAGTATCCAAGAATGATGCCAATACAATATGTGCTGTTAAATGTTAATATAATAGCTGCCCACTGTGCTGGCATATCAAGTACCTGCAAGCCATTGCGGTTCACAGTATATTTATCAATAGACTAATGCATTTTCCGCTCATCATTTGTCTGTAATAGAGGAGTAATTTAGTTTGGCTGACGCCACCCACAGTAGACGAAATGTGCATGTCGTGGAAGATGTAATCCGTCAAATAGAGCATGCGCAGCTGCTGGGTTCTGGGAGTGTCTGAGCGGCGCAATATTGTAGCAGGCATGAGATCAGCACTCGCTACTGTGAAGCCATGGGCGTTCAAACTGGACAATGACTTGGACTGACAAGAAGAATATAATGTCAAATGGACTAGACTGAAATGCGCCACCGGCTAAGCAGAGTGTCGAAGAAATGTCAGATTGAATCTTTCCCGGCGTTTTGGATATAGACGGAATCACCGCTCTGGGATAACGGTGCCGGGTATTAGTGCATTGTAATACAGTAGTTTGTTGTGGCCTACCCTGTTGGAAGACTGCTATTTTTTCCGTTATGTTGTAGGCATTGTGTGTATTCATTATTTCCAAGGTGCTGAATTTATCCTCGATGTTGTAGGCCTAGTATAATGTGTTGAATGTTGGCTGCCAATTCACGCCTTTTCTAGTTTTGATAATTTTTGTGTAGTTTCATGTTTTTCAGTGATATACTTGACTTAATCTGCATCTTATAGATCATTGTGATTTTTCTAAAGTGCCAATACCCATATTGATCAGATAGTGATTATGACTATTGATGTAGCAAAAATTCCCTTTAATCTCTGATTTTGGAAGCATTTCATGTTTTTGAAGTTGAACTCATCTGACAACTTAAGTGGACAATTGTAACAACATATGGAACATATTTTCAAATCTGTGTGCCATTTTGTTCATGAGGCACAGTATTTGAATTGGGAGACTAATAGGCTACAGCCTGCAGTTTTGCAAAGTCCTACATATCCAGCATGTCATGAATTGCTCATGTTTCTCACCTGCTGTGGGAGTGTTACTTGCTGAAAAACTGCAATCAGATTGACAGTTAAAGGGCGAGGCTGTAAGCCATTTGTGCCAGCCAGGTTCCAGGACTGGGGTCCGTTGTGTGGCGGGATGCTGAGGACCACAGTGGGGTGTGTGGGGGTGGAGGAGAGAGATGAGGAGCAGGAGGATGAAGGTGAAGAGGACTTGCGGGATGGAGGTGTGCCCTTCTTTGTGAACAGGGGAGGCCTACCGGTGGATGAGGAGACCTGGGAGCAGATGTGGAGGCATGTGGCCCGGATTCACCCTAATGGTGAGGCCATAGGGACACGCATCCGGGGAGCCAGTGATCTGCCCAAGGTAGGATGAAGGTGAAGTCCTGACCTAGCTAGACACCCTGCCTGACTGTTGAGAACTCTACAGGCTGCACTCATACGCTGTCTTTGTCAATAGCCCCCCCCCCCCCAGAAGTATAGGCCTAGACACTGTTCCAGTAATATCCAGTAATAAACCATCATTCAAGATTGAGATAAACATACAGTAAATGGTTCAGGAGGATATATTTTCCAATAGCATGGGCTTAGTATATTATGCTACATGAACTTCATCAAATTCACACTTACTGACAATAGAGTGAATAGTTGATTATGCAGAATGATGGTAACTGAGTGATTCAGTTATGACCCTTCTAAATGTACACCAGTTATTTAAACGCTACATATTCTGGAGGAGCACTTCTCATCTTTCTGTCACGCAACATACAGGCATGCAGAATCCAGTTGAGCTGTCCATGCCTTTTCCTCACCTGTATATAATACATTCAGTAAATCAACCATATGAATAGAATGTTAATTGACTATACAGTGCATTTGGAAAGTATTCAGACCCCTTCCCTTTTTCCACATTTTGTTCCAGCATTATTCTAAATGGATTAAATAAAAACATTTCCTCATCAAGCGACACACAATATCCCATAATGACTAAGCAAAAACAGGTTTTTAGACATTTTAGAAAATATATAAAAATTAAACTGAAATACCTTATTTACATAAATATTCAGACCCTTTTCTATGAGACACAAAATTGAGCTCAGGTGCATCCTGTTTCCATTGATCATCCTTGAGATGTTTCTAAAACTTGATTAGAGTCCACCTGTGGTAAATTCAATTGATTGGACATGATTTGGAAAGCCACAGACCTGTCTATATAAGGTCTCACAGTTGACAGTGCATGTCAGAGCAAAAACCAAGCCATGAGGTCAAATGAATTGTCTGTCGAGCTCCGAGACAGGATTGTGTCAGGGAGGTGATCAAGAACCCGATGGTCGCTCTGACAGAGTTCCACTGTGGAGATGGGAGAACCTTCCAGAAGGACAACCATCTCTGCAGCACTCGACCAATCAGGCCTTTATGGTAGAGTGGCCAGACGGAAGCCACTCCTCAGTAAAATACACAACCGCCTGCTTGGACTTTGCCAAAAGGCACCTAAAGGACTCTCAGACCATGAGAAACAAGATTGAACTCCTTGGCCTGAATGCCAAGCATCACGTCTGGAGGAAACCTGGCACCATCCCTACGGTGAAGCATGGTGGTGGCAGCATCATGCAGTGGGTATGTTTTTCAGCAGCAGGGACTGGGAGACTAGTCAGGATCGAGGGAAAGATGAATGGAGCAAAGTACAAAGAGATCCTTGATGAAAATCTGCTCCAGAGTGCTCAGGACCTCAGACTGGGGCGAAGGTAAACCTTCCAAAAGGACAATGACTCTAAGCACACAGCCAAGACAATGCTGGAATGGCCTTGGGACAAGTCTCTGAATGTCCTTGACTGGCCCAGCCAGAGCCTGGACTTGAACCCGATCAAACATCTCTGGAGAGACCTGAAAATAGATGTGCCGCAACGCTCCCCATCCAACCTAACAGAGTTTGAAAGGATCTGCAAAGAAGAATGGGAGAAACTCCCCAAGTACAGGTGTGCCAAAATTGTAGCGTCATACCCAAGTAGACGCGAGGCTGTAATCGCTTTAACAAAGTACTAAGTAAAGGGTCTGAAAATGTATGTAAATGTAATATTTCATTTTTTTTATTCTAAAAACCTGTTCTTGCTTTGTCATTATGGGGTATTGTGTATAGATTGACAACGAAAAAAACAATTTAATCCATTTTAAATTAAGCCCGTAACGTAACAAAATGTGGAAAAAGTCAAGGGGTCTGAATACTTTCCGAATGCACTGTATGCTTGAAGACATCCACTGACTATTGTCAATGATGGGTTGTTTGTTTTCGTTAAGTATACTAAGTGTGTCTCCGACTGCACATTCCAGTTAAGAATTTCATTATACAAAATTACATTATTTTCGGACCAAAACCAAGTGGATAAAGCTGTCAAAATATACATTACAGACCATGCAGATAAACATGCCACTAGATTTACTGATGCTGTTTGGTCCAGAAGAGGATAAATGCTCCCTCTGTGCTTATGAGGAATTCAATTAATGTACGCATTTTGAGACATTTTACCCGACACTCCTATCCAGAACGACTTACAGGCTCAATTAGGGTTACATGCCTTGCTCAAGGGCACATTAACAGATGTTTCACCTAGTTGGCTTGGTGATTTGAATCAGCAACCTATCAGTTAAACCTCATCACACTTAACCGTTAGGCTACCTGCCAACCATAGACTCGCCATTGGGAACAATTAAGATAATGACCATGGGTTAAAAGTTTTTAAAAAACATGGTTGTTAGGTTAAACAAGTGGACATTCTCCAACTCTATAAATATAGGGATTGTGTGATGCTAATGCCTCTGGTTGTGCTCTGCCTCTCCCCCATAGATTCCAACACTGAGTGTGCCTACATACCAGCCAACCACCAGTATCCCACAGCGCCTAGAAGCCATACAGAAATACATCAGGGATTTGCAGTATCCTTTGCCTGGAATGGTAGAACTGCTTGTCACTATTGCCAAGCTCTGAACCAATGATAGCCCAGGTAGCCGAGATAAAGCTATGACTATTCATTGGACCTCAAGGTGAAGTTGTTGGTCATGGTCAGTTTTTATGATTGACAGGGTGGGCTGAACAGTCTAGGACATATCCAGATATGTCAACAAAATATACATTAGGTTGATCAAACATGAATGTGTAAAGATTCTAAATTCCATGCATGATGCAAGCACACTATGCTCTGGGTTGGAATTCAAGATAGGTCTTCTGAAATATGTGTTAGCCATGCACTGTATTATGTATTGCTTTAAGCTTCATACATAATTCATAGACATAGGCACGAGCTGATTCCATGCTATGGAAACTGGGCCACACACAGTAGATGTACTGAAGAAGTATTATGGTGGTGAATGACCAGTAAAATAGTTCATATGTACTTCATACTTGTTTGACTCCGTCTTTTTAGGACAATATCAATTTATGTCACAACATCTCAGAATGTAGGCCATGTTTAGGCTATAATCTATTTTAAGCATAAACATTAGCACTTCTCAGCTCAAGAAGCTCATCCATAATTCACAAACGAGGAACTATGAATATCAGAAATCACTTAACATGGTTTTATTCCCCATTAGAAAATGTTTAGTTGTGTTTGAACAGTTCCATGTTGTTTCACTCCCTCTGCATTCTTTGTACTTAACAATATCCTACAGGTACAATCACACAGGAACACAGTTTTTTGAAATCAAGAAGAGCAGGCCTCTTACTGCGTAAGCACAGTTTCTTCTATCCAATTAATGTTTCCTAACATTTCGTTTTAGCTTAGCTCTTTGATGATCCTAATGGTTTGTAAATGTCAGACAGTGTAAGTGACATGACTGTTGTCCGCCAGAGAGAATCTCAGGGTTTGACGAAATAGCTTTTCCTGGAGCTGCAGAGAGGCCACAGAGGCAGCAAACAGAAGAAGCAGCTGAGGATGTTTACCACCAGCAGCATACCACCCTGCATACCACTGCTGGCTTGCTTCTGAAGCTATGCAGGGTTGGTCCTGGTCAGTCCCTGGATGGGAGACCAGATGCTGCTGGAAGTGGTGTTGGAGGGCCAGTAGGAGGCACTCTTTCCTCTGGTCTAAAAAAAAAATATCCCAATTCCCCAGGGCAGTGATTGGGGACACTGCCCTGTGTAGGGTGCCGTCTTTCGGATGGGACGTTAAACGGGTGTCCTGACTCTCTGAGGTCATTAAAGATCCCATGGCACTTGTCGTAAGAGTAGGGGTGTTAACCCCGGTGTCCTGGCTAAATTCCCAATCTGGCCCTCAAACCATCATGGTCACCCAATAATCCCCAGTTTACAATTGGCTCATTCATCCCCCTCCTCTCCCCTGTAACTATTCCCCAGGTCGTTGCTGCAAATGAGAACGTGTTCTCAGTCAACTTACCTGGTAAAATAACGGTAAAATAAATAAATAAATTGCTTTCTAGTTGTGCTGATCATGACAGAAGCTGAAGGAACTGGATGTCTGTTGCACCCCAGGGCTGAGGGGACAGGAACTGTTATCATAGCCTAATAGGATCTGTTTCCCGGGCAGGAGCTTCTAGTACATTTTGCTTGCTCATCCACTCAGTTTGTGACTTTTAGCACCAGACGATTTTATTTCAATGATTTTCAAAATGCCAGTTTTCTAAGCTTTGAGATCTTTTTAGTAATCAATAGTTTCGCCTAAAGGAGGTAATCATTTTCTCTTTGCATGCATACAAATGTCCTGTAATATGTTCAAATGTCCTTCAGGCCATTTAGAATCCATGTTTAGAATTATTACCTTTAGTGTCGACTATTTTGTTGCCTTTTCCTTCGGGTGTATTCTAACCCTCAAATTCTGTGTAGGTTGATGGACATCGCCAAGGAGATGATCCGGGAGTCACTACCAATCAAGTGTCTGGAGGCAGTGATCCTTGGAATGTATCCTTTCCTTTAATTAGCTTAGGTATTCCATGGGTCACAGCGACAGCACGTGGAAATTGTAATGAGCTTCTTATGCCCGTGTTTTTACCTGCACATCATTTTTTTGTCAAATTTTGGAGACTTAGGAATGGGGTGAGGATAAATGATGACCTGGAAATGTTGTTTTCCAACTGAGTGTTTATGGGAAACTAAAAATAGCCCAGAGTGATGCCCCAAACAGTGTGGTAACAGGGATTTAGATAAGACAAAGCTTTATGGGCACAACCAGGGCATCCAAGTATTATGTGATTAGAACTGACTTGTGTGCTTACAGTCTGAGACTACTCTATGTGACTAATGTCTTCTTGTTTAAAAAACAGATCATTGGAGCTTGAAAACTGTTGTCTATGTTACCCTGTAAAGGAGCACTCCAGTGTGAGCATACAAACAGGTAAGTTATAATAGGGGTTTCCATTTCCTTGACCTTGCCTGTCCCAGTTACCTCAGCAACAGCATGCCGGGTGTGGAGCGCTTCCCCCTCAGCTTTAAGACGCAGTTCTCAGGGAACCACTTTTGCCACATCGTGCTGGGGGTACACAGCGGTGGCCGCTTCGGGGCACTGGGCATCAGCCGGCGGGAGGACCTCATGTTCAAACCCCTGGAGTTCCGCACGCTAGCTGACCTGGTGCAGGAGTTTGAGGGGGCCTACAGGGGCTACTGGCACACCTTGAGGAAGGTGAAGATTGGTCAGTATGTGTCCCATGACCCCCACAGTGTGGAACAGATAGACTGGAAACACTCCATAATAGACGTGGACAAACTGACCAAGGAGGAGCTGCGGAGAGAGCTGGAGAGACACACCCGGGACATGAGGCTGAAGGTAAAGGACCAGGGATACAGAGATCATCTGTTAGAGTGTAGTGATGGCATGTACAGCGCTAAAGCAGGACATGTTCACACATCCAGGAAGGATCCTGGGGACTGAGATGGAAAATGTCCATGAACCAAACCAGTCAGCTTCCTTTATTAGACAATTCTAGTGATTGCATTAGATCCAACCAGTGGTGGAAAAAGTACCTAACTGTCATACTTGAGTAAAAGTAAAGATACCGTAATAGAAAATGACTCAAGTAAAAGTCACCCAGTAAAATACTACTAGAGTAAAAGTCTAAAGGTATTTGGTTTTAAATATACTTAAGTATCAAAAGTCAATGTAACAGCTAAAATATACTTAAGTATCAGAAGTAAAAGTATAAATAATTTCAAATATCTTATATTATGCAAACCAGACGGCACCATTTTCTTGTTTTTAAAATTTACGGATAGCCAGGGGCACGCTCCAAAACTCAGACATAATTTACAAACAAAGCATGTGTTTAGTCCACCAGATCAGAGACAGTAGGGATGACCAGGGATGTTTTCTTGATAAGTGTGTGAATTAGACAAATTTCCTGTCCTGCTAAACGAATACAAAATGTAACGAGTACTTTTGGGTGTCAGGGAAAACGTATGGAGTAAAAAGTACATAATTTTCTTTAGGAATGTAGTGAAGTCAAAGTTGTCAAATATAAATAGTAAAGTCCAGATATATACTGTAAATAAAAAAACTACTTAAGTAGTACTTTAAAGTATTATTACTTAAGTACTTTACACCACTGGATCCAACTGGGAGTGAATTAGTCTGCAGCCTATCACTGTACCAGCACTGAATTTAGATTAGTGTCAAATTAAATTGGGATGCAGGTGAGCTACATTAGATCTGATGAGGGGGAAGCACAAGGGGCTCGTTGAATGTGAATCCATCCTGAGCAGATGGAAAGCCCTTAATCACTGAGTTTCTGACCTCCTTTTGACCTGTCATGCATGATGATATGGAGTTGACCTGCGAATTCAGGAGCTATCATCCTCAAATGATGACCTCTCATGGGCTATCATCCCAAACAGTAATGAAAGGAGCCTTAACGCAGGGCCCTGTGAATAATAATATCTAATGTGATGGCATTTCCCTGCTCCATTGTGAGTCACGCATGGCTGCCTCAATCAATTAATGGCTGATCTTTTATAGCGAGGGCTCTCAACCAATGGCCACAATCACATTAAAGATGGGGACGATTTTACCGTCATCACTGTCAAAACTGTGCCTCCTTAAGCACATTTGGGCCTCTCATTGAGGTGCTCACCTTAGTACTACTCTAAGTAATTGAAAGCTGATGATCGGTGTGTGCGTGTGTCTATACGCATGTGTTTGGAACAGTTTCCTTCCTACTCTGCATAAATGGTGTGCTGAATTTTAAAAGACATAAACGTTTAGTAATTGGAGAACTGCACTTCTCTTTAGTCTACACAGTGGATATGACCAGAACTCAACTTGTAAGCATTTGTACCTCTCGTTTGTGTTGCCCCTTGTTGTTACTGTGAGGTAAACAGAACTGTGTGATTGTCTTTCAGATTGGGAAGGCTGCGCCCCCTTCACCCACCAAAGACAGGAAGAGTAACATGGGCTCGCCCCTCCGTAACCCAGGCAGCCCCATGCGCAGGAACAGCCGCATCGAGAGACGGTAATGCTGATTGTGCAATGTAGTCAGATATCAGGAGCTGCTTAGTCTCAATATAGTCTCTCCGACAGCACAGTAAATACTCATTAGGTCAATAAACAAGATGCTAGCTGGAGTGGAGATGGCCCTGCACTGATCTGAACAAGCACTAGAGGCTATATATCCTATGATGGTGTAGTTCAAGAGGAATCTCTGAACAGTAATCTCTCAGTTTTAATCTGTGTCATGAGAAATCATATATATTTTTTTGGGGTTTACAGTCCATCTGGAGAGAAGAAAGTTCTTGATCCGAAGCCACCTCCAGACATGAATGGATATCAGATTCGAGTGTGAGGAGGATTTCACTTCATAAAATCATCCTGCAAAACAAGATCTTAGAATGGTAGGGTTCTGTCTGACAAAAGGTTTGTTCTGGGGAATGGGGCTTTTGTGTTCAGTTTTCCAAATAGGTTTGTACTTTGTAAGCAATTTATTTTGCATTCAACAAATGTGTGGTATACTGTACAGAGCTTGGCCATGTCAATAACTGGTTATTGACTAAATGTACAGTACTAGTCAAAAGTTTGGTCACCTACTCATTCTAGGGGTTTTCTTTATTTTTATTATATTCTACATTGTAGAATAATAGTGAAGACATCAAAACTATGAAATAACACATATGGAATAATGTAGTAACCAAAAAATATATTTTATATTCTTCAAAGTAGCCACCCTTTGCCTTGATGACAGCTTTGCACACTCTTGGCATTCTCTCAACCAGCTTCATGAGGAATGCTTTTCCAACAGTCTTGAAGGAGTTCCAACATATGCTGAGCACTTGTTGGCTGCTTTTCCTTCACTCTGCGGTCCAACTCATCCCAAACCATCTCAATTGGGATGAGGTTGGGTGATTGTGGAGGGCAGGTTATCTGATGCAGCACTCCATCACACTCCTTGGTCATTGTCTTGTTGTAAAACAAATGGAAGTGGAAACCAGATGGGATGGCGTATCGCTGCAGAATGCTGTGGTAGCCATGCTAGTTAAGCGTGCCTTGAATTCTATATAAATCACTGACAGTGTCTCTAGCAAAGCACCATCACACCTCCTCCATGCTTCACGGTGAGAACCACACATGCGGATATCATTCGTTCACCTACTCTGCGTCTCACAACAACACGGTGGTTGGAACCAAAAATCTCAGATTTGGAATCATCAGACCAAAGGACAGATTTCCACCGGTCTAATGTCCATTGCTCGTGTTTCTTGGCCCAAGCAAGTCTCTTCTTATTATTCATGTCCTTTAGTAGTGGTTTCTTTGCGACAATTAGACCATGAAGGCCTGATTCACGCAGTGTCCTCTGAACAGTTTAAGTTGACATGTCTGTTACTTGAACTCTGGGAAGCAATTATTTCAGCTGCAATCTGAGGTGCAGTTAACTCTAATGAACTTATCTTCTGCAGCAGAGGTGACTCTGGTTCTTCCTTTCCTGTGGCGGTCCTCATGCGAGCCAGTTTCATCATAGCTCTTGATGGTTTTTGACGTTTTCCGTATTGACTGACCTTCATGTCTTAAAGTAATGATAGACTGTCGTTTCTCTTTGCTTATTTGAGCTGTTCTTGCCATAATATGGACTTGGTCTTTTACCAAATAGGGCTATCTTCTGTATACCACCCATACCATGTCACAACACAACTGATTGGCTCAAACTCATTAAGGAAAGAAATTCCACAACTTAACTTTTAACAAGGCAGGTTAATTGAAATGCATTCCAGGTGACTTCCTGATGAAACTGGTTGAGAGAATGCCAAGAGTGTGCAAAGCTGTCATCAAGGCAAAGGGTGGCTACTTTGAAGAATCTCAAACATAAAATACATTTTGATTTGATTAACACTTTTTTGGTTACTACACGATTCCATATGTGTTATTTCATAGTATTATTTAACAATGTAGAAAATAGCAAAAATAAAGAAATTAGTAGGTGTGTCCAAACTTTTGACTGGTACTGTACGTTCAAAGCCTATAATTCTAAGGTCTCGCAATGCTCAACTTTGGGGATATCACTCGTTTTACACCAGGGGATATCAAAACCTTGTGTAGGATCAATTCCACAGGCCTACATATTATTATTTTGCTCTGTGGGGTCTCAACTTACTTTTGAGAGGTAGAATACACAAGGTGCAATTTCAAAATGTGGTTGTGCATCAGCAGTTTTTCTCTTACGTCAGTCACTGGCAGTCACTAAATGAACCCATGTCAGCTAAATATTTTTAGATTGGTAAATTAGTCTACCGGCCAGCTATCTAAACTTCTAGTAATCCTGATCGAATTACCAACTGGGGGCCCCCCATTGATTTTGTTAGTCACTCTGACATCATATTAAAAACTGCAAACATTTCTCTCCACCTTATGGCAAAATGTGTAGAATTGCAGGACATTAGCTGTTAAACTGCACACAAAAAATCCCCCTGACCAGATGTGTAGAATTGTATGAAACTAGTTATAAAACTGCTAAATCTCTCTGCCCCCAACTTGTTTTAAACCTGCAATGTTTTCTCTACACCCCATGGCAAAAATGTGTTTAATTGGAGGAAATTAACTCTAAAACTTAAATTAACTTCATAAAAGTTGCCCATCCTGTTTTAGACAATTCTATTTAAATTAACAGGCATAACTGGCTGACCAATTCACAATATCTCGTTGAGTAATAGATGTTAAGTCCCCAGCAACTTCTTTCCAAAAACGTGGCATGGGCCATTCAGGAGCTCTGTGGTTCTAGGTTGCTACCAGGCTTTTTGTAAAGCCAGAAGCTTGGTAGTGTCATCCTTCTTTTATAGTCCATTCTACAATAAGATTGGTTCAGACAGCATTTAAGGAATTCCCAAAGGCTAAACAGGTATGGCTCATGTTTTTAAAGATGGGTTAATATGCAATATTACATTTGGCTTAAGCTGTGTAAGGTGTGAAAATGAGTAATTAGACATATCACAGAAGAGATCCATGTTGTCAGTTATTAAGAATTGCAATCTGTGTCTCCATGTTGTACTTTAAGTGTGTAAATACATTTAACCTTTTAGCTCTGCTGGACAGTAACCGCTTTTGTAGTGTAGTTTGCAATCCACTTACCTTGTGCCTTTTAATGAACATTTTAATAGACAGTGATAAAGAAAACAAGTGTTACTGGATGAATAGTTCATCTTCAATTTCACTAGCAAAACATACTGTACCATCTGCTCTATCCCAAATAGCCAGTAAATTGAGTGATCTACACCTTACTCTCGTATTTGTATGTTCTGCTATTGATTACACATGATTGAATATGGGGTAATTCAGCGTGCAGTAGTCTATTTAAACCTTCCAAAGCATGAGAAGTGTGATTCGTTTTAGGATAGTAGGAGAAAGTGGTCACTGTGATCAACAGAAGTTTAGAATTTTGTGGTCATTCATGAGACAACCTCACATGCACAAAATGTCTTTGTCCAATTGTGAACGATTACATTGCAGGTGATTTATTTTTTGCTGTCATTCTTGAGGAAATAGGCATTTTGAAGGCAGCAGTTGCTTTTTTATATTGACATGGACTGATATATTTAGTTTTTGTTCAGTATAAATAACCTTGTTCTTATTTTAGCACAGCCTTAGTGTGGTTGTCTAGCTACTTTAAATATTAAACAGTTGTATTCAAGGTGCAAAGAGATTTGTTTACAATATTCTCATCTGCATTTTTATATGGCATTTAGGCCAGAGTTTCTGTAATTTTATACTAGCCTCAATTTTTATTATCACCGAGCATTTGAGAAATTGGAGTCCGCCCCACATTTCTAAATATTGCCACAGAGCACATTGAAATTTGTTGGTAGGGATTTCTTTAGTCCACTTTCATTTCAATACCATAAACACAGAGGTTGTTGTCTTGTGCCAAAAGATTGTAATTGTCATTTTATCATGTAAGGTTTTCTATTGATTTAAAGTCAACTCCTCTCACTTCCCTCCCAGTGTGTCTGTTGTTGCTAGGATTTATCACTCATTGACATGGGTCAGATGGCTGAAAGTCTATTAGCAAGCTTCAGCTATATTTAGAGATTTACAAAATGTAGTTAAAATCAATGACCGATACAGTATAAATAAACTGGGTGCTAAGGACATGGAGGACAAACTGATAGCCTACATGCCAACCAAGAGTCCAAATTGGGTGTAGCCTGGACTAAAGAGAGTGACTAACATTTCCTTCTTTAATTGTCTTCAAAGAAAGCTTAATACAACTCCCATACTGAGGATTTGTGTACTGGGGGACCATACAGTAAGACAATGAACAACATTTGGTTGCAGCTATACTAATTAGAATTTTCTGTATATTCTCTTTTGCCTGCTGGTACACTGTGAGACATTCGACCTAGCCCATTTTGGGCTACAAGACATCCGTGACATGAAATCACAGCGGTTTTGAGATTTCCTCTTTCATTGCGATGTGGTCTGTTTTTGTTCCTTAGTGCGAAGATGTGGTGATGACACTGTATTAATACATGTCATCTGAAATATTGTAACTGTAAATCACCCGTATGGCTTTGTGACAATTGAAACTGAAATAAACAAGGAACTGGTATTTGACCAGATTTGTTGAAAACAAATGGTGTAACATTTGAGTGATTAACCTACCTCTTTTCCCATTCATCACATGCTTTTTGGAGAGCTGCCAGTGCTAGCAACCAGCATGGGTTGTACAAGTCAATTGTACTGTGCTGGCTGTGTCTACAGTGTACTGACACCCAAGGATTCTGCTGCACAAATCAATTAAGTCTAATGGAAGCTTGGCTGAATGGATAGTCTACCGAAACCCTGTTAATCCTGACATTTTCATCATACGAGCACAGAGGACTGCCATGGTTGTTGCTCTCCTGAACAAACAGCCTCTGTTTAACAGGGGAAATCCATACATGGTACTGTTTCATGTTCAGACCAGGGAGATTTTGATAGCTCTCATATACAGTAGCACAAGAGTAGCTGGTGACCGTTCTCTTATGAAATGGCTCCTGTTAGTATATGCTATAGCTGAATGTACATCATGTAGGTATGTGAAATGCAAGTGTTTAAAGGAATCGCAGTTGAAATCAGTTGGAGTGGGGGTAGGGTTGGTAATGTTCAGTGGCAAGAAGGATTTCAAATGTATGAAGGCACAGAGGGAGACAAAACAGAAGCCCAGAGGTAACAAACACTAGGTAGTACCTCCCCCACCACTGTTTATGAAATGAAGACAGAAGGAATCGTGGTCTACTTTGAAAAACCTACTGACCCATTTCTCCTCAGCGCATGCGTTTTGTGCCACGGGGAATTTATTTTCGTGCAGCACAGTCAAACTCATGTATAGGTAGATCCTGGAACTGAAGCCTTACACTGAACCCACTGCCTGCCTTTATGCTAACTTACGTTTAAAAACTCCTTCAGTGATTCATTATGAGATACAGAAAATAATTCCCTGGAAGACCTGAGAGAGAGAACACCTACTGATTTATTGTAGTTAGACTAAAGGAAGTGTCAGACCTTGACATTTGTGCCATTCCAGTGAGCTATAACAGAGGTCTTAGTGTTGACAGGAGTCTGTTGGCTGTTCCTCTAGACCAGGGTTTCCCAAACTCAGTCCTGGGACCCCCCCTGCCAGGTGTACCTTTTGGTTTTTGCCCTAGCACTACACAGCTGATTCAAATAACCAACTCAAGTTGATTATTTGAATCAGCCATGTATTGCTAGGGCAAAAACGTGCACCCAGGGGGAGTCGTAGGACTGAGTTGGGAAAACCCTGGTCTAGACTGCAGTGTACACACACACACACACAGAAGCCCCAACAGTGCCCTAGCATGCATGAACACTCCCTCCCTGCAATCTGAATGAATAATTGATTCATGCCTCAGCCAGCCACACACATCTTCTCCTTGACAGACAGAGTGCCTCAGTGGAGCGAGAGATCTTCCATCTCAGTGTGGCACAGCCAACATTCAGGTCACAATCTTAACACCAAAAGATGCTGTAGATCACCCGAATTAGACTGCCAAGCTATTGTTAGATTTATTCAAGATTTCTACCATTTGAACAAATAATACTGACTGGCCCAAAGCCAGAGGATAAGGGGAAAAACAACACAAAATATATAGAAAACATTGACATTCAATTATTTCACAGTTTGTAAATGTTTTAAGACAAATGTTCCAATTTACTAGTGTAACAGATTGTGAAAACGGAGCAAACAAAATCCCCATAATTTTTTTTTTTACATCTAAAATCTTCTTGTATTCATATCTTAACAGTAAGAACATTTGTCAAATAAACTCTAACTGAATCTAACCTTTTAGGTTATTTTTTTTCTCTATACATGTAAACAAAAATGATCATTCAGAGGACATCCCATCTCCTCTGGAAATTGGGCTGAGTAGTTTTTCTTCAGGTAGGAAACAAGCAGAGTATTAGATGGGACTCAAAACTGTCTGTGAGCCCCAGGAACCAAGTAAGTACAAGTATTTACTTTTAAACATGGAATTGTGCCATGGGCAAATCATGTAAGGTTTGAACAAAAATGTTTAAATGCTTGACCTCTGTCCTCCTGATTCTTCATTGACCATAGACAGCCCAAATCACACAGGGTTCAGGTCCAGCTGGAACTTGGCCAGGAGACTGAGGTGGTCTGAAGGGAACATTTCATTGGGTAAACCGTTCATTGACCAGAGGTCCTCCTCTGGTAGGAGGGAGAGACGACCAAGCAGCTTCAGACCTTCGCTCTGCCGTTGACCTCCACCTGAAACAGAGTTTTTGGTACACCATCTCTCAATTTTTCTTTCTCTAAAACACTTATCAACGGCTATTTATATATATATATTTCCTTTGGATACATGCCCCTTACCTTTCTGATCAGCACTAGAAATGCCACGCCTTGGAGAGTAGAAGATGTAGTCGACCGTAGCTCCAACCTCGGAGTGCAGCGTGGTCACCTCAGCACGGTCTGTTCCAGGTATGAAGTGGCCGTAGGCTGACCGCAGGTTCAGGTAATGGGAGATAGTCTGTCTGAACCTGAGGAAGGACATGGATAATGTTATTACATTTAACATGTATTCAGCACTGTCAGAGTGCCTTCAGAAGTATTCACACCCCTTGACGTTATCCCCATTTTGTTGCGTTACAGCCTGCTGCTACTGGACTCCTATTTACAGTTGAAGTCGGAAGTTTAACTACACTTAGGTTGGAGTCATTAAAAAATGTTTTTCAACCACTCCACAAATTTCTTGTTAACAAACTAAAGTTTTGGCAAGTCAGTTAGGACATCTACTTTGTGCATGACAAATAATTTTTTCCAACAATTGTTTACAGACAGATTATTTCACGTATTCACTGTATCACAATTCCAGTGGGTCAGAAGTTTACATACACTAAGTTAACTGTGCCTTTAAACAGCTTGAAAATTCCAAAAAAGGATGTCATGGATTTAGAAGCTTCTGATAGGCTAATTGACATCATTTGACATCATTTGAGTCAATTGGAGGTGTACCTGTGGATGTATTTCAAGGCCTACCTTCAAACGCAGTGCCTTTTTGCCTGACATCATGGGAAAATCCAAAGAAATCAGCCAAGACAACAGAAAAAAAATTGTAGACCACAAGTCTGATTCATCATTGGGAGCAATTTCCAAACGCCTGAAGGTACCACGTTCATCTGTACAAATAATAGTACACAAGTATAAACACCATGGGACCACACAGCCGTCATACCGCTCAGAATGGAGACGTGTTCTGTCTCCTAGAGATTAACGTACTTTGGAGCGAAAAGTGCAAATTAATCCCAGAACAACAGCAAAGGACCTTGTGAAGAGGCTGGAGGAAACAGGTACAAAGTATCTATATCCACAGTAAAATGAGTCCTATATCGACATAACCTGAAACACTGCTCAGCAAGGAAGAAGCCACTGCTCCAAAACCACCATAAAAAAGACAGACTACGGGTTGCAACTGCACATGGGGACAAATATCGTACTATTTGGAGAAATGTCCTCTGGTCTGATGAAACAAAAAGAACTGTTTGGCAATAATGACCATAGTTATGTTTGGAGGAAAAAGGGGGAGGCTTGTAAGCCTGAAAAACACCATTCCAATGTGAAACGCAGGAGTCGCAGCATCATGTTGTGGGGGTGCTGCAGGAGGGACTGGTGCACGTCACAAAATAGATGGCTACATGAGGAAGGATAATTACGTGGATAAATTCAAGCAACATCTCAAGACATCAGTCAGGAAGTTAAAGCTTGGTTGCAAATGGGTCTTACAAATGGACAATGACCCCAAGCATACTTCCAAAGTTGTGGCAAATTGGCTTAAGGACAACAAAGTCAAGGTATTGGAGTGGCCATCACAAAGCCCTGACCTCAATCCCATAGAAAATTTGTGGGCAGAACCGAAAAAGCGTATGCGAGCAAGGAGGCCTACAAATCTAACTCAGTTACACCAGCTCTGTCAGGAGGAATGGGCCAAAACTCACCCAACTCATTGTGGGAAGCATGTGGAAGGCTACCCAAAACGTTTGCCCCAAGTTAAACAATTTAAAGGCAATGCTACCAAATACTAATTGAGTGCATGTAAACTTCTGACCCACTGGGAATGTGATGAAAGAAATAAGCTGACATAAATAATTCTCTACTATTATTCTGACATTTCACATTCTTAAAATAAAGTGGTGATCCTAACTGACCTAAGATAGGGAATTTTTACTAGGATTAAATGTCAGGCAGTGTGAAAAACTAAGTTTTTAAATGTATTTGGCTAAGGCAAACTTCCGACTTCAAATGTATATTCCTGCACAATGTCTATCACACAATCCATTGCACAATTCCTCGGCACGTATAAATATTCTACTTTAATTCATTGAGTGCCTTCTTGTAATCCATAAAAAAGAAAATTTTAAATGAGTTGAGCTTTTACTTTTAGTACGGTTTTATTCACTTAATTACTTTCCCATTGTGGAGAGGTGAACCTGCAGGTCAGCATTTCATTGCACTGTGTACATCAGGTGTATATGACAAACAAAATTGACCATGAAATGTGGCCCTTTGAAAAGGAACATAAAATCTGACCTTGTTGTATAAGGATGCTTGTCCTCGGGATCTATTGGAAATAAGTGAAAGAGTAACATACAGGAGTCATTAACTGTTCTCTACACAACTGTGCTCTGGGGTCTCACCTGCCGTGGGTACAGTTGAGATTAAGTGTTTTTGGGTCTAGTTTTAGTGTGTGTGTGTGTTACCAGGTGTGTTGTCAGTGACCCCTGGGATGAGCTCCAGGTTCTGTGGCCGGACACAGGCAGCCTCACAGAAACGCAGCCGACGCAGGAAGCCATGGTTGTAATGCAGGTTCCCTACACAGGAAGAACAAATATAGAGTGGCCAGTCAGACCATCACACAAGACCTAAATGGAGATACTGAGTGAAAAGATGAATCGACCCATTGTCATAATGGGAGCTTGACCAACAATCCACCCTGACAGGGTCCAAACAGAAAGATTGACACATACGTTCTGGACTCTGGGTTGACGTGACTTGACTCTTTGGCTCATTTACAGTTGTGTACTGGCAGTTGTCATCGATGCCCACGGTGCTTGGCCAAAGTGGAGCGAATACCCTCCTATGATGGATGTTGTAGGACAGGTCCTCTTGACCTGATATCTGCCACACATAGGAAACAAAACACAGAACCCATTGGCCAAGGTAACATACTGAACACCAACTCACCTTTAAATTATTAAGTAGCTTAAAATTGACAACAACAAGTCATTTTCCATAGGAGTATTGTGCTCACCATCCAGGCAGGTAGACCATGATAGTAAAGCTGTCTTGTCGTGATCAGTTGGTACAGTGGCATGTTGGGCAGAGCATTGAAGTCCCCACATAGAACAACATTGCAGTGCTCTCCCTTCACCTTGCAGTTCCTCATGATGTAGTCAATCTCTGCTAGCAGCATTGCAAGCTGGGTCAGCTTCACGTCACCCCTCCTGGTGTTGAACAGGAGGTGGGTGGTTGCCACACAGAGGGGTGGGCCCTTGGCAGTGACTTCTGACCCCTGTGTGATAATTGGCTGGAGCAGCAGGACAATGCCCACGTTGTCTCGGTCCAGCAGCTCACACTCTGGCCTGTAGAACTCCAGCAGACTCTCTGACACCTGGGAGAAACGGTCGCCGCGGTAACAAACCACACAGCCGTCAGTCTTGGTGCCGGTGCGCCGCTTGTAAACACAGGTGTAGCCTTGAGGATTGAACCACAAAATTACAAATATTGATATACAAACAGCTATTACATGTCTGTTACTAACTGTAGATGACTTGCATTATTTTGCAATGGTCTTGATTGTGCCATAAACAGATGCTGAGGAACTTGGACCTACCCATGTAACGAAGGACAGGATGGAGTTGCTCTGTAAAGTGGTTCTCCTGGACCTCTTGCAGACACAGGATCTACACATGGGAAAAACATACAGCTCAATTCACAAAGAGACTCCGATGACAATGGTTAAGCAATACAGTGTCAATAGATGTTACTGTATTAGGTTGGTAAGGTCAGACTCGCATCTGGTTCCCATTTCTTGAACTCCTGTGTGAGGTTTGGGAAGCGGTAGTCCCAGCTCAACACCCCTAGAGGGCAGTGTGTGTACAGCTCCTGGTTGGCCTCCAGCAGATCCTGGGCCAGGATGTTGTAAGACATCACAGTGAAGTCAAACAGGGGCCGGGGCTCTGAGGGGGTCCTCTGGGGAGGCTCTGGCGCTGTGTGGGTTTCACTGAGTTCCTCCCACACCCTCCACACCACTGAGGGGGAAGCAGAGAGAGGTCTAAGCAAACGGTAACACTGAAATTCTGATGGTGATGTGGGTTCACAATCAATCAAAAACCTGTACTTAATGTTATAGATATCATGCAAAATGCTCACCTTCGAAGGTCTCTCTCGCCAGTGAATGTGGGTAGTAGCTCATGCTTGGGAACGCTGTGGAAGGGCAGAACAACACCTCTTCCAGGCCAGGGCCGATGGGGAAATGCCAGCCCTTGGGTGGGGGCTGAGCCCTACTCTCCCATGGCTGTGTCTGGGCCTCTGCCTCACAGAGAAGGGAGACCAGGTCCAGCCCAGGATCCCATATCTCAGCAGGCACTTCACTAGTGCTTGCATGTGGGTCTACAAAATAGCTCAAGTCTAGTCCTGCTGCAGTCTGGCTCTCCCACTCCGGTTTTTGCACCTGGGCATTGGTTACTGACTCTCCCACGCTCATCTTTTCCACTATCTGTTCTAACAGGACATGGACCATCGCTTTATCGTCTGTTGTCCTGCTGTCCTTGACTGATGGATTCTGTACTTCAGATGTCTCTGTTAGCTCCAGCGCTAGGTTACTGTTCTCAGACTCCTCTGTGGGAGAACAGGGAGCCTCCTGCACGCCATCATCCCTCATGAGCTTCTCTGAGTAGAGGATAGTCTGCTCCTGGTGCTTTTGACCTTCCTCTCTGACCCCGTCCTCCTCCACGCCGTCTCTCACCTCTGGCTCCTCTTCCTTCACTCCACCAAGCAGCCGAATCTCCAGAGTTACTAATACAGGCTCTTTCCTGTCTTTCTCTGGTTCAGACCCCATCAACTCTTTCACAGTGCTTTTCTTCATCTCCGCCCCTTTACTCTTCTCCTTTTCTCGTGCACCGGGATCCTTCTTGGCCTTTGGGGGCCTGCTGCTTGTACTGAAACACGGATCCAGCAGGCCTGCCTGCGTTTTAGTAAATCTTTTGTTAGGGACTTCACCATCCCACACCTTCTTGCCATTAATGGACACAGAGGGACCCTTTTTCAAGGGTACTGTATAAAAGAAATGGTGCGATAACTTACATGTGTATTAAACACGAACTTATTATTACTGCATGCATCTATAATAAAACAAATATTTTAGGCAATTATATCATTACTCCTCATAAAATCAAACAAAAAGCTGTCAGTCAATGCACACACCACAACATATGCACGTGGTACTCATATGACGTCACGCAGTACATTTAGAAACCATTGCGCCTAGCTAAAATGTCAATGCCATGTGTTTGCTATTTAGATTATGTTCAAACTCAAATAGCATGCGGTAGCTAAAGCAGACCAGATTAGCCTTTAGTTAAACCATCGATTAAAAATTGGACTCCCAACAAAATATGTGCTACGAGACGTGTAGTTAGTTAGCTAGCTAAAGCTAGCTATTCGGCCATTCAACTTTAGGCACCCAAAAGAGCCATCACGTTCGGCGAAAATGTACAGGCAATAAAACAAAAATCTATGTGTCAAATGTTTTTTGTTTGTATGTGGTTTACCTGTGACGCAGTTTATAAGCCGTGTTAACGGGTAAAGCCCGTAAAATATCAGGCTCCCAATCATGCTCCGCTCCAATGATTGGGCGGACCCATTCATGCCGAGCCGCGGGGCACCGGGCTATGGCCCGTGATATGAACGGGATGAGTGCCCTTCTCAAATCGAATAATAATCTACGCCACGCGGTCATGTTCTCAACAAAACATCTATTTCCACAAAATCAGTTTTAATTGTCTAACTAGTTTTCATTTGGAAGGTAGATTACGCGTTTTATAAAAATCAATCACTTTTGAAAAAATTAAGAATCGTACTCATTACTCAATGTGCTTAATTACATGTCACTTTTGTTTTGAGACGATTTAGCGTGGGCATTTTCCCCATTCAAAACATCTAGGAACTCGGAAATCTCCGACTTTTGATTTAAATGCGTTCATATTGTATTTAACCTTTAACTAGGCAAGTCAGACAACTGGGAACTCGGCGAAAAAACTGGGAACATGGTTTTGAATGGTCATCCAACTCGGAAAATCTTTCTAGAACTCCGACTTTTACATCGTTTTTTCTCCGAGTTCCCAGTTCTTCATGCTCGAGAGGCCGGCAACCCGGTTCCAAAAACTAACGCAATCAACTTTCACCCGGCCAGGTTAATCGAATCCCCTCACTGCTATGCTCACATGAATTATGTATAATTCTCTTCTTTTTTTTTTAAAGTGAACTCATACACTACAACCATCTCAGTGGCAGACTTCATTATAGTGATAACAAGAAAGCTGCACATGTTGGAATGTAGACTCCTTTTATGTGTTTGTAAACAGTGCTGCACGAGGTGGTGGCAAAACGGGCGAGTTCTTATGGAATGCCAGCTAATTAGTGCATTTCAAACTACTTTTGGATTATAATTGGACTTTAAGGCTCGTATGAATGACCTGCTTAATATAATGTTTGTGTCATCATCGCAAATCAACTGCATTATGCTTACAAAAACACTTAAACTTCAACCAGTATAATGGCCCTTTGGCTAGCTTTTGCTACACTCTGTGGCAATGAGCGTTAGCATTCTAGCTACCTGCTGCATCCAAAATAGTTATTTTGCAAAGATCACAACCAACTATTATCTTAGCGACTGTTCAAGCAAGAATCGAAACACTAAGCGTATGACAACCCCAAAAAGTTATTTGGTTTAGAAGTAATAAAAACGTACATCTAAAGGACGTAGCAGCCAATAGTCGCGCGCATCTGTGCGTGACGTCAGTGTGTCATGCACTGGAAAAGGGTCTGTAAAACATTATTGTCTGGAACTGTGAATGCAGAAGTTGTATGGATTGACAGTGAAAATCAACCCAAATCTATAATACGCAATGGTGTACTACCCAGGAATATATATATATATTTTTTCCCCTGTTGGTGATAAAAAAATTAAAAAATACACTATATATACAAAAGTATGTGGACACGCCTTCAAGTTTGTGGATTCGGTTATTGCGACCACACCCGTTGCTGACAGGTGTATAAAATCGAGAACACAGCCATGCAACTTCAAATCAAATGTTATTTGTCACATGCTCCGAATACAACAGGTAGACCTTACAGTGAAATGCTTACTTACAAGCCCCTAACCAATAATGCAGTTTTAAGAAAATACCAACAAAAAAAATTAAGAGATAAGAAAAACAAATAATTAAAGAGCAGCAGTAAATAACAATAGCAGGGCTATACAGGGGGTACCGGTACAGAGTCAATGTGTAAATGTGCTGGGGGCACCGGTGTTGAGGTAATTATGTACATGCAGGTAGGGTTATTAAAGTGGCTATGCATAGATAATAACAGAGAGTGGGGGGTGCATATAGTCTGGGTAGCCATTTTATTAGCTGTTCAGGAGTCTTATGGCTTGGTGGTAGAAGCTGTTTAGAAGCCTCTTGGACATAGACTTGGCGTTCCGGTACCATGTGCGGTAGCAGAGAGAACAGTCTATGACTAGGGTGGCTGGAGTCTTAGACAATTTTCAGGGCCTTCCACTCCAAAGACAAACATTGGCAGTAGAAGGATAGGATGCCACCTATCCAACAAGTCAGTTCGTCAAATTTCTACCCTGCTAGAGCCCACGATTTTGGAATTAGATGTTCGACAAGCAGGTGTCCACATACTTTCATACTTTTTCATGTAGAGTACCATATGGTGGGAAGTACTGTATCAATGAAAGACATACTGGAATGCAAAATAATATTTCAACAAACAATATTTCAACACATATATGTGGTGGAGCTGGATCTTGTGAGAGTTGAACACAGGAGATGTCTATCCTATCTCTCGAGTCTGCCAAGCAGATAATGTCAGTCCATCCCTTGCAGAAGAGCTAGTGTAACGGATGTGAAATGGCTAGCTAGTTAGCGGGTACGCGCTAGTAGCGTTTCAATCAGTTACGTCACTTGCTCTGAGACTTAAGTAGGGTTTCCCCTTGCTCTGCAAGGGCCGCGGCCTTTGTGGAGCGATGGGTAACGACCGTGCTTCGTGGGCGACCGTCGTTGATGTGTGCAGAGGGTCCCTGGTTCGCGCCCGTGTCGGGGCGAGGGGACGGTTTAAAGTTATACTGTTACATTGATGCTGTTGACCCGGATCACTGGTTGCTGCGGAAAAGGAGGAGGTTGAAAGGGGGGTGAGTGTAACGGATGTGAAATGGCTAGCTAGTTAGCGGGTACGCGCTAGTAGTGTTTCAATCAGTTACGTCACTTGCTCTGAGACTTAAGTAGGGTTTCCCCTTGCTCTGCAAGGGCCGCGGCTTTTGTGGAGCGATGGGTAACGACGCTTCGTGGGTGTCAATTGCTGAGGTGTGCAGAAGGTCCCTGGTTCGCGCCCGGGTCGGGGCGAGGGGACGACGTAAAGTTTATACTGTTACACTAGACCTGCATGATGAGTGGGATACAGACCTGGAGGTTGATGAGTATGCTATTTTATTGACATTTTATGGATAAAAAAAACATCAGATCACAGTAGGTATTACAATGTATTATTGTTTGTATTGTAAGTTGATTTGTTTTATGCATATCTCACCCTGATGGTTGTCTGATAGTGAAACCACTTCTTATCATCGTTAGAGGTGAAAAAGACCACCGCTGAGATGTACCTGCAGGCCTGCAACCTGGTCCGGGTGGTTCCTGTCTCTTACTTCCTCTGGAATCTGGGCACCTCCACCATGAGCCTCAACCACCACGGCGTGGGTCCCCTGGGGGGAGGCGCTGGTCATTGCCCTGGTGATAATTCTGCTGGACGTCTATTGACACATTATCAACTTCAAGAAACGCTCATCAACAGGACATGGACTATCGCTCTATCATCTGTTGTCCTTGACTGATGGATTTTGTACTTCAGATATCTCTGTTGTTAGCTCCAGTGCTGGGTTACTGTTCCCAGACTCCTCTGTGGGGGAACAGGGACCATGCACATCACCAACCTGGAGCTGGCAGGCAACTACCTGCTGGCTGAGGGAGCCAAATGCCCTGTGGCGATGTTGAAGGCAAATTTCACCATTCGCCATCTGGTAAGTTTGTATGAGCTCTTTGTAAGAAGGTAATGTAAATGTATCTGGTAGCATCAACATCTCTTAAACATGTTAATTCAGAGATGGGATAAGTATGATGTGCTATATGTCCCACAATCTGCCACAAGAGGGCATTAGAGTTGCTTACAGTCTGAAGGCGCTGAGTGCATAGCAAAAATGTTGCTCGACAACATTTCCATCAAATCCATCAAACTTTCAGGTAGTACACACAGATTTGAAAATGAAAACAAAAAACTCTGTTCATTAGATACACTGAAAAAATATAAACGCAACATGTAAAGTGTTGGTCCCATGTTTCATGAGCTGAAATAAAAGATCCCAGAAATATTCTATACTGACAAAAAGCCTATTTCTCTAAAATGATGTGCACAAATTTGTTTACATCCTTGTTAGTGAGAATTTCTCCTTTGCCATCCACCTAATAGGTGTGACACATCATTAAGTTGATTAAACAGCATGATCATTACACAGGTGCACCTTGTGTTGGGGGACAATAAAAGGCCGCTCTAAAATGTGCAGTTTTGTCACACAACACAATGCCACAGATGTCTCAAGTTTTGAGGGAGCGTGTAATTGGCATCCTGACTGCAGGAAAGTCCACTTGAGCTGTTGTCAGATAATTTGATGTTAATTTCCCTACCAACGTCGTTTTAGAGAATTTGGCAGTACGTCCAACCGGCCTCACAACCGCAGACCATGTGTAACCACGCCAGCCCAGGACCTCCACATCTGGCTTCATCCCCTGCGGGATCGTCTGAGACCAGCCACCTGGACAGCTGATGAAACTGAGGAGTATTTATGTCTGTAATAAAGCCCTTTTGTGGCAAAAAAACTTATTCTGATTGACTGGACCTGGCTCCCCAGTGGGTGGGGATGTCAATTAAGGCACATTTCAGTTGAATGCATTCAGTTGTACAACTGACTAGGTATCCCCTTTTCCCTTATGATGCGTTTATATTTTTGTGATGTATATATTATATTTCTCTACTTTGTTTGTGAATCCTTTTTTCAAAAATTTCAACAACAGGGAATGGATTCATAGAGGACAATTCTAAAAGTTTTGCAGATGTCCTGGCAGTAAGTGAATAGAAATTACATTAAAAAATGCAGGCATATTGATGATATTGCTGTCATTGGAGTCTATAGCTAGCTACTTGCAATATATCTCCCTTTAGAACAACTATAGAGTAAAGGAGCTGGACTTGAGCCACAATCAGTTCTGTGGGAGAAGTGTGGAGCATCTGGGCCAGATGTTAGGTAGGACGATTTCACTTTATGTCTGCATCTCACATCGTTACGGTTGAGCAGTCTCATGGAGTATACAGAGTCTCATGGAGTATACAGAGTCTCATGGAGTATACAGTCTCATGGAGTATACAGTCTCATGGAGTATACAGAGTCTCATGGAGTATACAGAGTCTCATGGAGTATACAGAGTCTCATGGAGTATACAGAGTCTCATGGAGTATACAGAGTCTCATGGAGTATACAGTCTCATGGAATATACAGAGTCTCATGGAGTATACAGTCTCATGGAGTATACACAGTCTCATGGAGTATACAGAGTCTCATGGAGTATACAGTCTCATGGAGTATACAGAGTCTCATGGAGTATACAGAGTCTCATGGAGTATACAGTCTCATGGAGTATACAGAGTCTCATGGAGTATACAGAGTCTCATGGAGTATACAGTCTCATGGAGTATACAGTCTCATGGAGTATACAGAGTCTCATGGAGTATACAGTCTCATGGAGTATACAGAGTCTCATGGAGTATACAGAGTCTCATGGAGTATACAGAGTCTCATGGAGTATACAGAGTCTCATGGAGTCATTCGGGTTACAATCATTCACAATGTGAGTGTTTAGTGTTTTGCATCTGCTGTCACTGACCTTGTAATCCTACAGCAAATGATGAAGGTCTGGCGGTACTAGACTTAAGCTGGAACAGCTGCAAATGAAAGGAGCTGTGGCTTTCTGTGCCGGCCACAAGGTGTGGATAAACATACTCATCCCAATTCCCACATTCAAAGTGTAATTGTTCCTTTTTTTTAAAATAGTAAAACAGTATTTGATGAAGATATTTCCTCTTCACAAAGGTGAATATGACCCTGAAACACCTAGACCTGTCCTGGAATGTCTTTGGGAATACGGGGCCTTGACTTTTATTTTATTTATTTTTCCGTTATTTTACCAGGTAAGTTGACTGAGAACACGTTCTCATTTGCAGCAACGACCTGGGGAATAGTTACAGGGGAGAGGAGGGGGGTGAATGAGCCAATTGTAAACTGGGGATTATTAGGTGACCATGATGGTTTGAGGGCCAGATTGGGAATTTAGCCAGGACACCGGGGTTAACACCCCTACTCTTACGATAAGTGCCATGGGATCTTTAATGACCTCAGAGAGTCAGGACACCCGTTTAACGTCCCATCCGAAAGACGGCACCCTACACAGGGCAGTGTCCCCAATCACTGCCCTGGGGCATTGGGATATTTTTTAGACCAGAGGAAAGAGTGCCTCCTACTGGCCCTCCAACACCACTTCCAGCAGCATCTGGTCTCCCATCCAGGGACTGACCAGGACCAACCCTGCTTAGCTTCAGAAGCAAGCCAGCAGTGGTATGCAGGGTGGTATGCTGCTGGCATAGGAGAGGAGAGGCACTGAAATTCAGCAACACTCTGGTATCGAAATATCTAGACCTCAACTACAACCGCATCACCAATGAGGGGGTGGGCATGCAGTGCAAGGGCTGAAGGCCAACGACACTCTTGGAGTGCTGATGGTAGGTGCTAGATTGACAGGGCTCACACCCACTGACCTGTGTGGTGTGGAACTAGGGTGACATTAGATGTTTTGTGTCCCTGCAGCTGGCTTATAACTCTGACAGTGGAGGGGGCGCTGGCTCTTGTCACTGTGGTCAAGAACACACCCAGAACTGCTCTGGAGGAGTTCAACATATCTGTGAGCATTGTTGTCCTCTACTTGATCTAAACTAGAATTGTTTTGGTCCCTCTGTTAACACTCCAAACCATGGTAAAGTTATAACTGGGTCCTTTGTGTTTGTGAGTAGAATCCAGTCTAGAGGTGCTGTATGGAGGTGTCGGAGGCTTTATTGCTAAGAAACCATCCAAACGCCTTGACCCAGGTACACTGACTGGTCAAATAATTTTTGTCAAATGTGTATCCACATGCGGTAGTTACAAGTGATTGTAAATAATAACTGAATACAGAGTATTTAAACAATTTTTAAAATAAACTTCAAAATCGACTCACTGGTACCTAGTTATCAATGTTTTTCAAACCAGTGCAAGATGTGAAATGGGGAGGATTATGTCAAGGAAAAAACATCTCTGCTCTACTCTTTTCTTTGAAGGATTATCTGGATCAATGAAAGCTGCACCTTTGGGACTGCTTTTGGAACACTGATAAAGATGGGACAATGCAAGTGCCTGTAGCAGACTTCAGGAAGGCTGTGCAGCTCTCAAACTGATTGTTCATCCCATAGTCTCTGATATTTGCAGGGTCTGTTGAGCTAATGCATTTCCAATGCTCCAAGATACCCCAGAATACCCTCACTTGCATGTACTCATATGAGTGGTTTCTGTAATGTTATTCTCATACACTGAGTGTACAAAACATTAGGAACACCTTCCTAAAATTGAGTTGCACCGCCCATCGCCCACCCCCATCCCCTTTGCCCTCAGAACAGCCCAGGGCATGGACTCTACAAGATGTTGAAAGCGTTCCACAGGGATGCTGGCCCATGTTGGCTCCAATGCTTTCCACAGTTGTGTCAAGATGGCTGGATGTCCTTTGGGTGGTGGACCATTCTTAGCGCACATGGGAAACTGTTGAGCGTGAAAAACACAGCAGTGTTGCAGTTCTTGACACAATCAAACCGGTGCATCTGTCACCTACTACCATACCCCGTTCAAATGTACTTAAATCTTTTGTCTTGCCTATTCACCCTCTGAATGGCACACTTACACAAAACATGTCTCAATTGTCTCAAGGTTTAAAAATCATTGTTTAACCTGTCTCCTTCCCTTCGTCTACACTGATTGAAGTGGATTTAACAGGTGACATCAATAAGGTATCATAGCTTTCACTTGGATTCACCTGGTCAATCTGTCATGGAAAGTTCCAGAGACTGGATCGTGAAAGGACAGGGATGGTTGATTACAGGTGGGCTTTTCTCATACAGTACACACTGTCAGGGTGGGGTGAACTAGCAACAATATTTGAAGACTGCTATGAGTGTGTAAAGAAAACACCACACATCAGCAATAACCTGAGAACTGAACAGAAACTTGTCATAAACTGTCCACACATCTGTTTGCCCTAAAAAAAAAACTCATCATGAGCAGACGTTTACGGTCAAAGTGTTGTAGGGCAAACACATCTATTTATTATTGCTTGTAGTGTCATGCCAATGTTTTTCCTTTTCAAACGCTAAGAAAGTCCTTTTAGTGAAACATCACATGAAATACGTTATTTGGAGTCTCTCCTCAGGGGTCTGGCCGACACCAGGATGCAGAGGATGCCAGCTGCATAAGATGGAGTCCCGTCAGAAGAAGGAGAAGCGCGAGCGCATCCTGAAGACCTTCCAGAGTACCGTGAAGGCCAACACCCCCCACAGCTCATGGTCATGTCCCCGGGGGGCACCAAGGAGGACTCCAGTGGCCCCCAGCACTTCTCTGCCACCCCACTGAACTCCTGGCACCACATCATCATGTCCAACAGCAGCCGCTACTCCGTCACCAACCTGAGCAGTGAGCGCATCCACCTTCCCATGCCCGGGGGCAGGACCCACCACAGGCCCACCAGCTCCCCCACCATGTGCTCCTACTCCCAGCCCAAGCTGACGGAAGACTCTCCACGCTAACCCCAATCTAAACCCTGTTATGTAATTTTACAGAGAAATCACTAGCTTCTACATACAGTCCATGTATTACACATATAACCATAAAATATACATTCTTCCAGTATACATAGCCACGTTTCATGCCAACTTTATTCTCACCCAGTTAAATTAGATGAGATGATGATATTTAAATGAATGTGCCTTAGCTCAATAGCATGACCTCTGTTATTTAAGATACACAGTATCATTTAGGGCCAGGCTTGGCAAAGATCCTGCTCAGACCATAGCTCTTTTCATAATGTCTGGTAAAGTACCCAGATGTAGATGCACACCCATGAATCAACTGGGGAAATCATAATACCACACCATTTTGACATCCCTGGACTAAACATATCTTAGCAGTTAGAATCTGCTTGTCAAAGATAACTGACGTCTCACAGTTGTAAAAGGAGTCTAGATACTCTGTGACGTGTATCTTTAATGGAGTGGGTGTGAAGGACACAGGTGCTGATTTTCTCTGAGATATGACAGGCTTTATACGTCTGCGGACCAACAGGTCTGAATCATAACCACCTCGACTACTCCAGAATGATTTCCCCTCTGTTTGTCTTAGCTCTCCTGAGAACCACCTTGGCTTTTGGGGTACGTGTGATGTGATTCTGGTGCATCTCTCTCATACTAACTGATGCCTATAGAGGTGACTTGTTTATTTGCCTTGTTCGCAGCCTGTAGGCCTGTGGAGTGAGAGGAATGGGATGGAGGATGGAGGGGGGAAGTGTTCCTGTGAGGCTTTCCTGCCCGGCTCCACCTTCCCATTGGGAGAGTTGGTCCTCCTGTGCAGATCAACCACAAGCTGGAGATGGAAATGAGCAAGGTACACCAGTATGGAGTCACATAGATGGTTATAATGGTGGTTATAATGGCCTATCACTGTCTGACACACTATACACCATACATCCTATCATCAAATCACATTTTATTTGCCACATGCGCGGAATACAACAGGTAGACTTTACCGTGAAATGCTTACTTATGAGCCCTTTCCCAACAATGCAGAGTTTTAAAAAGTAAGAACAATTTGCAAAAAAGGAAATGGTAACACAATAAAAGAACAATAAGGAGATTATATACAAGGAGTACCATCATAGAACTATAGCTAAGCTATAAAGATTGAGCAATAAGCGCGGGTTCTGATGACCTACTCTTTCCTTAACAGTAGCTCAGTTTGCCTATTATAATATGGCTTATACGGTAATTTGTATATAAAATATCCCTCCCCTCCAGTTTGAGACATATGAGAGCAAGCTGACAGTGTATGCAGAGAGGATAGTGAACCTGACAGTACTGGTGGAGCTGATGGAGAAGAACCCTGATGCGTACAGTGAGGCCTACATGCAGGAGGGGAAGGTGCAGATCAAACAGTTGGAGGCTCTGGTACAGGAGCTCCTGGGCTCCATACAAACCTCCACTACCGTCTTTGAGTCTCTGCACCAGCAGGTAACTACCCGAAGATTGTCCCCAACAACTCATCTGGCCACGATACAGCTATAAACCATGACCATGTCTACTTTTCACTTCAGACATGTATCTTTTGAAGGACTTAAACTTCTGGTCTTATGGTTGTTTATCTGTGTTCTCACAGATCTCCTCCATGGTGGTGATCGTGACCAAGCTGGAGAGATACGATAAGAACCTGGTGTTGGTGACCTGTCGTGAGTACATCAACATACAGCTCAAACTGGAGGAGTGTGAGAAGCGCCGAAATTAGATCTTCAACCCCAACATTTAAGACTACTTTTATGGTCTCCTTTGTGGTCTATCTATGCACAATCACTTCACCCCTACCTACATGTACAAATTACCTCAACTAACCTGTACCCCCGCACACTGACTCAGTACCGGTACCCCCTGTATATAGCCTCGTTACTGTCACGCCCTGACCTTAGAGATCCTTTTTATGCCTCTATTTTGTTTTGGTCAGGTGTGATTTGGGTGGGCATTCTATGTTCTGTATTTCTAGGTTTTGTGTTTCTTTGTTTCTGGCCGAGTGTGGTTCCCAATCAGAGGCAGCTGTCTATAGTTGTCTCTGATTGGGGATCATACTTAGGCTGCCCTTTTCCCTCTTTCTGTGTGGGATCTTGTTCTTTGTTTGTGTGCAGGGAGTTTGCACATCGAAGCTGGTCGGTCGTTGTATTCGTTATTGTTTTGTCCTGTTTTAGTTTCACTTCGTGATTAAATTATGTGGAACTCTAAGAACGCTGCGCCTTGGTCTCTTCCTTCCGACGACACCCGTTACAGTTACTTTCTATTATTTGCATTTCACGGTAAGGTCTGCACTTGTTGTATTCGGCGCTTGTGACAAATAAAGGCTGATTCGGTTTTGAATTGATGGTGATACACACCCGCCTCATGCCAAAACATTTGTAGACCATTGCATCTTTGATGTCACTGACTTTACCCTCTTTTCTCAGGGTCCTGTGAGCCCGGAGGTATAACCAGAGTCAGCAAGCCCATTGTCAGTCAACTGAATGCCCACTTGCTGGCTTCAAATGGGGAGGCTGGGGGAAAGATTCTAAGCCTGTGCATGGTTCTGAATCTCAATACTGGTACTCTGGGTATAGTGGTGCCTCAATTGTTGACATGAGATTTTACAGTAGCTACAAAATCTTGGTTTGAGAACTCCATTTAAACACCAAAGCTTGTCAAGTAGCTGGTATGGAACTGGTAACAACTTCATTGTTTGTGATAACACCCTGTATTATCAATTGAACAATCCATTTAGCATGGCCAAACTGAATTTTACTACTATGAAATATGAGTACAAGGTCATTGCAAAGGCTAGCACCAGATTATCGTACAGTCACTCACCCAATCTGAATCTAGACTTTGCTGCTGATGAGAATGGGCTGTAAAGTGACCTATGCTACAGAGGAATCCAAGGGTAAAATGGTCATTGCTAAAATTCATGCCATCATTCGGTATAGAGGGGTTGTGGGAAACCAGTGTGTACAAACCATCTGTGAGCAATGCCTTCATGGTGTGTGGGGTCTTCTATGCTGTCAGAACAGTTGACATTCACTATGAGGAAATATTTTATACTTATGACACCAAGATAAAACAAGAGAGCTACATGAGTATTCCATTTGAGTGGTTCCAGGACAAGTATGTCAACCTGGACTACAACCCCACTGATCAGAAACTCTACATGTACAATGATGCCTACTATGTCAACTATCATCTCTGGTTTGACAACCAGGCCACTGTAAACACAACACACCCCTTGGTCAGATAAAGGGCCTATTGTGGCATCTCTCATATTGAAACTCGTTATACTCAAATCAGATTTAATCTCTTTTGTAGTTGCTCTGATTATATAGAATATCCGATTTCATGCACATTGTGTTGATTTTAAATAAATCTCGTAAGCATTCTCGTTGTGTTTACTTTTGATATTCCATCTGAAATAGTACTGTCTTCATTGTATTACAGTATTATGATTCCTTCAGTCTTCAGTCTACATCAGCATCTGTATAATGAGGTGTATACTAGACCCTAGAGTCAGCCGAATGAAGGTCAGTTGTGGCTAATAAGCATGAAACGGTGTATCTCATATAAAATACTTTAAATGGGTCCCTTATGCTGAAAAACAAATTCGGTGCCAAACATAAAGTCAGATGCCAATACATTTTCTGTCTCTAGACTGTCTTGTTAATTTTCATGTAGGCCTACTACAGGTACTAAACAGTCTCACTCACCAACATCACAGAGGGGGTTTGTGATGCTGTTTTAGAGGAGAATCTCTCTCAATATGCAGTACATTGTTAGGAATTAATGAACAGTAACACACTTCATTATTGAGAATACTTAGTCTGCTCATTATTGATATCTAAACATATAGAAAATAAAACTTGTACAATATGTGACATTTTGCAAGGATTGGCTACTGCAAAGTCTTGAGAACAACATTTGTCTGTTCCTTGTCTTATCTAAAAATTACTATGGTCACACCATGTTGAACACAGACCCAATCCTCTTTTGGCCTCTTTGACCATTTATTTTGTTAGCAATACAGTATGGATTCGAACTATGGAAAGTGGCTTAAGCGTTAACTATTTAAACGTAGTTCGTGTACAGGCGCGCGATTCAGTCTGTATCGCCGAAGCATCGCGGATGATCCGCATTCCGATTGAGCCGTAATATGCAGCCCGTGAATACATTCTCCGCGACAGCAGAAACATTGGCTTTATTAATTGTCAATCACATTATAACGCATATCTTCAGCACCTATACTTCTTACCAGCATAATCTAAAGTCTCAGGGGGAGAAAAAAGGTTAGCATAATACTTGTGGAATTGTGTGATGGAACTTGCTAGGCTATATCATTGGAATAAAGATGAAAATACTTTATTATACTATGCTTATCTCAACATATAATATCCTGCCACATTGTTGATGACTAATAGTAAAATCCAGTTATGTAGTTGATAATATCAGGTGCCATCTACCATATGCCATCAATAACATGTCTTCATAACTGAAAAAACTGTCCATATGCCCTGTTTTTTATGCACTCCATGTCCACAGAATTATTGTGATCAATAAAATGATGAGACAGATTTCAAAAATTGTACTTGAGTATTTTATTACACGCAAACAAGGATGTCTGCATATAATTCCTCAAGAATTGAAGGTAGTCTCTTAAGAAACAGCAGTAATTATGGGAAGAAGTTTCTTATTAGCTGATAGGAGCGGGTCTTTAAAAACCCAGAACAGACGGACAAGGAGCCACACCAGAACAACACTGGATACAAGATGGCTCTGTTTCTAGTGCTCCTGCCTCTCCTTTGCCCTGCAGTGGCTTGGCTGTTAAGGGACTCTCATTTTCTCCTTCCACTAAACCTTGACAGTTAGAGATACTTCCAAAAAGAGAGCTAGTTTACTACTTGAGTGAGCCACCACTGTGAAGTTCAGTGAGAGCGGCCCTGATAAGTACATCCAACTGGATTTCGAGCTTCTCAGGATTGAGCTGAGAGAGTTTGAATTGTTGGTGACACAGCTGAAGGAATCCTTCAACTCCTCCTCACCTATGTTCGACAGCCTGTACACTGGGGTAAATGGGTGATAGGTAGACAGACATAGCTGAATGACTATTAATGACTGGCATTGGCATTATAAATAAGTGACAGCTAATATCATGAGAGGAATGTTGCTATATGGAACAAATTACCTATTTGTTCTTTGTACACATGCATCCATAGACTCACAACATGAGCCTGATTGTGAACCACCTGGAGAGCTATGACAAGAGTAACCTGGAGGTGATCCGTTTTGAGTTTGGAAAACTGCAGAAGAAGCTGGAGGAGAGCCAGAAGAACCAAGAGGAGGGACAAACCCAGATATTAGTAAGAAGCCTCTGTGATGGTGGCATTGTTAACATATTGTATCATTATTTCAAAGCCAGTAGTTTGTGGATTTGTTTGTCTTATATATTATTAATAGCTATTTATGTTTCCCCCAGGCTCCTGCAACCATAAAGGCATTGCCAGTGTAGGGAAGCCAGTGATCAGCCAACTGAATGTGAACTTGAATGCGGGCTACAGATTTGGGGGGTGATGGAAAAGGCTCAAAACCCAATCGTGGCTTTGAATCAATGTATTGGTATGGTGCCTATAGCAATGCCTCAGTGCATAACTTTGTACTTTACTCCGACTATCAAAATCTGGTTTTAATTAATTAATTTAAACAACATAACTTGCCAAATGGATAGCAGGGTACCGGCAACAATTACATTGTTCATGGTAACACCCTGTATTATTAGAAAAACAGCCCATTCAGCATGGTTAAACTGAATTTGACCACATCCAAATATGACTATAGAGTAATTAAAAAGGCCAGTGCAACATTCTCATACAGTTACTCAGCCAATCAGAACATGAGAATGATGAAAATGGGCTATGTGTAACCTATGCCACCGATGAATCCAAGGGTAAAACGGTCATTGCCAAAGTAAACGAGGTTGAGTTTGGCATAGAGGAGCTGTGAAATATCAATGTGTACAAAGCGTTGGTAGGCAATGCCTTCATGGTGTGTGGGGTACTCTATGCTACCAGACCAGTAGATGTTCACACAGAGGAGATCTTCTACTCTTATGACACCAAAACAGAGCAGGAGTACTACCTTGGCATTCCATTTGAGAAGTTTCAGGATGAATATATAAACATGCACTAAACCCTATTGACCAGAAACTCTACATGTACAACAAGGGCTACTATGTGTCTTATAGTGTCACGTTTAGCAAAAACTAGAGCCTCCCTCTGGTCTATCGTATCATGACTGAAATGACTCTCTGACAGCATGGGGCTTTGACTGAATAAATACTCATTACTTTGTCTGATGCACTGAGTTGCATTCAAAACTCATGTCCCTTGAATTTCTGAAATAAAATCAAACTGAAGCATTGAATCTGTTTGTGTTGTAGTTCAGATCATTTTAAGTTGGATTGAAAATAAAAATGTTCATTATTACCATAATGATTAAAATACCCAGCCAACTGTGTTAGATTCCCCCCCATTACCTAAGGTAGTCCAATGAGAAAGAGTATAGGGATGCAGTATCCCACCCCTTATTTTTCAGTAGAATATGAGTCACTCCGTATAACTAGTACCACAATATGACTCATCCCCAGTATGATATCAGACCCCTCCCACCCTAGCTTTGGGCTGGGCTGTGGTTTACTCTCTCACACCCCCTCCCCCTCCCCTTCCCAGCTCTCCTCCTTGGGCTCAGGCTGGGGCTTCCGCCTTGCTTCTCTGTAAGCAAGCCCTCCCCTGGGGTGGCCCTCCCCTTTGTGCTCCAGCAAGAGTCTGGATCCAACTGTTACTGAGGACCAAATCAGAGCAGATTAGACTAAGCAGGCAGGGTGAGGCCACATAGCATCCATTCACTGCATGTACAACAATGAACCATGCACATTGTTTTATTCTTATGGTTTCAGGTCATTGTTGTACAAATCCATTGACTAATTCAAATGTGGATACAACATTATACTGTAATAAATTGCCAAATCTATCTGAAATAGAAAACGGTCTGGAGACAACAGCAAGACAAAAACAGAACCGAATATTTTTATAAACTAAACCAACCAAGATAGACAACAGCCTGTCGTTTTCAAGCGGAACAAATGAGCCATAGTGGGCAGAACACGCAAGGAGGGGACAGAGCCAAGCACGAGTTAGCGACATCCCATTGGTGCGTTTTAGCATCATCTGCATATTTCCGTAAAGGAACGCCTACTCTTTGAAGTGCGCCTGTGCAATAACTCATTTCGTTTTTGCACTCCTAAACAACGCGATTTTAAAAAACTTTTGCAAAGGCCAAAGTGTACAAATCTTAGTCCACTCTGTTCATAACATATTGTAGTTTTCCGAAAATGAAACTGTATTGATATCAAATGTTTCATCGATGAGAAAATGAGCAGAATGTCGGCCAAAATCCATCTCGTTCCATCTTCTCCCACTGCGCGCCAGTGGGTTTCCCCTCAGTGGAAACGCCAAGCGGATGCTTCACATTTATACATCCAGTAAAATATCTGTCTCATTGTCCCATCTGACAGCCCCGTCTCTTTAAATATTGCATCTGTCAGGATGAGACGGGGGAAGTTAAGTTCCTCGTGGCTAATGGTACCACCGTACATCATTTCAAGCCAATAGGCAGTCTCGCTGAACTCTCCTCCTTTTCCTGATATCTGTGCAGAGGGAGGCTGCTGAGGACGAAGGCTGCTGCTGGGGCAGTAGGTCTAGGGGGCATGCTCTGATCACATCAGGTAGGATATATGTGTGCATGTGCTGTCTGTCATGTGGCGACCAAGATGAATGTATGATGCAAGCATGTCTATCCATTGCAGACAAACAAATGGGATTATTATATTGTTAATCTTGTGTGTTCTGGCTTGTCTCTACGCTGACATAATGTTTGTCGTTAGTATCAAGGATATTGGTGCATGTAACATGGAAATACTGCAGGAGGCTGACTGATTCTCAACAACAGACACACTATGACTTCCCCTCATTAGACTGTATGAGGAATGATAAAGAGTGTATGTGAGTGGGATACAAAACTAACCCCATGTCACAATGATACTGTAGTAAGGCATCAGCACATTTTCATTGTGCACTTTTGTGGTATGCTAAGAGCTAAGAGCTACTATGATTGCATTTATAAATCCTCTGACAGGGATCTGCCCACAGCTTTCGGGCGGTAATATGTACCCACAAGGCAAATACGTCGTCATTTAAACGTCTAGTTTTGATTTACATTTGGTTCAGTAGTCAACTAACGTAAATTCAATGACAAATCAACAACAAAAAAATCACTGTCATTGGATTTAAGTTAAAAGTTTGGTGGAAAAAAAAGACAAAATGCCCTTAGATTGATTATTTTTTACAAATCTACGTTTCCCACGTTAATTCAACATAAACACATGTTTTTTTTTAGATTAAAGTAAAAAATGTATTTTTTTGCAAATGTATTAAAAATAAAAAACAGAAATACCTGATTTACATAAGTATTCAGACCCTTTGCTATGAGACTCAAAATTGAGCTCAGGTGCATCCTGTTTCCATTGATCATCCTTGAGGTGTTTTGACAACTTGATTTGAGTCCATCTGTGGTAAATTCAATTGATTGGACATGATTTGGAAAGACACACCTGTCTATAAAAGGTCCCAGAGTTGACAGTGCATGTCAGAGCAAAAACCAAGCCATGAGGTTGAAGGAATTATCTGTAGAGTTCTGAGACAGGATTGTGTTGAGGCACAGATCTGGGGAAGGGTACCAAAACATTTCTGCAGCATTGAAGTTCCCCAAGAACACAGTGGCCTCCATCATTTTTAAATAGAAAAAGTTTGGAACCACCAAGACTCTTCCTAAGCCTGGCCACAGGGCCAAACTGAGCAAACGGGATAAGGGCTTTGGTCAGGGAGGTGACCAAGAACCCGATGGTCACTCTGACAGAGCTCCAGAGTTCCTCTGTGGGGATGGGAGAACCTTCCAGAAGGACAACCACCTCTGCAGCACTCCACCAATCAGGCCTTATGGTAGAGTGGCCAGACGGAAGCCACTCCTCAGTAAAAGGCACATGACAGCCCGCTTGGAGTTTGCCAAAAGGCGCGTAAAGACTCAGACCATGTTAAACAAGATTGGCCTGAATGCCAAGCGTCAAGTCTGGAGGAAAGTTGGCACCATCCCTACAATGAAGCATGGTGGTGGCAGCATGATGCTGTGGGTATGTTTTTCAGTGGCAGGGACTGGGAGACTAGTCAGGATCGAGGCAAAGATGAATGGAGCAAAGTACAGAGAGATCCTTGATGAAAACTTACTCCAGAGTGCTCAGGACCTCACTCTGGTTCATCTTCCGTTCAAATATTTTTTATTGAACACACACAGGAATGGTGTATAGGTATGAAAGGCAGGTATACAATTTTTAACTAAACATAAAAGAGCAGACAGAAATAAAAAGATCCAGAGTTCTGGGTACAAAACAATTATTACAAAACAAGACATACAAAACAAGGACAGGTAGAAAGAAAGAGGGTGGGTGTCACCCCCCCCCCCCTTATCCCTTCCCCTTATACCCCTCCCCGCTGCTCGGGTGGCGGTGCCAACACATGCTGCCCAGAGGTGGATTAAAATATTACAATGGAGAGTGCGTTAAAAAGTACAAATTCACAGCGCCGAATGGTCCAAGTAAGAGAGTAAAGGCTGCCAGATCTGATCAAATGTTAATAATTTATTGTTCAGAATATATCTAATCCTTTCTAAGTGTACAGTGTTTGCCAATTCGCTGAGCCATAATTTGGTAGTGGGCGCTTCCCTCTTTTTCCAGAACAACAAGATTAGTTTTTTTGCCGAAATGAGACTGTAAGAGATGAGTTGTTTTTGGGGGTTGGTTAGTCCGATTAGGGAATCAGACACTCCCAGGATTATCAGAAGCGGGTCTGGGTCAATTGAAGTTTTCAGAACTTCAGAGAGGATCCTAAAAATTCCACACCAGTAACCATGCAAGCTAGAGCATAGGGCAAAGCAGTGGAGAAGTGTACCCTGTGCAGCCTGACATTTATCACACAAAGGGGATGTATCAGGAAATATCCTATGCAGTTTGGTTTTGGAATAGTGTAATCTGTGTAATACCTTGAATTGTATGAGCCGATGTCTGGAGTTAATGGAGCAGGTGTGGATATACTCCAAGCTATCTTCCCAGTCTGCCATCGAAATGTCAGTCCCTAGTTCTTCCTCCCATTTTGCCTTAATGGCCTCTGTAGAGGGTGTGCTAACCGATTGAAAAGAGTCATATAAACGAGATATCAGTTTGTCTGAGGTGGGGGATGTTTTTATGCATCCGTCAAACATGGAAGGCTTAGCGTTCCCAAATGTTGGGAGGTGTTTCCTAACATAGTCTCTGATTTGTAGGTATCTGAAAAAGTTATTTCTGGGAAGATTATAAGTTTCCCTCAGCAACTCAAAGGAAGCAAAGGTCCCTTCTATATATAAATCCCCTATGGTACTTATCCCCAACTCTCCCCATTGCTCAAAGGTGTTATCAAGGTTGGAGGGGGCAAAGGAGGGGTTCCTGGCAACAGGGAGCATGAATGACATTGGTCTAAGCTCAAAGTGGGTTTTAATTTGCTTCCAGATTCGGACTGTGCAATGTATAATAGGATTGTTACGATAAAGTGACCTCTCCAGATTGACAGGCGACAAAATCACAGCACCAATAGAGAAGGGGTGACACTCCTCACGCTCCATACTAAGCCAGGTGGGTGACGGACGTGCGTCATCCAGCAAAAACGTAACCGCACGGAGGTTAGCGGCCCAATAATAAAATATAAAATTTGGGAGAAACAATCCTCCTTCCATCTTGGATTTGCAGAGGTGTTTTTTACCTATCCTGTGTGTTTTATAATCCCAGATGAAAGGATTGATAATTGAGTCCAGTTGTTTATGAAAGGATTTAGGTATGAATACTGGGATGTTCTGGTATAGGTAGAGCAGTTGTGGGAGGAAGACCATTTTAATGGCATTAATTCTTCCGAGCAGAGAAATTGGGAGAGTTCTCCAAAATTGTATGTTTGTTTTTAGTTTTTGCATCAGCGAGGGGAAATTCTCTTTAAATAGTAAGGAATATTGTTTGGTAACTACAATTCCTAGATAGGTACATTTTTCTGAAGATAACTTAAGTGGAAGATGTTCTAGCCAGGAGGTGTTTTGTAACCGTATGGGCATTAATTCACTCTTGTTCCAATTTATTCTGTATCCCGAGAAGGTACCAAACAAATTAATCACATCAAGAATAGCTGGAATACTAGCTTGGGGTTCTGTTACATAGAGGAGAATGTCATCTGCGTATAGGGAAATCTTATTTAGAGTATCTTTAGTATTATAGCCGTGTATTGCTGCATCAGATCTAATCGTCTGAGCGAGAGGTTCAATGATTAGGGCGAAGAGCATAGGCGACAGCGCACAACCCTGCCTTGTCCCTCTGTAGAGGTTAAATCGGGGCGACAATGATTGGTTAGTGAGTATTCTCGCACAGGGGTTCCTATATAAAAGCTGGATCCAATTTATTGAAAGTGCACTTTATTCCAGAACTTGGGTTAATCTGGGGTGAGGAAACTGGCTCTGCACCATATATTATAATTCAGAAATGTTCACAAGTTGTTCACTGTTTTCACAAGAAACAGACTGACACACATTTTCTGTTTTGACTTAATCACTATGAACCCATCTCCAATATTAAATTTCTGTAGGACTTTGAATAGATAGGACCACTCAACTTGGTCAAAAGCCTTCTCGGCGTCAAGAGATATAACGGCAAGGTCCATGTTTGGTAACCTCTGAGAATACATAATGTTGAAGAGGCGCCTGAGATTGAAGAATGAGTTTCTGTTCGGGATAAAGCCGGTCTGGTCCGAATGGACCAGTTTGCCAATTAAAGTGCCAAGCCTGTTAGCCAGGGTTTTTGCTAAAATCTTTTGGTCTGCATTGAGGAGGGATATTGGTCTGTACGACCCTACCTCTTGCGGATCTTTACCCTTCTTATGTATAACTGTAATGAATGCTTCATCCAAAGTAGATGGGAGAGCTCCATCCTCTCTGGACTGAACCAACATTTTGTGCAGGTAGGGAGAGAGCATGTTGCTGAATATTTTATAGAATTCACCCGGGTATCCATCTGGGCCCGGGGTCTTGCCACTCTTTAGAGTTTTGATTGTTTCTCGAATTTCTTCAAGAGATATTTCCTTATTCAGGAAGTTAGAATCTTCCTGGTTCAGGGCAGGAAGATTACAGTCATCCAAAAAGTTTTGCATAATTAAGGGGTTAGAATCGGCTTTAGATGTATATAGAGTCTCATAAAACTGACGGAATCTGTCATTGATGTCTTTGGGGGAAGAGAGTAATTCCCCAGATGCAGACTTAACTTTGTGAATCATTCGGTCACTCACAATTTTTCGAAGTTGTCTGGCGAGTAATTTGTGTGGTTTGTCACCAAACTCAAAATATTTTAGCTTGGCGTAGAGAAAAGATTTAGCAATTTTAGCTGAGAGAGTCTGATTATATTCAAATTTTAAAGAGGTAATTTTTTTATGTTTCTCCATAGATGGATGTCTAGCATTCTCCCTATCCAGTAAGTGAATTTGTCCCTCCAGTTCTACCAATTTTCCCTTGTTTTGCCTACTCCTGGCAGTCTGATAGGAGATGATACAGCCTCTCAAATAAGCCTTAAGTGTTTCCCACAGTAATGCTGGGGAAGTCTCTGTGTTGTCGTTGGTATCAAAGAAAAATGTTATTTGGTCTTTAAGATGTTCACAGAATGTTGGTTCTGTGAGGAGCTGAGGATTTAACCTCCAGACCCTCTCGTTTGGTACCATGTCACCCAATCTCAGGGAGAAGGTGAGTGGACTGTGGTCCGAGATTATAATATCATGATACTTCACATTACAGGTATAGGGGAGTAGTTTAGCATCAACCAAAAAGTAGTCAATTCGAGTATAAACATTGTGAACATGAGAGTGAAAGGAGTATTCCCTGCCCGTAGGGTTAGTGATCCTCCATATATCAAATAAGTTAGAATTCTTTATGTAGGTATTCAAGAATTCACTTGAATAGGAGGTGGGGGTTCGCCGGGTAGAGGATCTGTCCAAATATTGGTCTAGCACGCAGTTAAGGTCCCCTCCAATGATCAGGTTAGTATGGGAGATATCTGGAATCAGGGCAAGGACTCTTTTGAAAAAAGAGGGGTTATCAATGTTTGGCCCATAGATATTTAGTAGAGTTACAGAAGTAGAGTGGATCTCTCCTTTTACGATCACATAACGACCCTCTTTATCCACAATAGTGGTTTTATGTAGAAAGGGAATTCCTTTCCGTACCAGAATCGCTGTGCCTCTCGTTTTGGCAGAGAAGTTAGAGTGATACACTTGCCCCACCCACCTACATTTAAGTCTGCTGTGAGAATTATTTTTCAGATGGGTTTCTTGCAAAAATATGATATCAGACGAGAGTGCTTTCAAGTGGGCTAGGACCTTGCCTCTCTTAATTGGTTCGTTTAAGCCCTTGACATTCCAGGAAGTGAATGTGAGCCCCGCCCCCCTCTCATTTGTAGTTCCTATGGTGGCCTGCATAACTTGTAACTCAATAAAAAGGTAAGAAAGCGCACCAAACCATCACGATCAGCATATGTAGCAGCTACACCCAAGCAGTATCCAACCAGCCCCTCCCCCCCTGCAAGCCCCTTTACTTCCCACCCTGTTCCCCTACTTTCCCCACTATTTACCCCCCCGCTCAACCCACCTTTAACAGGCATACACAAATAGGAGAGAAAATAAAATAAAAATAATAAACACATTGTCTGGCCGATGCCAAAAAAGCACGGCGCGACCTCGAACAAGAGGTGAAACAAAAATAAAATCCCAACTGTACGTTCATCTCTCACTATCCTAGAACTTCTACTAACATATGAACTGAGGAGGCTCCCGCGAATAAAGTGTCCAATTAGCATCTAATAAACCTAAAGAGAATAAGTTGCAACCTAAACATATTGCGCACTTAAGCGTCATCTTGGGTCTATCTATCCCTGAGATAAGCAAGATATAGCATCACAAGATTATTTTGCTAAGCACTGCCGGTCTAAACATGAACCATCAGCAACCAACTTAGACAGCCGTACATTTACATATTGTGGGTTAGATCGGAAACAAGAATTTTTCTAAATTAAACGTATCCCCCAGTCAGAAAATAAATAAATAAAAAGGTTATATACATGTATACATACACACACATACACATACTTACCCATATACATATATATATATATATATATATATATATATATACATACACATATACACATACATACATATACACACATATATATATATATATACATACATACATACACACACACACACACACACACACACACATACATACATACATACATACATACATACATACATACATACATACATACATACATACATACATACAAACACACACACACACACACATCCCCAAAAAATACATATAAAGGTATATATTTAAAAATATATATATATACATATACACACACACACACACCCATACATATCTACATATGCGCATATACACATACATACAGAAACATTCATGCCCCAGAGTAATAATCTACACTAATTTAAAATATACACATACATAATAGTAACATGCTAAGAGAAAATAATTATAAAGTACAAATAATAATTATATGTACGCACACCTACCTAGACACTACAGAGGGCTGGTAGGGATCTAATCGGGAGAGCGGCCCTCGGCTATATCAAAGGCAGAACGGCACAAAACATCCACTTGCTATCCAGGTGTCTGTGTCTGCCCCTTCCCCACCATCACACCCAGTCCCCTACAAGCTTTAAATAAATGGTATTGTAATAACAATAAATGTAAGAATTAAAAAATAAATAACGAAACAAAAAAAAATGGGGGGAATATAAGTATATTCATCCGAAAGTGTCAATGATCAAACCTGGAAGGCATCCTAAATAGGCATCGCTCTGAACACAGCCAGAATGAAAGTGACTTTAATTGAGAGCCAAGACCACCCTCCACAGCATCTTACATGTTCGGTAGCCCTTGTTGAGACCGTTCAATACGGTTTCACCCGTTATGGTTTAGTATGGATTCGATTCCATGAGCAGACCCTAACACACAATGACAAGGCACTCTAACCTGTACGGGGGATTGGCGTATGTTCCCGGATAAACTTCTCTGCGTCCAAAACCGAGGAGAGCCAAATCTTCTCACCAGAGGGCGGGGTAATTCTTAGTCTTGCAGGGAAGAGCAAGGCTGGGCGAAGATGGAGTTTGTAGAGTTTGGCCATGACATCTCTGTAGCCGCCACGGTCCTTTGCCACATCGGGCGCATAATCATCATAGACACGGAAGGGGTGCCCTTTATGTAACAGGTTGCCCCTCATTCGGGCCTCGCGCAGGATAAGATCCTTGGTCTTGAAACTGTGACAACAGATGATTACTGGGCGAGGGCGTTGACCCGGTCCAGGCACTGGGACAGGGGCGCGATGTGCACGGTCCAGCTGGGGGTCCGAAGCCAAAACGTCCGATCCCATTGCATCCTTCAATAGCTTGGCGAAGAAGTCGGTGGGGCGAGAGCCCGCCTCTACCCCCTCTGCCAGACCAACAACGCGAAGGTTATTACGTCTGGAACGGCCCTCCAGGTCGACCACTTTCACAGAAAGCCTCTGCACAGTACCCTGTAGTGACGAGCACAGCTTCTCTAACTCGTCGATCCTACCAGCGCTGAATTCAGAAGCCCTCTCAAGGTCCACAATACTCTGGCCCTGCGAAGCGACCGCTCGAATGGTGCCCTCGATTTTGGTGTCCAGTTCAGCAATAGTAGCCTTAAGATCCTCAGCTAAAGCAACACGTAGTTCTCCCAAAGCCTGGGTAAGTTCTTTAAGTGTCACGTTGTTGCCTGTGCCTTCCGCCATGTCTGTCTCGTTGTTTGGTGTGGAGTAGGCCTCCGATGTGGATTTATTGTCCTTTGGTCGCTTATTACTCGGCATTTTTACACAGAAAGTTACGATGTTGTATTAGAAAGAAACGTTTGTTGTAAAAAGTATCATAAAGTAGGTTAAGTTAGATTATTTCGCAAAAAAGTTGCAGGAGCCTCTCACACGCAGCCGTTCACTCCAACATGCTAGCTCCGCCCCCCTGGTTCATCTTCCAACAGGACAACGACCCTAAGTACACAGTCAAGACAATGCAGGAGTGGCTTTGGGACAAGTCTCTGAATGTCCTTGAGTGGCCCAGCCAGAGCCTGGACTTGAACCCAATCTAATGTCTCTGGAGAGACCTGAAAAAAGCTGTGCAGCAATGCTCCCCATCCAACCTGACAGAGCTTAAGAGGATCTGCAGAGAAGAATGGGAGAAACTCCCCAAATACAGGTGTGCCAAGCTGGTAGCATCATACCCAAGAAGACTCAATGCTGTAATCGCTGCCAAAGGTGCTTCAACAAAGTACTCATTAAAGGGTCTGATTACTTATGTAAATGTTATTTTGTTTCTTTATTTTTATAAATTAGCAAACATTTCTTAAATTCTGTTTTTGCTTTTGTCATTATAGGGTGTTGTGTGTAGATTGATGAGAAAAAAAACAATTTAATCAATTTTAGAATAAGGCTGCAAAATAACAAAATGTGGAAGAAGTACAGGGGTCTGAATACTTTCCGAAGGCACTGTAAGTACTTTGAGTCATCCTTCCTCCTCACCACCCCTGCAGCACTGACAGTGTTTATTCATCAGCAATAGTACCGGAGCTGCACACTCATACTCACTTCCTGTGCTCTACTGATGTAAAAACTGAACTCTCTGTTGACCCAGGTTCGTATCATCATGCTTGAAAACAAAGACGTTAACCTTCAAGTCGAGGAGGATAACCCCCCAGTGAGCCGACTAACTGCTGCCAGAGATGAGTCCCACTGCTGATAGGACCAGGGAGAAAAGGTGAGACACTCCACATGCTTATGATCTGACGAAGAGGCTGGTGAGGGGAGGATGGCTCATAATAATGGCTGGAATGGGACGACTGGAATGGTATCAAACATATGGTTTCCAATGTTTGACACCATTCCATGTATTCCTTTCCAGCCATTACTATGAGCCCGTCGTACAACTGACTAGGTATCCCCCCTTCCCTTCCTTCCTCCCCAATTGCAGTGCCACCAGCTGCCTGTAAGGGGAGAGGAACAGAAACAGTCTATTATTGGTCACATTACTTTCACTTTACTCTGTTTCGTGCTTTGCCGTCATGTTTTTCTCAGACAAGTGACTAATTAAGGGATTTACTGTAGCCCTGGGGAAATCTAGGCTTTTGGTAGTTAACCATCTCTGGAAGATTTGATCAATTATTCATTGCCATCATAAGGATTATTCTTAGGAACTTCCCTTAAAGAGAGGAAAGTCTTAGCGTTGGCTGGTCGTGTTATGACCCCTCCTAGGACATACAGGTCAGTGTGATTACATATAGTACGGTACACTCTGTTGTGTGGCTGCTAGGCCCGTCTGGACTTTCACAGTGCCGAGCCAGGACAGCCATGGCCAAGAGAGACTACCTGGTGGAGGCAGCCAAGCAGATCCGCATGGCTCTGGACAGGGAGGTCAGTGAAGACTATGAAGCTGCCTTCAGCTACTACAAGAATGGGGTTGACCTGTTGCTCAATGGAGTTCAAGGTACAGTGGTAAATCTACTGTATTCTAGAGTATTCTGTCAACATGTAGGGTTCTGGTTAGGGTGATATTGAATAGTGCAGGTTAAGTCGCTACAGACTCTAGCTACTCAACACAGTGAGAACAAGTCATGCGGCATGAAACAGGAACATATGGATTTATCTGCTCATGATTCATCCATTGTAAAGCAGAATTAAATCATTCCTATGAAAAACAGGAAGTCAGAAAGCCAAGGTCAGAGAAAGATGTCCATACTGGTAAAGCATGCCGGATATTCTCTCTGCTGTGCTAGTGAAGTATGTGAGCTATATTCAAACAGAAGCGTTTGAATGATGAGGTTATTTCAGTTTCAGTTTAGTGGAGTGAGGTTTCTCCATTGTGTGAGAGGGAGAAAACTGAGGTCTGATGTAGTTGGTCTGTCTTCCAGTGGACCCTAACAAGGAGCGCCGCGAGGCAGTGAAGAGGAAGACTACTCAGTATCTGAAGAGGGCCGAGGAAATCTTTATCTCCCACCTGCAGGACAACCTGGGGAAGGGGAACTCTCACGTAGGGGTAAGAAGATGACCTTTGAACCCTCATTTTGACAAGATGAACATTCCATAATACTGTGCAAATCTTATCGATGGAAATCAACCCACTCTGATCATCCATGTTACTCAGGGAACTGGACACTCATTTTCCAGCTTTTCACTCCTGTGTTGATTTATATGTCTAGTCTGTTTATTGAAGAGGTGGTTAGGTGCTATTCATGTTAGCACCTCTCTGAATAATTTCCTTCTGGGAAAGCCTGAGTCACATCCTCAAAGCAACCAGTATGTGCTGCTTACAGCCTCTCTCTGGAGATGGGCTACAGACCAGCACAACAACCCCATCTCCCTCCGTTACACTACGCGAGAAGATCACATTATATCTGCCAGGATGCCTCGCACTGGCCGCCTGGGCGTTCTCTCTCCCCCTCTCTCTTATGCAACATGCTAATATCTGTTCTAAGATTGTAACTAATCCTTGAGATCCTTGAACATTTCAGATCTGAATTAAACACAAAGACACGTGTCCACCTCGCTGTTATCTGTCCTGTACTGATTTGTAATCTCTTTTTATCACCAGGGTTACAGTAGTCTGAGATTCCGGCCAATCAGACACCTGAGCTGCCCAGTGGAGGATCTGGAGATGTGTAAAGTGGTGGGGATCATCGATAAGGTAAGGAAGTTTTTACACTCACTGCTCTCAACCAGACATGGGTACTATAATGTTTTGTTAGACTGATGATAATCTCTTGAACATACATCCTGGCTGTAGTTAACCCTTTATTAACCAAATCACATTTTATTGGTCACATACACATACATCATGTCTTATAGATCTAGTGACAAACATGATGCTTACCTAAGCAAATAGTACCTCGTCCTAAAATGTCACAACCATCTAATAACATACTACTACTATGTTCTATTTAAACTAAAATAAAATGTATGTCTTCTCTCCAAGGTCCTGATTGTCCAAAGCCTGATTACAAAGGAGAAATGTGTTGTTAAAGTAAGTACTTACGTCTGAACTTAACACTACCAATACAGTATGTCAGAGGACAGAGTGGCAGACATGTAGTAGAAACAGTGCAGCTGTCTATCTGTGTAGATGCATATCCAGTGCACAGATGGCTGTTGTACTGTCTGGTCCCCTGCCAGCCATTCTGTGGCAGCCCAGTCAATGGGAATACTCTCAGTCTTGAGTATCCTTCACCATTGATTTGGCTAAAAGCCCTCCACTCTGACCCTCTTAGTGCAAATGCCCCTCTGATTTCCGTAACCAGAGAGTTGTTATTGGAAAATATTGTAGCAGGGTCTCTAAGGCGCAGGTCTCAGTAGTCTCGTTTACACCTGGCACTATCATGCATCATATGTCTTAATCTTGTCCACATTCTGATTGTGCCCAGATCTTGAGAAATGTGTCTACATATGGTATTAAAATGTATTTTTTTAAACGACAACTGTGTCCACATTGTGACCAGATTTCCTGGTCTCTCCCTGTATTTAAATTATTTGATGGATATACTTTCAAAATAATATTTATGTATTTATTTTAAGACACATTTTGATGCCATAAGTCAGTAGTGCCACCTGTCAAGGATTTTACAGGGTGCGATAATGAGGATATAAATGGTTTCACTATCCAGATCTGTTTACACTAGCGATATCCAGACACAATGCATGCCTGACTACCTCCGTAAGTGGGCAGGAAGATCTGATCACAATCGGATCACAATGTGTCTTTTAATCGTCTACACCTGTCTTCACAATCAGAATGTGGACAAGATCAGGACAAAGGACGCGTGTTAGAACCAGGTATAAACAGTGCTAGAGAAGAGCCAGCTTTTGTAGAGATTCGTTTTTAGATTTCTGTTTTTGTCAATTAACTATAGACACAGATTAAGACTAGATTAAGAGAACAATGTGTATTACAGTAGAGAAGTTGTATTTTGACCAAGGTAATAGTAACAGCATAGTAATAAATGTGTTGTTCTATTGCGCTGTCCTCTCAGAGCCTGCCCAAGTCGAGCTGGGAGAGCCGGGACCAGCCCACTATCATCCCCCAGGGCGTCCCCTATATGGTGAAGCTGCTGAGATACTATGTCAGTGAGGATGCTGTGTACCTGCATCTGGAGCATGTTCAAGGTGAGCTGAACACAGGCTCTGACTGCCAGCCCTGCAGTATGCGAGATGTAGCTGATGCTGTTACCTAGCCCATCGCCATGCAAAGGGAGATTTATGTCCATGGCATAGCAGTGGACCTACAGTTACATTTTTTGTTGTTGATGGTTGCACTCTTCAGCCATTTTGGGTCAAGGATGCTAAGGAGATTAGAAAAAATAGCTGAATTAAAATAAAGAAAAACGACTGTTGTCTTATGATGTATTGACTTTTCTATGCTCTGCAGGTGGGAAGCTTTTCTCCAAACTGTCCAAGGTCAGGAACGACCGAGCCAAGGAGCACCCAGAATGCTACATTCCCAGCCAGCACAGGATCAAACTGAAGAACAGCTACACCTCCCCTACCATCAGCTCAGACTATCAGCAGAATGACAGAGGGGGCACAGGGACAACCCCTCTCCTGGAGAGGGAGAACGAGGAGAGCCCAGACACAGACTCCCCTGCATCTTGGCATGAGGCTCAGCACCGTCTGGAAGGCTGTAGGACCCACTCGTACTGCGGGGAGACAGGCTGCAGGCTGCAGAACAACTCAAGGTCTACAGCGCCACAGCCCTCTTTATCTGGACCAATGAGGACAGACATCAGTCCCCATATCCATCCAGCATGCCACAGTCAGTGTTTGCACTCTGAAACTCAGGACAAGCCTGCTCTTCCTAGTCATCTGTGCATCCATCAGGTTCCTGATGTCACCTCTGAGCCTTCTGGGAAGGCCACTGGAACAGAAGAAATAGAATCCAGTTTAGATTTTGACGTGGTGTGGAAGGCTGCTGATCCGACACAGAATTGTGAGAGTGACTCAGATATAGCTGCAGGTAAACCTGTACCTCTAACAACTCAGACCTCTTCTGGTGGGACAGGGTCAACAGTGAACTTGAAGAATCATTCTATCAGTTTGTATTCACAGAATAGTTATGTTCCCAATACATTGCAATTACCCCTCCATAATCAAAGCCAGGCTAGTGAGATGGCAACTTTGACCTCCTATGGCTCTCACCAAGGCAGTGTTTCAGGTGGAGACCTTGAGAACACTGTGGGTGTAGAGATATCCACACACCAGGAGAGAGGGCAGGAAGAGCAGGTAAACCATCACACTACTGAAAAGAGCATTGTGAACTTAGTAAGCGGGGACACAGAGACTTCCCAGCCTGGCAGAGCTGTTTGTCCCTCTACAGTAGACAAGCTGAAGGTCATGAGGACATCCTCATGGATCTCTCACCCCCCTTCCCTCCCTCGCTGTCTCAGTGCTGGGACAAAGCAGGGGAACCAGGCAGGCATCTCCCTGGCCCTCACAGGGGCAAAGTATCATGTGGGGCCCCCTTGCAGAGAGCCAGGGGAGGAAGTGGAGGAGGGCTGGGAGCTGAGCCCTGTGAGTAAGGACATCCCCCAAGAGAAAGGATCACTGTGTGACCCCAACACCCCTGGCCCCACAGGGGCCTCCCCACAGTGTCGGAAGGAGGACATGAATGCTTTCCTGATGTCAAATGGATCAGATGGACAGGGTCAGGATCAGGATCAGATCATTGAGGTGGAGGGCTGGTGCCACCAGCCCAAGTTCCCAGCCAAGACCTCCAGAGGGAGAGACGGGGTCTGGCAGGGCTGTTGGGGGCTGCCTGAGGCAGAGGTGCGTTTGTTGGGAGCTCAGATCCTCCTGGCCCTGGAGAGTCTTCACCAGCAAGGTGTCATGTGCCGTGACCTCAACCCAAAGAACATCCTGCTTACCAGCATCGGTTAGTCACCTAAATCACTTTAACTCCGTAAGGTCTCAGTTTTTGGCATGAGTTGAGTCTTGAAAACTCAACAAACTTTGATTGTGACATATTGTCATGTTTCTCAACAGGTAAGGTCTGCCTGACATTCTTTGGCCAGTGGAGTGAAGTTCAGTCAGAAACCAACTCTGAAGCTATGGACCAGATGTACTGTGCCCCAGGTGGAAACACTGTTTATTCAGTAAACCTGTCACAACAGTTCCACATATGGCTGCTACCCTAAAGTGCCTTCTAGTGGTGAGAATCAGACATTTAGTTTGATCCAACATGAAACCTGTTAATAACAGTTCTGTTTGTTGTTTGCCAATAGAGATTGGAGGTGTGTCCAAAATCACAGAGGCTTGTGATTGGTGGAGTTTGGGGGCATTGCTATTTGAACTTCTTACAGGAATGGTAAATAACATTTGTATTGAATAATCCTTTGGAGAAAAAAAAAGAGGCCAGAATCTTGCCATCTGTCATAGTAAAGTTTTTTCAATCCAAATGTGTATATGTATATTGATTAGAGTGCTGCCAACTGATCTGTTGATAGTGTATCTGTGTTGGTACCATTATCAAGTCCTTGTTGAAACTGTATGCCTGTTCCTGTGCATCCAGCCCCTGTGGCAGTTCCACCCAGCCGGGGTACATTCTCACACCCAGCTTCTGATCCCAGACCACCTGAGTACTGCAGCTGCCTCCCTGCTCACTGAGGTAAGGCCTGAGTCCCATTACACACATGACCGGTAGTGTAAATACCGTAGACATATACACACATGCTGCTAGCCTGCGACCACAGATACTCACAGCCACACACATTGTACAAACTCAAATTGGCTTTCTGAATGAGTGACTATTGTGTGTGCCACAGCTTCTGCAGTTTGACGCTGGTTATCGTTTGGGCTCTGGAGGCGGTGGAGTGAGTGACATCAAGTGTCACCCCTTCTTCAATGGTGTCTCCTGGAAGGCACTGAGCAGTTAGCAGGTCAACAGACTGTCTGTAGCCTGAACAGTTATCTGCAGCCAAGTGAAGTTGGGCAGCCACTGCCCCCTCGTGGCTAAAATAATTGAAGCCCCAGCTCTGGAGCTACTTCCTGAGCATCTTGTTCTTCCCAAAGAATGACAGATTAGAAGGGTAATTCAGAGCAGCAGGCACACAGCCAACATGTCAACCCTGCAACATCCAAACTCTGCCTGCAGTGTTCTCTTTGTAACCTCCATGTTTGAATAATAGAGGCTAGTGTAAACATAGTAGGGCAAAATGTACTCCTGGGTGCCTTTTGTGGTATTTCTGTTGTACAAATGACATGCAATGCTACTGATAACATATCCATGCATATCATCACCATGTATGGTAACGGATGTTTTTCATTGTCAAACGCTTACTACACAAATACTTTTGGCTGTGATAAACAGAATTGACAATAAGGTTAGTAAAATGAAGCAATGCATCCGTGCTGTGTTAGTCTTTAATACACACTCATGGTCAGCCTTTTTTCTGGTTATCCGTACATAACCTGATATAGGTTCTCAAACTCAGTCCTGGGACACTACCTGGGTGCACGTTTTGGTTTCTGCCCTAGCACTACACAACTGATTCAAATAATCAAAGCTTGATCAGTTGGTTATTTGAATCAGCTGTGTTATGCTAGGGCAGAAACCAAAATGTGCACCCAGGTAGGGCCCCAGGACCAAGTTTGTTTAACCCTGGCCTATGACTATATTTATACCACAGCTCAGACAGTCACTGCCTGACTTGTAAGTGATGTGGCGTGTTCTCAGTCTCTTAAATTTCTCCATTTCTTTTAAAGCTTCCAAGGCCTGGCAATATCTATTTTACACTACACACCAGCCACTTGGTTTCTGAATTGTTCTTATCATCAGTCATTGAGAACATTCTGTAAAAAAGGCAAGTGTCTGTGTAAACAGAAAACAAAAAGCATAGTTAAGATGTCAAGGTTTAAAAACTCTTTAAATAGTTTTTTTTAATAGTTTTTTTTACACAGCATAAACAGACTTTAAGAGTGTGCGTGAATGAGATGTCAGGACAGTCATTTCATCAGTGTAACAAAGATTCAATTACATGTACCATGAACATCTTAGGATATAGTGTTTTCACAGTCCATAGGTTACAATTGTTATCTCAGAAAAAGTAAATGAAAAATACTTAATGCAACTTTTTGCCAATTATATTACAATTATTTGACAAATATTTATTGTAGGTAGAAAATAGCAAATGGTGCTTTGAGATGTACAACACCCCCTCCCTGCCCCAGACACACAACATTTAGCATCAATTATTTCACCATTTCAGCCCATGCAATAAGTCCAATGCACCTTTTGGTCTATTCAAGTATCCCTTTGCCTAGTTAACCAACACAAAACGTCTGCAGTTTAGGTTAATCAGGCAAGTATAGCTGCTGCGTGTGAAGGGCAGTAGATTGGTTTGTTTAGCCATTGACTGGGGAGGCTGGCTCACATGTCCAGTAGCAGCACTCTGGGATCTTCTACCACAGTCTTGATCTTACGCAGGAAGGTGACCGCCTCTCTGCCGTCGATGAGGCGATGGTCATACGTCAGAGCCACATACATCATGGGGCGGATCTCCACCTGCAGCAGAGGAAGAGGAGCTTCAGAGACAGACAAATACTGCTTCCTGTCTCTATTCCACATAAACTCAGCAAAAAAATGAATGTCCTCTCACGGTCAACTGCATTTATTTTCAGCAAACTTAACATGTGTAAATATTTGTATGAACATAACAAGATTCAACAACTGACACAAACTGAACAAGTTTCACAGACATGTGACTAACAGAAATTGAATAATGTGTCCCTGAACAAAGGGGAGAGAGGTCAAAATCAAAAGTAACAGTCAGTTAATCAAAAGTACTGCAGTGCATCTCCTCCTCATGGACTGCACCAGATTTGCCAGTTCTTGCTGTGAGATGTTACCCCACTCTTCCACCAAGGCACCTGCAAGTTCCCGGACATTTCTGGGGGGGGGGGGGGGGGTGGCCCTAGCCCTCACCCTCCGATCCAGCAGGTCCCAGACGTGCTCACTGGGATTGAGATCCGGGCTCTTCCCTGGCTATGGCAGAACACTGACATTCCTGCCTTGCAGGAAATCACACACAGAACGAGCAATATGGCTGGTGGCATTGTCATGCTGGAGGGCCATGTCAGGATGAGCCTGCAGGAAGGGTACCACATGAGGGAGGAGGATGTCTTCCCTGTAACGCACAGCGTTGAGATTATCTGCAATGACAACAAGCTCAGTCCGATGATGGTGACACACCGCCCCAGACCATGACGGACCCTCCACCTCCAAATCGATCCCACTCCAGAGTACAGGCCTCGGTGTAACGCTCATTCCTTCGATGACAAACGCGAATCCGACCATCACCCCTGGTGAGACAAAACCGCGACTCGTCAGTGAAGAGCACTTTTTGCCAGTCCTGTCTGGTCCAGCGACGGTGGGTTTGTGCCCATAGGAGACGTTGTTGCCGGTGATGTCTGGTGAGGACCTGCCTTACAACAGGCCTACAAGCCCTCAGTCCAGCCTCTCTCAGCCTATTGTGGACAGTCTGAGCACTGATGGAGGGATTGTGTGTTCCTGGTGTAACTCGGGCAGTTGTTGTTGCCATCCTGTACCTGGCCCACAGGTGTGATGTTCAGATGTACCGATGCTGTGTAGGTGTTGTTACACGTGGTCTGCCACTGCAAGGACGATCAGCTGTCCGACCTGTCTCCCTGTAGCACTGTCTTAGGAGTCTCACAGTTCGGACATTGCAATGTATTGCCCTGGGCACATCTGCAGTTCTCATGCCTCCTTGCAGCATGCCTAAGGCATGTTCACGCAGATGAGCAGGGACCCTGGGCATCTTTCTGTTGGTGTTTTTCAGAGTCCGTAGAAAGGCTTCTGTAGTGTCCTAAGTTTTCATAACTGTGACCTTAATTGCCTACCCTCTGTAAGCTGTTAGTATCTTAACGACCATTCCACAGGTGCATGTTCATTAATTGTTAATGGTTCATTGAACAAGATTGGGGAACAGTGTTTAAACCCTTTACAACGTAGATCTGTGAAGTTATTTGGATTTCTACGAATTATCATCTTTGAAAGACAGGGTCCTGAAAAAGGGACGTTTCTTTTTTTGCTGAGTTTATGATAAGGGGGTCTCCTGAGATATGAATCTACAATATATGGAGTAAAATCAAAGTCTACAGAACAGAGCCAACCTTGCCCCCGATGGCCACTGGCCTCTGGAAGATACCATGCATTCCCAGGATGGCAGACTGTGGAGGGTTGATGATGGGCGTGCCAAACATGGATCCAAACACACCACCGTTGCTGATGGTGAAGGTTCCTCCATCCATGTCCTCCACGGCCAGCTCATTCTTACGGGCCTGCAATCAACATCATCAACTTAGAGAATGCACAAAGTCCAAACATAAAGTACAGCGAAATCCATGTTATCCTACCTTCTCCCCCAGCTCGTTGATGGTCTTCTCAATGTCAGCGAAGTTCATTCCCTCCACTCCACGGATGACAGGCACCACCAAGCCCTGGGAGACAGGACACATTAGATATTCAGAGTTTTGGTTCATGTACAGTACCAGTCGAGTTTGGACACACCTACTCGTTCAAGAAGTTTTCCTAATTTTTTACTATTTTCTACATTGTAGAATAATAGTGAAGACATCAACACTATGAAATAACACAAATGGAATCATGTACTAAACAAAAATAAGTGTTAAACCAATTATAATATATGTTATATTTGAGATTCTTCAATGTAGCCACCCTTAGCCTTGACCTCAACCACGGTCACGAGGAATGCTTTTTCAACAGTATTGAAGGAGGTCCCACATATGCTGAGCACTTGTTGGCTGCTTTTCCTTCACTCTGCGGTCCAACTCATTCCAAACCATCTAATTTGGGTTGAGGTCGGGGGATTGTGGAGGTTAGGTCATCGAAATGCAGCATTCCATATTTTGATTTGTTTAACACTTTTATGGTTACTACATGATTCCAAATGTGTTATTTCATAGTTTTGATGTCTTCACTATAATTCCACAATGTAGAAAATAGTAAAAATAAAGAAAAACCCTTGAATGAGTAGGTGTGTCCAAACCTTTGACTGGTACTGTATATTAGCCCTGTTGTAAAAGTGTTCAATGTGAGTAGCCAACCATCGGCATTACCTTTGGTGTTGCTACAGCCACACTGATGTCCACGTAGTCCCTGTACACAATCTCTTTGGTTGTGTCGTCAATGACTAAAAAGAGAAACGGTATGAAAGGGATTTGAACATTTAAAATACTGTATTAACTAATAACTTTAAATCAAATTTTATTTGTCACATGTTTCGAATACAACAGGTGAAATGCTTACTTTACAAGCCCTTAACCAACAAGGAGGTTCAAGAAATAGAGTTGAGAAAATATTTACTAAATAAACTAAAGTCATTTAAAAAAAATAAAAAGTAACAATAAAACAACAATAATGAGGCTATATACAGGGGGTACCGGTACAGAGTCAATTTGTGGGGGTACAGGTTAGTCAAGGTAATTTGTACATGTAGGTAGAGGTAAAGTGACTATGCATAGATAATACAACAGTGAGTAGTAGCAGTGTAAAAACAAAGGGGGGGCATTTGATTAATTGTTCAGCAGTCTTATGGCTTGGGGGTCGAAGCTGTTAAGGAGGCTATTGGACCTAGACCTGGCGCTCCGGTATCACTTGCCATGTGGCCATTTGAGAGAACAGTCTGCTTTGGCTTCTATGATTCACTTCCCTGAAGCCCAAAAATGTTAACCACTTCTTGACTGTGGCTAGTTTAAATAGGCCAGAGAGGCATTGGTGGAGTACACACTAAGTACGGTTGTCTATGTAAATCTCGTTCTTAACCAACTTAACCACATACGCCTGATACCAGTGGATACAAAATGTGTGTTGCCTTATTCAGACTGATATGACAAGTAAAGCAACTTCTCGGAAAGAAGAGCCCACCTCCGTTGACGGCAGGCTGTTCCATCAGAGCGTATGCTGAAGCCTTGACAAATGCAGACATGAAGCCCAGCTTGATGTTGTGTTTCTTCAGGAAAGCGTCTTTGTAGGCCTTCCTCATCTCACTGATGTTGCTGTTGAGAGAATTAGGCTCTCATATTGATGCATTACTCAATCTTTTCAACAAAACTTTTTAAAAACTATACACATTTTTTCTGTAAAAGCTCACCTTCTCCAGATCATGGTGATTGAGTGCTATTGACACTGGGCTAATGTTTCACCATCGCTCATTTCTCCTCTGTATGATGAAAACGGACTCTTGTATCTCTTTTTATTTGTTTGTTTTTCTGTCTCTAACCTGGTTTAAACTCTAAAGTTTCTTCACTAACGGCATTAGCCTCTCCCAAGACACTGAGAAAGGAGAGAAGAAGTGATACAAATCTTCACTTTCCAAAACTCTAAATCTTACTGGCCTGTTATAAAAACCCATATCGGTTGAGGCAGCTCGTCCACTCAGAGCGCAGGTCTCTGTGGGCCCCAGTAGAGGCTCTGGTCTCCTGGTCTGACTGCTCCTTCGGCTCAAGATGAGCCCAGGCCTGAAGGTCTTCCTCCAGACCATCAATGCCAATTCAATTAGGATGCAGAGAAACCCCTGAATAGCTGAAAGCTGACACCCCACATTTGCACAGAAAATAAATCCTCAGTGTAATCTTTAGCACAGGGTTCATTTCCTTCTAAATTAATAAAGCCCCTGTTTTAATATTAGTACCAAATATTTACATTCCATCGTTTAAGAGGAGATCTGGCTTCAAAAAGCGTTTCCTATTGAGCAGATTCCAATCTCTAATCATTGTCTGTATGGCCTAAGCTTGAATAGCATTTCTTTACTACTGACCTTATTTTATCTAGACACCTTTATTTTAGACAGGACATTAAATCCCTAATATAAATGTATACATTTATATAAGTGAATCTGTTGTACTGAAAGTGTAGTGGTAATGTTTAATATGTTCTGGATGAGTAATCAGCTCCCATAAGACCCATTTCCTATCTAATAATGTTACTAGAGATAGGGCTTGATAATGTGGGACAACTATTCTGTTATTGCCTACCTCATGTCGACCTCATTAAATGTTGTCAACATAGCGCAGGTGTTCTGGGCTTCCTTCAGTCTCTGGGAGATTCTCAGACGCATACGGTTCATCTTCACCTGAGACAGAAAATAGGAGAAATAACAACAAAAAAATTACACTATTTTAAGAATTTTCACAGAAATATTTTACCTTAAGAGAAAACATCACAACAGCTATACATTCTATCAGACACTGTTTTTGTATACTCTACCAACACTATGGTCTGAGCCATTGTGAATATTAAGAATAATGTGGTTCCTTTACTGCAGTATTCCTGATTATGATGCCTCACCCTGTGCTCTGTCCTGACTGGTTTACCCCCTCCATCTGTGACAGCGGCTGGGGCAGCAGGAGCAGCAGTGGGTTTGATGGCTGAAACTGTACCGAACAGACAGGTGAACAGGAGTTGTTAGTGCCACGCCACCTCTTAGCCATTACCAAGTGTCACTGTCAACAGGCAAGGGCCAAGTGATTTATCCTATTTCCATAATCAACAGTGCACACTGGACAGGCTAAATACTTCTCACTTGACATTGAGTTCATTGAGTGGCTGACAGACTAACCTGGTGTGGCAGAGATGGCAGCTCCTGGGACGGGTGGCACTGGGGGCATAGTGGTAGGGATGGGGCCCACTGCAGAGGGAGCAGGGGAGGGAGTTGTGGCAGCAGCATGGGGGGGTGGAGGAGCTGCTACTGCTGGGGCCTCTGCAGCTTGGGCAGCAACAGCTGAGGAGAGAAAGGTATAAGAATGCATTAGGCAATAGCAATGTGTTTACTTTGTAGGTAAGTATAATGTGTAAGTATAATCTAATAGCTCTGTAAAACACATCTCCCATGCGTCTTGAATTTAGAAGATTTTTTTATGTGGTCCTACCATAGACATGGTAAACTCAGTGGTACTGACCTCCTTTCCGGAGTTTGAAGAGAGCCTGTCCTCCCTCGACCTTCTCCCCATCAAGGACCAGCAGCTCCTCAATCACCCCAGCAGCAGGAGACGGCACCTGCACGGACGTCTGTGGAGCGAGACAAAACATCAAGGACCATGCATGATACATAAAACTTTCTGTGGTTCTGTTATTCTAATCATCTACAGTCAACTGTTACTTTACTATATAAGGCTGTTGTGAAAATAGCAGGTCAACAGGTGAGTGATTCAGCGACCATTAAATACCTTGTCCGTCTCAATTTCACAAACCACCTCATCCTCTTTGACAGAATCACCAACCGCTGTAAAGAGAGAGTTGCATTAAGCGTGGCAAACAGAAATATCTACCTGGCTGCAACCAACATCTGAATGAGCACAAGAAACACAGAGACAAACATGTAAGTTACTGTACCTTTCTCCCACCTCACATCCCCCTCTGTGACAGACTCTGCAAATGCAGGTGTCTTTACTGTGATGACTTCATTCCCTAAAAGACAGAGACAACACAATACTGACTTAATACAACTCTTGTAGTGTTACACAGAATCACATTACTGCTTAGATCACAAGGGTCAAATAAACGGATGAGAGACCAGGCTAATACATACTGCAAGCTACAGATGTCTTGAAGTATCTGATTTGGAAGACACTGGACCTGGCTTTACATTTCCTACAAATAAAAAAACAGTCAATACAGAAAGTATAACGGCATAATACAAAGCTAAAACACAGCTATAGCAATGTTCCAATGAGAAGACAGGTCAATGGTGTAGCAATAATACTTACGTAGGGATGTTGACAGTGACACTACAGCTAGCTGACAATCCTGCAGGACAGATGACAACAGTACTCAGTTCAAGCGCAAAATCTCAAACGTCACTGAACAAAGATATAAAAAGGCAACATGCAACAATTTCAAATATTTTACTGAGCTACAGTACATATAGGGCTCCCGAGTTGTGCGGCAGTCTAAGGCACTGCATCTCAGTGCTAGAGGCGTCACTAGACACCCTGGTTCGAATCGAGGCTGTATCACAACCGGCCATGATTGGGAGTCCCATAGGGCGGCGCACAATTGGCCCAGCATCGTCCAGGTTTGGCCGGTGTAGGCCATCATTGTAAATAACAATTTGTTCTTAACTGGACTTGCCTAGTTAAATAAAAGTTACATTTAAAAATACAAATTAATTTAAATAAGGAAATCAGTTAAATTCATTAGGCTATGGATTTCACATGACTGGTGATACAGATATACATCAATTGGTCAAAGATACCTTAAAAAAAGGTAGGGGCGTGGATCGGAAAACCAGTCAGTATCTGGTGTGACCACCGTTTGCCTCACGCACTGTGACACATCTCCATTGCATAGTTGATCAGGCTGTTGATTGTGGCCTGTGGAATGTTGTCCCACTCCTCTTCAATGGCCGTGCAAAGTTGCTGGATATTGGCGGAAACTGGAACACGCTGTTGTACATGTCGATCCAGAGCATCCCAAGCGTGCTCAATGGGTGACATGTTTGGTGAGTATGGAGGCCATGGAAGAACTGGGAATTTTTGTACATATCCTTGTGACATGGGGCCGTGCAGTGAGGTGATGACGGCGGATGAATGGCACGACAAATGGCCTCTGGACCTCGTCACGTATCTCTGTGCATTCAAATTGACATCGATAAATGTAATTGTGTTCATTGTCCGTAGCTTATGCCTGCCCATACCGTAACCCCACCGCCACCATGGCACAACTTTGAAATCAGCAAACCACTCGCCCACACAACGTCATACATCTGCCCTGTACAGTTGAAACTGGGATTCATCCGTTGAAGAGCACACTTCTCCAGCATGCCAGTGGCCATCGAAGGGGAGTATTTGCCCACTGAAGTAGTTTACAACGCCGAAATGCAGTCTGGTCAAGACCCTGGTGAGGATGACGAACGAGCATGCAGATAAGCTTCCCTGTGACAGTTTCTGACAGTTCTTTGATTGTGCAAACCCACAGTTTCATCAGCTTTCCGGGTGGCTGGTCTCCGATGATACCGCAGGTGAAAAAGCCAGATGTGGAGGTCCTGGGCTGGCGTCGTTACATGTGGTCTGCTGTTGTGAGGCCGGTGGGACGTACTGCCAAATTCGCTAAAACGACGTATAGTAAAGAAATGAACATAACATTATCTGACAACAGCTCTGCTGGACATTCCTGTAGTCAGCATGCCAATTGCGCTCTCCCTCAAAATTTGAGACATCTGTGGCATTGTGTTGTGACAAAACTACACATTTTAGAGTGACCTTTTATTGTCCCCAGCACAAGGTTGCATCTGTGTAATGATCATGCTGTTTATTCAGCTTCTTGATATGCCACACCTGTAAGGTGGATGGTGCATCTTGGAAAAGGAGAAATGCTAACTGACAGGAATGTAAACAAATTTGTGCACAAAATTCTAAAGAAATAAGCTTTTTGTGCATATGGAAAAATTTTGGTATATTTTATTTCAGCTCATGGGACCAACACTTTACATGTTGCATTTATATTTTTGTTCAGTATAAAGAGTTGGGTTCAACTACTGTAATTAACATGCAGTTTCATAACACTCACCTGGCACAGCCCGCTGTGCAGACACATTGACTCCCTGTCAAAGAGAACAGTAACCTGTTAGCTATCAATATAAAGTGATCATTAAACAACTCAAAATATATATCATATGCATATGTTATATCCCCCCCTTCTAAAACGAGGGAGTGAAAATGCATAAAATCAACAACAGGTGTTTGTTACCAAGGACCATGTTTACAATGTTCATATGAACAGTCTGACAGACAAGACTTTGACATACTGTACCTCCCCAGTCAAAGGTCAGTAGTGGTGGAGGGGGAGGTCTACTGCCACGTTGGGGGGAAAAAAATGGGGAACTATTTTTTTTTGTACCGAGTTCACAGTTGTCTTGAAAGCGCCATTAATGCATGCGTGTTGTACCAATCGGTGACTTCAACACATGGAAACAATGTAGGCATACACTATTATACAAACAGACTGCTAGGGGATAACTAGCTACTATGACTAAATATATAACCAAGTGAAAATAGATTGATAGAGGGCTGTCTTATCTGTGTATTTGAGAGTTCGACTGGGTTGTTTAATCCAGTTATGCAACGATTGGACAGTCAATATGATGTCAAATCTGAATAAAAAAGAACATAGCTTGTTCAAAACATAGCTAGCTAACTAGGCAAAATACAACAGTCTATCATCACAAAAATAGCTGTGTGCTAGCCAAAACTCTCAAATGACCTCAAAATATCGTAGCTTGATAACGTTAGCTAAATAAACCACTGGTTGGCTAACTAGCCAACTTCGTGAAACCAAATAAAATGTTAGCTATAATAAAATTATATGGGAGATACTGCTTTAGAATTAAAAACCGGGTTGAACCAATGTCTTGCCGGGGAATCGGGTGTCATGCTGTCCTTGGCTTGCAAAGTGAAGGCCTACCGTGGCCTACTGCTCAACGGGCGGCGCTTCTACACCTCTCGCTAACCTAGACCTCAACGTTGGCAGCAGCATGATGAAGCTCCGCGTGAAAGTTTTCCATTTATCTAATGCCTACCTGACGAATGACAGAGAGAGAACGTCCGAAATTCCGGCTGAGACACCTGGAGGAGGATAACATGGTGTCTGTAGTGACAGCAACCTGTCGGCGGAATCTCCTCTCCGTAGTACGCCAAAACCTGCTAAAGGCGGAAGCAGTGTGGGAGGTACCAAGAGCCCCAACTAATGGGGGTTTGATCAAAGGGATGTCCCAAAAAGGATTCACTGTGGAAAATCTAGTGGCCCGGTGAGTGAAAATAACTTACAATACATTTGCATAATGCATGTTTGATTTTTCCTCATCTTTTCTTAAATAGGATTGGATAATTACATAATAAGATTATTCATTTGTATTTTATGTCAGTTTATTAATGTGTAATATAGCTTTTAAAAAAAATGGTAGGACCATTAAATCACGGATAATGTGATATCTAGTCCACACTCAAAAAAGTGAGTGCCTACCGGTAAACAAACTATCAGTTCAACACAAATTGTAGCATACATTTTCTTCTCATTTCATAATCAGTTTTCTTGCAAATTGTCCTCAAACTCACCACTCTGAAATATTGCCCTATTATGCCAATACATAGATTTGTTGAAAATGACAAAATAATATCTATTAAACAACTAATATGAGCTCAACTAATTAGTTATATTGAGGATTTGTTTTGAATGATGGTGTAGGCCGTCATTGTAAATACTAATTTGTTCTTAACTGACTTGCCTAGTTAAATAACATTGAAATTAAATAAAAAATCATCCTTGGCCTCAGAGTTGAGTCAACTCCGAGGCCACGCCTCTGTTTCTTTTTGATGCATTGACAGTAGCTCCAGCTCTCATCACATTCATTTTCAGTGTATCAACCCGACTCGACTCTACTCAACGCAACAGGTAAGGTGCGCATTCCGTGGGCTCGTTTACTTTGGGACATTCTCAGGATGACAACTAAGCCTACATTTCTCAGCTACATCCTTAGTTTCACAACTAAACGCTATGATTGTTGACCTTATTGTTAGTTGATGTCAGCATTGTCCACATGCAAATTAATTGGTTGCTTATGATTTCAGCTATGTTGAATTCTTTACGTTTTTCTGTGTATATTATTAACTCAGTAAATAAAGTCACGTTTGTTTTGTGTTTTTAGGCAAATCTTAGGCACATTTTAGGCTTATTGATTAAACATTTGACATACAAAAACTCTCAATGAGCACTTATAGACCACTTTTCACTACAGATTACAAGCTGCACTGTAACATTTTGTAATGTTTGACTTGTTTAAAAATATATTAATAACTCTATAATTGATTAACTGTAGTTTTATGGATAGTTCTGTCATTTCCATGCAGATGGACGTATGCTATATTTGCTATTATGTTAGAATATCATGTCTCGTTTAGGATTGATCCAAATAAATGTACTTGATAATCATTAATTGCCTAAAGAATAAGACTCTCCTATTAGATAACCTTACTAAAAAGGTTGTAAGGATGATTCAACAAACGACAGAAAGTGTTTCCATCCAATAAAGAGGAAATAATCCATCCTCAAATTGTAAATCAAGTATAGAGACTACCAGTTCTTCAGTCACTGCCATACACCAGGTAGCCTACACAATGTGCAATGTGTTGTAAATTATACATTAAAGACGTGTTGTAAGTGGAATTTGAATGACTTCACTGTATTTATTGAGGATGTCTATTTTTCCAACTTTCTGTAGTCATAGTGGTCAGAAGATTATTTTAATTTTGTTGTGTTTCTCCCTCCAAAAAAGTTATTGCAAAGAAAATGTCCATACATATAAGGCTATTTATAAGGCTATTTACTCACTTATGTAAAACAAAAGATTCATCACATGAGGGCTTGGTGAAATATACATTCATTGTGTGTTGTTTTTATAGAATGCAAGTCTGTCATTTGTAATGTGTAATTAATAGTGATTGTGGTAAATTTGATCGATGCATGATTTTACCAGGATACATTTTTACTAGCTATCTTAACATGCTGTTTTTACAGCACACATGATCCACACATGATCCACACATGATCCACACATGGGAACAAATCAATTTACAAAGAAACTACAATTGAACGCAAATGAGAGATAAAAACATTAATTCATTTATTTTCCCCTTAATAATATACAGTATCAGTCAAAAGTTTGCAGACACCTACTCATTCAAGGGTTTTTCTTTATTTTTTTACTATTTTCTACATTGTAGAATAATAGTGAAGACATCAAAATGATGAAATAACACATCATGAATCATGTAGTAACCAAAAAAGTGTTAAACAAATCAAAATATAATTTAAAGTTTAAATTCTTCAAAATAACCACCCTTTGCCTTGATGACAGCTTTGCACACTCTTGGCATTCTCTCAACCAGCTTCATGAGGAATTATTTTTTAACATACTTGAAGGAGTTTCCATATATGCTGAGTACTTATTGGCTGCGTTTCCTTCCCTCTGTGGTCCAACTCATCCCAAACCATCTCAGTTGGGTTGAGGTCGGTGATTGTGGAGGCCAGGTCATCTGATGCAGCACTCCATCACTCTCCTTCAAGATCAAATAGCCCTTAGACAGCCTGGAGGTGTGTTTTGGGTCATTGTCCTGTTGAAAAACAAACAATAGTCCCACTAATCCCAAACCAGATGGGATGGCGTATCGCTGCAGAATGCTGTGGCAGCCATGCTGGTTAAGTGTGCCTTGAATTCTAAATTCTAAATCACTGACAGTGTCACCAGCAAAGCATCCCCACACCATCACACCTCCTCTTCCATGCTTCACGGTGGGAACCACACATGCGGAGATTATCTGTTCACCTACTCTGCGTCTCACAAAGACACGGTTGGAACCAAAAATCTCAAAATTGGACTCATCAGTCCAAAGGACAGATTTCCACTGGTCTAATGTCATTGCTCATGTTTTTTGACCGAAGCAAGTCTCTTCTTATTATTGGTGTCCTTTAGTAGTGGTTTCTTTGCAGCAATTCAACCATGAAGGCCTGATTCCCGCAGTCTCCTCTGAAAAGTTGATGTTTAGATGTGTCTGTTACTTGAACTCTGTGAAACATTTATTTGGGCTGCAATCTGAGGTGCAGTTAACTCTAATGAACTTATCCTCTGCAGCAGAGGTAACTCTGGGTCTTCCTTTCCTGTGGCGGTCCTCATGAGAGCCAGTTTCATCATAGCGATTGATGGTTTTTGCAACTGCACTTGAAGAAACTTTCAAAGTTCTTGAATTTACTGACATTTTCCAGTTTGACTGATGTCTTGAAGTAATGATGGACTGTCGTTTCTCTTTGCTTATTTGATCTGTTCTTGCCATAATATGGACTTGGTCTTTTACCAAATAATGCTTTCTTCTGGATACCACTCCTACCTTGTCACAACACAATTGATTGGCTCAAACGCGTTAAGAAGGAAAGAAATTCCACAAATTTACTTTTAACAAGGCTCACCTGTTAATTGAAATGCATTCCAGGTGACTACCTCATGAAGCTTGTTGAGATAATGCCAAGAGGGTGCAAAGCTGTCATCAAGGCAAAGGGTGGCTACTTTGAAAAATCTCAAATCTCAAATATATTTGTTTAATACTTTTTTGGTTACAACACGATTCCATATGTGTTATTTCATAGTGTTGATCTCTTCACGATTATTCTACAATGTAGAAAATAGTACAAATAAAGAAAAACCCTCGAATGAGTAGCTGTGTCAAAACTTTTGACTGGTACTGTAGATTGATCCTTTGTGTGTTTTTTCTGAATCTTTTCTTGCCTTTCATATTCTGATTAAATAATACCTTTCATGAGTGAAACTGTTATTCTTTTTATCGTTCATATTGACTATGTCCAACCCAAGATGAAAGGGAGACACAACTGTGCACTCCCCTGTGCCTTGAGTTCTTAGAGATTTCTCTTATACATCTGAGGATCTTCAAATAATGATCTACGGGCCTTTGACATTCCATGCTATGAATATGTAATAACAAGTTTGTTAACTGAGGTAGTGATTACAAGATCACAGATGAAATTTCAAGTTCTAAATATGAAATGGCAGGATCACATGTGAGGCTATTGCATTATATTTAAAATTATTTTAAATAACAGTTTATGCTGCATCACTACTTTAAGGTGTCATAAGCATAATGGAAGAAGCAGATTATTGTTTCCCACCATGATTATATACATTCAATCAACTCTGTTGAATATAATTTAAGTGGCATGTAATAGAGAAATGAGGGAGCGCTGTCTACTAACATTTAGTAACCGAAGTGTTCTGGTGCAAGTCCTCTGCTCTATGTTCTGTAGGTTTAACTTGTACTTGTGCATTCTACTTTCTCCAAAACATAACCATTTGAACCCCAAATATTGTTAAGTGTTGCATACTGTTTACGGACATACCCTGTGCTATAGATGCTGTACTGAATAAGAGATTTATGGTGTATTCAGGTTTTATCCTTTGCTTTTCAGATACCTGCATTTCCAGAGCAGTCTGTGGTCCGTTCATCTCATTGTGACTCACTCTAAGGTGTCCCGACACAGCAATAAATAGGTTTACAGTGAGCATGAACCTAAGCCTTCCTGACCAGAACATGCACAACGCCAGTGACGGCGGTGTGGAGGATGACAAGGCTGGGCTCATGATCCCCTGCTTCCGCAGAAACATGTACGATGAGCCTCTAACCTCATATTCCAATGGATCCATCATTTCCCACCTCCTGCGCAAAACTGTCCAAAACAAGAGGGCTCTGGACGAAAGCCACTTCTACCTACCGACCTCGGCTGTGTCCAGCTCCACCATGGCTGACTCCAGTCAGGAGGACCAGAGCAGTGTCTCCTCCAAGGACAGCGCAGCGGAATTTGCATCCCCAGGCAGTCACCTCTCAAACGGAGCCAGCCCTGAGGGGGACAGGCCGCTGAGTGATTACCTCCAGGCCAAGCGTGCCCGTGTGGAGAACATAATCCGAGGCATGGCGGGGTCTCCCAACAGCAGGCTCCATGGTGACAGTGAGAGGGCCGTGTCAGACACCAGGGAGGCTAGAGAGGCCTACAGGGAGAACAAACGCAAACAGAGGCTCCCCCAGCATCAGGAGCACAGTCTCAATGCTGCTGCTCCGGCTAACAGAGGCAGCAGTAGCAGCAGTGGCAGCAGCAGTAAGGATGAAGAGTGCAACAAGCTCAAGGAGCAGCTCCAGAGCATGCAGAGGCTCCTGAGACAGCTCCAGGAGAAGTTCTTGCAGGTTTATAACCAGGAAGACACTGAGCGTGAGGACAGAGATGGCACAGGCACAGCCAGCACCGCAAAACATGATGACACCACACCAAGCAAAGAGTCTGGGTTACGTAAAAACATGAATGAAGAGTTAGAGAGGAAGCATGACGGAGCTAAAGGGGACTGTAAGGACAGAGTGAAGAAAGACAGAAGTTTTCTGACACATCAAAAGGAAGGCAAGAACCTACAGGAGACTCTGAAGCATGAGCTCTCCAAAGCGGTGAGTGACAGTGTAGATATGGTGTTCAAGAAACTCTCCTCCACAGGGCTCAACCAGTCATCCTATCAGCGCATGTGTCACACCCCGGAGAACAGCGACTTGGGAGTTGAGAGGAAGAGCCAGGTAGCCTGTAACCAGGAGCAATCACACACTGAGGAGCCAGTCAAACCCCAGGCTCTAGAGTACTACGAGAGCACTGAGCCTTGCAGCCCTGAGGATCAGACCGAGGCTCTGTCTCTTGTGGTCCGTAAGCCGCTCCTAAGCCAGCTTAGCTCAGTTACCCCAACGGTGAAGAGGCCCTACCCCTTACACCATTCTCCATTCCAGTTTAACTACAGCACACCTTTCCATGACAGTCAAATCCTGGAACACCTCCTCAAATACGGGCCCCACACTAACTTCGGAGGTCTCCCATGCGTGCCCCCATCCATGGACAGAACCTCCCCAGACTCGGTGGAGCTGCCCTGGGATGCCATCGCCATGAGGTCCAAAGTGACATCCAGCCACCTGACCCACCACCCTCGCACATCAGGCCTAGGACCAGTGACCGTGGACAGTCTGTGTCTCCCTCATGTCAAGATGGAGTGTGGGGACATGCAGAGCATGGCAGAGAGAAACTCCTACATGTCTCTGAATATATCCTTTTACTGGCCTAAAAAATCTCATAGTGTGGTAGTGTTCCAGCTAACATTTGTCAGCATATAGATTTAGTCATGTAGAATTGCATTTACAAGTATATAGTCTATGGATGTATGCATTAAATGTTTCATAGAATATACATTTTTTTCACTGACATAATGACATAGAGCATTATGTACACTGTATTAATAATCCTAGATGTGTTTACTAATATTGAGTTATCTGATATTATGTATCTACATTCATTATAAAATCCACTATACAAACTCCCTCTGTTTTGCTTCCCAGTTGAACAATGATTCGTTGAGGTTCAGTGCAGCGTGCGCAGTTCCATTAATACAGACTTCAAGGATCATCTTTTCTTTGATCTCGCTAACCCAAAATAAAATTATAGCATCTTCTTTAATCTGAGCAGAGTAATGACTTTAAGTCTAGAAAAAGACAAATAAAAAGGAATACAAGGCTTTGATAAGAATTGTCAGGAACAAAAGCCAATTTTCAAAGGCATTGAAAGCTTCTGTTTCTGTCCAGGAAACAGTGTTTTTTCAGACTTGAAAAGGTGCAGAATATATTTCTCTATCATCAGTGCGATAGGAGTGCATCTGAAAGGTCAGAGCTGAGTGCCTGTGGAAAGCAGAAGTGCCTCCCTACCAGAACACTTGTCTTCTTGAGTATATATTGGATACATACACAGCCATCAAAAGATGTGTTTATACACTCAAAAAACATTCCAACAATAAATATAATCCAGTGAGAGTATATTCAATGACACCACACTGCATTTTATCATGATTATGATCACTTTAATCATAAATTAATATAATCACATTGTCAAACGAAACATGAATAATTATTTCCATAATCATTATGATAGAATCATGCTAATAATCCCCTGCTACTGTTGTTAAGCATTGTTTGATCACTAGATACGTTACCGGCACATCACAGGTAAACTGTAGTAAGCCAACTCCTGTGCCATATTTCTTTTTCACCTCTACTGAACAACTCTAAGTGATGTGAAGATTGTGCCCGTGGTCAGAAGTGGTCATTGTCCTTAGTTGTAAGGATTTGGAGAAGAATTGTATTAGGCTCTCTGAGGATATGCTTTATCTTTACTGTACAAAGAGCTGTGGTTCTCTTTGAACAATTTCTCATCAATCTTTCATTCCAACTTCCTTATTTCAAAGGTTGGATTCCCTAATAAATGTATAGTGTGCTGTGACCTGCTGATAAGGAAGTATTACCTAAGGCGTGGCCGTGGGCTACAGAAAGAAAGACCTCTGAAGATCTAGTTGAATAGAAACTTTGCTTGAGGCATGATTTTATTTGTAACATGATGAAGCAGATTAATACAAAACAAATCATACTTCAAGCAACGTTTCTAGCTGGAAGATGTCTTCAAATGATCAAGTAACTAGTTACTATTCAAAGCATTTTCCAAACAATCACCATCACCACCGCTAGGCATTAGGTGTAAGAGCCGCAGTGACTAATTAAAATCCCTAATCTAGTTCATAATGTTGTAGGGTCATTATTGACTTCCTGGTTACCACAGAGCTGTTATTTAGTGTCATTCATTTTAATTGGAGACAGAGGCAATTCAGTATTCTAATCTATTAACACTTTGTACAGTGTATGTGAACTGTATTTAATTGTGATCGACTGATAGAACTTGTGGCCTTAACACATTGACACATTCAGGAAGGCCTAACCCCCAACCATCTGAAGAAAGCTAAGCTGATGTTCTTCTACACCCGTTATCCCAGCTCCAATGTGCTGAAAACCTTCTTTCCAGATGTCAAGGTAAGCTAACACAATATTAATTAACATTATGTTATTTCATGTTAATGGGTTTGTTCCATGTTCACCATATTTGCCTGCAGAATACTTGTTGATGTATTTTTGGGACAGAATGAGCAGTAGGTCGGAGGAAGGAAACAAAAGAACACATGGCTTAGAAAAACAAAGCTGTTAAGCCAGTAGCATGTCCTGGGGCATAGACCAGGGAGATAGAGGGGCATTCTTTCTTTAAAAAGCCACTCTAGTCAGCAAATGGAGTGACAAAAGACTGTAATAAAGCCACTGTCGTTCTGCGTCAATACAGGGCAGGTTTTAGACATGCATGCAGGCAGGCTGTGAGGCGAGCACTGGGCCTAACCACAGCATCCTGTATTTCTGTGTGCCCTGTGTGTTTCCTCTCCTGTCCCCTCTCCTTCCACCGTGGCCGGGACATGTCCTGCTAGGGCCAGTCTGTGTCTGGGGCCCAGGCCTGGCCTCCACACTACTCTATCTGACCCTAGGGTCATAAGGGAGGCCTGCAGCCAGCAGCCTACTGCGTCTCCTCCTTGCCCACGACCCTGTGGTGGGAAGTGGCACTGAACAAAAGACAGTTCTAATCCTGGTGTCTGATTCCATCCTATCAGGCAGAGTCACTGAGAGGGAAGCTTCCTTCTGTCCTTGCACTGCACTGTGGCTTTCTCACTGTCTGATAGCAGCAGAGAAAATAAACGTCTTTGATGCCTGCCCAGCCCTTGGGCATTTTTTTCTTTCTTTCTGGATGAAGAGATAGAATAACCAGGCTAATGTCAAGACTGAGTTTAGAAACACATGGCTTTGACAGATGTTTTTTTATTCAGTAAGTTGGTGGGAAAAGATGAGAGCAATTAACGTTGAATAAAATGACAGACCAACACAATCCATATTGCTTGCATACAGTACCAGTCAAAAGTGTGGACACACCTACTCATTCAAGGGTTTTACTTTATGTACTATTCCCTACATTGTAGAATAATAGTGAAGACATCAAAACAATGAAATAACACATATGGAATCACGTAGTAACCCAAAAATATATTTTAGATTTTAGATTATTCAAAGTAGCTACCCTTTGCCTTGATGACAGCTTTGCACACTCTTGGCATTCTCTCAACCAGCTTCATGAGGAATGCTTTTCCAACAGTCTTGAAGGAGTTCCCACATATGCTGAGCACTTGTTGGCTGCTTTTCCTTCACTCTGCGGTCCAACTCATCCCAAACCATCTCAATTGAGTTGAGGTTTGGTGATTGTCGACTATGTATATACTGAATATAGATTTTTATTCACTTGTGGAAGGTTTCACCCAAAACAACACATTTATATTCCAGCTCAGATTTGTAAATCGATATGAAAAAGAGAGAAGACACGGTTTTGACACAGAGTAGGATCTCGATCATCTTGCATCAACTTGATTATTTGGTCGATAAAGACATGTAATCTGAGTAAACGATGTCAGTCAATTTTTCTCAACTTGTTGTCCCCTCGTGTCTCTAGTTCAATCGATGCATCACCTCTCAGCTCATCAAGTGGTTCAGTAACTTCCGGGAGTTCTACTACATCCAGATGGAGAAGTTTGCCCGCCAGGCCATAGTTGACGGGGTCAATGATGTGAAAGACATGTCCATCAGCAGAGACTCTGAGCTGTTCAGAGCCCTCAACATGCACTACAACAAAGCCAATGACTTCCAGGTAAGTCAAAATGTGTTTATCTTACCATATGTATGGTCAGTTCCTCCCCTGGTATCCAATGTAACTATATACTGTATGTAAGCTCGTCAATGTTTTTCCATGATTTTAGATTATTACATATTAGATTAACATACTCCCTTTCCAAAGTAAATTGCAACACGTATTCCAAGGAAATATGGTCAATGCTGACTGAATTATCTTTATGTATGGAAACAGTGTGTTCATTCTGCTTTCATCAGCACTCCTCAGTTGATGCAGCCAATGCTGTGCTTTTTGCCCTGAAACTAAAATTAGTCATAAAGTGAGGAAAACAATGAAGTTGTTTAGGCATGAATGTGATAAATTACACATTGATGTAGTATTAGTGTAATACACCTTCATTAGCATATCAGAGAATTCTCCTCCCAGTCCTCCTCCTGTTCCTGATCTGGTCTGGTCAGTAATCTCCTACCTCTGTGGTTCTGGTCTGGTCAGCTATCTCCTAGTTGTGGTCACGTATGACTGTGTCCTTGCCCTGACCCATGTGTCACTGCACCTGTGGCTGCACAGCCTTTGCAGCCATTATCTAAACTCTAGAGCAATGCTTTATCAAACTGTGGGAAGAGGAAGCTGCAGAATCCCACTAAAACAACTCGGGATTAGAGGACCAGTACGCCTGAGCGAGGCTCAGATTGCTACTGATGCGGAATGCTGAGAAAGATGCTGTGAATTCCGAGGGAGAAGGCTGATTGGTGGGAAAGAACCAAGACCGTTTTCTTTACCTTGGGACTAAGACATTCCTTTCCCAGGGATGCTTTGTGTCGGGAGATGAGAAAAAAAAAAGTTATGCCAACAACTGGACTGTTAGCGGGTCTATGGGAAATAATGGCACCGAATAGATTCTTGTCCCAGCATCCAAGCCTGATCTGTGTTGATCTGTGTTGAGAACAGGGTGAAATTCCTGGGAAGGCTTGGTGCTTTCGCTCTTTCCGAACAGCTAAGTTCAAGGCAACAAGGCTACAAAGTCAAAGCAGAATCCCACTACAGACAGCTAATGATTCTGACATTGTATTTGTTTTATGAGCATAGAGAACAAAGTGTGAAGGAGCTGTCTGTTTTGAAGTGAGTAAGGGTGTTAAAAATGTCCTTGTAGGCAGTGCCGGATTAAGAAATCATAGGCCCCGGGGCTTTGTTTTTTTTATAGGCACCCCAAACTTTGCTTTCCAAACTGTACGTTTTACCCGCAATTATATTTTAAAATCTGCAAGGCAAACCGAAAGCCGCAACAAACAATAGAAAAATAGTCCATAGATGGCAGTTCCCATTCAAGTCAGGACTGGTATCCATTGCTACTGTACCCATGAGTTTAACAGTCAAATTGCCGGTGTAAGAAGTTACTAAACCAACTGTAGACATACTGGGAACTGCCAAAATAAAGGAAACACTTAAGTCAATGAGTCATATAAAGTATACAGTGCATTCGGAAAGTATTCAGACGCCTTGATTTTTTCCCACATTTTGTTATGTTACAGCCTTATTCTAAAATGTATTCAATTGTTTATTTCCCTCATCAATCTACACACTATACCCCAAAATGACAAAGCAAAAACAGGTTATTAAAAAACTTAAATGTACTTTGTTGAAGCACCTTTGGCAGCGATTACAGCCTCGAGTCTTCTTGGGTATGACGCTACCAGCTTGGCACACATGTATTTGGGGAGTTTCTCCCATTCTTCTCTGCCGATCCTCTCAAGCCCTGTCATGTTGGATGTGGAGCGTCGCTACACAGCTATTTTCAGGTCTCTCCAGAGATGTTCGATCTGGTTCCAAGTCCGAGCTCTGGTTGGGAGACTCAAGGACATTCAGGAACTTGTCCCGAATCCACCTGCATTGTCTTGGATGGGTGCTTAGGGCCGTTGTCCTGTTGGAAGGTGAACCTTCGCCCCAACCCGCTCTGGAGCAGGTTCTCATCAAGGGTCTCTCTGTACTTTGCTCTGTTCATTGTTCCCACAATCCTGACTAGTCTCCCAGTCCCTGCCGCTGAAAAACATCCCCACAGCATGATGCTGCCACCACCATGCTTCACTGTAGGGATGGTGCCAAGTTTCCTCCAGACGTGACGCTTGGCATTCAGGCCAAAGAGTTCAATCTTGGTTTCATCAGACCAGAGATTCTTGTTTCCCATGGTCTAAGAGTCCTTTAGGTGCCTTTTGGCAAACTCCAAGCGGGCTGTCATGTGCCTTTTACTGAGGAGTGGTTTCCGTCTGGCCACTCTACCATAAAGGCTTGACTGGTGGAATGCTGCAGAGATGGTTGTCCTTCTGGAAGGTTCTCCCATCTCCACAGAGGATCTCTGGAGCTCTGTCAGAGTGACCATCAGGTTCTTGGTCACCTCCCTGACCAAGGCCTTTCTCTCCCGATTGCTCAGTTTGACCAGGCGGACAGCTCTAGGAAGAGTCTTGGTGGTTCCAAACTTCTTCCATTTAAGAATGATGGATGCCACTGTGTTCTTGGGGACCTTCAATGCGGCAGAAATGACACAATCCTGTCTCGGAGCTCTTACGGACAATTCCTTCAACCTCATGGCTTGGTTTTTGCTCTGACATGCACTGTCAACTGTGGGACCTAATATAGACAGGTGTGTGCCTTTCCAAATCATGTCCAGTGAATTGAATTTACCACAGGTGGACTCCAATCAAGATGTAGAAACATTTCAAGGATGATCAATGGAAAAAGGATGCACCTGAGCTCAATTTTTGATTCTCATAGCAACGGGTCTGAAAACGTATATGTAAATAAGGTATTTCTGTTTTTAATATTTAAAAAATTCGCAAAAATGTCTACAAAACTATTTTCACTTTGACATTTTGGGGTATCGTGTGTATTTTTTAATTTATTTAATACACTTTAGAATAAGGCTGTAACTTAACAAAATGTGGAAAAAGGGTAGGGGTCTGAATACTTTCCTGGCATGGTTTAGGTCCACTTGTAGAGTCTATGCCAAGGTGCACTGGAGCTGTTCTGGCAGCTCGTGGTGGCCCAACATCCTTTTAAGACACTCTATGTTGGTGTTTCCTTTATATTGGCAGATACCTGTATGTGCTTGTGATAAGACTGTCTACACTCATTGAGAATGGGTTATTCCTGTCTTTGGTGGTTGCAGTAAAAAAAAAAATATATATATATATACCACATATATAATATATACCACATATATAATATATACAGTATATACAGTACCAGTCAAAAGTTTGGACAAACCTACAATTGAAGTCGGAAGTTTACATACACTTAGGTTGGAGTCATTAAAACTCGTTTTTCAACCAATCCACAAATGTCTTGTTAACAAACTATAGTTTTGGCAAGTCAGTTAGGACATCTACTTTGTGCATGACACAAGTAATTTTTCCAACAATTCTTTACAGACAGATTATTTAACTTATAATTCACTGTATCACAATTCCAGTGGGTCAGAAGTTTACATACATTAAGTTGACTGTGCCTTTAAACAGCTTTGAAAATTCCAGAAAATTATGTCATGTTTTTAGAAGCTTCTGATAGACTAATTGACATAATTTGAGTCAATTGGAGGTGTACCTGTGGATGTATTTTAAGGCCTACCTTCAAACTCAGTGCCTCTTTGCTTGACATCATGGGAAAATCAAAATAAATCAGCCAAGACCTCAGAAAAAATTGTAGACCTCCACAAGTCTGGTTCATCCTTGGGAGCAATTTCCAAACGCCTGAAAGTACCACGTTCATCTGTACAAACAATAGTACGCAAGTATTAACACCATGGGACCACGCAGCCATCATACCGCTCAGGAAGGAGACGCGTTCTCCTAGAGATGAATGTACTTTGGTGCGAAAGTGCAAATCAATCCCAGAACAACAGCAAAGGACCTTGTGAAGATGCTGGAGAAAACAGGTACAAAAGTATCTATATCCACAGTAAAACTAGTCCTATATCGACATAACCTGAAAGGCCGCTCAGCAAGGAAGAAGCCACTGCTCCAAAACCGCCATAAAAAAGCCAGACTACGGTTTGCAACTGCACACGGGGACAAAGATCGTACTTTTTGGAGAAATGTCCTCTGATCTGATGAAACAAAAATAGAACTGTTTTGCCATAATGACCATCGTTATGTTTGGAGTAAAAGTTAAAGCTTGGTGGCAAATGGGTCTTCCAAATGGACAATGACCCCAACCATACTTCCAAAGTTGTGACAAAATGGCTTAAGGACAACAAAGTCAAGGTATTGGAGTGGCCATCACAAAGCCCTGACTTCAATCCTATTGAATATTTATGGGCAGAACTGAAAAAGTGTTTGCGAGCAAGGAGGCATACACACCTGACTCAGTTACACCAGCTCTGTCAGGAGGAATGGGCCAAAATTTACCAAACTTATTGTGGGAAGCTTGTGGAAGGCTACCCGAAACATTTGATCCAAGTTAAACAATTTAAAGGCAATGCTACCAAATACTAATTGAGTGTATGTAAACTTCTGACCCACTGGGAATGTGATGAAAGAAATAAAAGCTGAAATAAATAATTCTCTCTACTATTATTCTGACATTTCACATTCTTAAAATAAAGTGGTGATCCTAACTGACCTAAGACAGGGAATTTTTACTCTGATTAAATGTCAGGAATTGTGAAAAACTGAGTTTAAATGTGTATGGCTAAGCTGTATGTGAACTTCTGACTTCAACTGTACACATTCAAGGGTTTTTCTTTATTTTTTAAAACTATTTTCTACATTGCATTGTAACTAAGAAATAACACATTGAATCATGTAATAACCAAAAAAGTGTTAAACAAATCAAAATATGTGTTATATTTTAGATTCTTCAAAGTAGCCACCCTTTGCTTTGATGACAGCTTTGCACTCTTGGCATTTTCTCAACCAGCTTCATGAGGAATGCTTTTACAACAGTCTTGAAGGAGTCCCCACATATGCTGAGCACTTGTTGGCTGCTTTTCCTTCACTCTGCGGTCCAACTCATCCCAAACCATCTCAATTGAGTTGAGGTCGAGTGATTGTGGAGGCCAGATCATTTGATGCAGCACTCCATTTTTGTATTTGTATTTATTATGGATTCCCATAATAAATACAAAATGGTGGAGTGTGGACCTTCTTCCTGGGGTCCAGCAAAATTAAGGCAATTAATACAATTTTAAAAACATTACAATACATTCAGACTGTGTGCCCTCAGGCCCCTACTCCACCACTACCACATATATACAGTACAAAATCCATGTGTACGTGTGTGTATAATGCCCATGTTATCGTGTGTGTGTGTGAATGTGCCTATGTTTGTGTTGTTCCATAAGGTGTTTTTTTTATCTGTTTTTAATCTATTTTTACTGCTTGCATGAGTTACTTGATGTGGAATAGAGTTCCATGTAGTCACAGCCTGGGGGTGTGTTTTGAGTCATTGTCCTGTTGAAAAACAAATGATAGTCCCACTAAGTGCAAACCAGATGGGATGGCATATCGCTGCAGAATGCTGTGGTAGCCATGCTGGTTAAGTGTTCCTTGAATTCTAAATAAATCACCGACAGTGTCACCAGCAAAGCACCCCCACACCATCACACCTCCTAAAAGTTAAAAGTAACTTTTAACAAGAAACACCTGTTAATTGAAATGCATTCCAGGTGACTACCTCATGAAGCTGGTTGAGAGAATGCCAAGAGTGTGCAATGCTGCCATCAAGGCAAAGGGTGGCTACTTTGAAGAATCTGAAATATAAAATATATTTTGATTTGTTTAACACTTTTTTGGTTACCACATGATTCCATATGTGTTATTTCACTATTATTATTCTACAATTTAGAAAATAGTAAAAATAAAGACTAGTCCTGGAATGAGTAGGTGTGTCCAAACTTTTGACTGGTACTGTATATATACACAGTATTATTATTGTTATTATTATCATTATTATTATTTTTATTCCCCCTTGGGCCCCCCATTAGCCTGGGCCCAGGGGCTTCACTCCCGGTAAGCCCCTGTTTTAATCCAGCCCTGCTTGTAGGTCCAGGTTCCAGAGTGTTGGTTCAGAGCACTGTACAAAAGAGTTATGTAAACAATGTGACAACACACTTCCCATCCACTGTGATGGTTTGTCACTCACATCAAAGAAGCTGTTGGTTTAGATTTTGCTTGGTTCCAGTGCAGGTAATTCATTGAGACCTGGCTTTAAGCACATCATCGTGTTTGATCCCTCTACCAACAGGTTCCTGAGAGATTCCTTGAGGTTGCTGAAATTACTCTCCAAGAGTTTTTCAACGCCATTTCTACTGCCAAAGATTCTGACCCCTCTTGGAAGAAGGCAATCTACAAGGTCATCTGTAAACTGGACAGTGATGTCCCAGATGAGTTCAAGTCATCCATCTGCCTATAGACAGAGCAAACAATAGCCATGCTCGAGGAATGAAGGACATTTGCAGTCATACAATGACAATAAGTGCTAATTTTAACACATCTTGCCAATAAATTGAGTTTAGTGAGAGAATCAAGGAACAAATGGATTATGTTGTAAATGACATATTATACACTGCAGTATAGGAGCCTACTTACTGCACTTACAGCTTTTTACAGTCTCAGTGATCTTTATAGCACTGCTCCAGCTCTCTCCTAGGAGTTTTTTAAAACTTAGCTGACAGCAGATCGTAGTGTTTCTGTGTATCTCCATAAGGATTCAATTAAGACAAGATGTAGTTGCATGTTTGTAGATGTAGTGATATTTAAGGGCAGTGGTTTAGTACTGTAGTGTACTTGCTAGGTCTGATAGACTTACAAATAAATGTGAACAAAATGGTACTTTCTATACATATTTGACTTATGGTTCCTAATGGACATGCGGTTTTGGATGATTCTGAGAGAAAGACATACTGTGGTAATAGTTTATTTTTATTTTGTAGCAAGTGTTTTATGTAAATGTGAATACGATAAATGTATTAACCTAATAGCATGTAAATATTGCAAATGACCACAAAGAACCAATTGTTTGAGAAAAAATTGTATGTACAAAAAAGTACAAAGTTATGTTTAGATGTTTTGTGCCTATTTCTATAGTCTATTGCCTATTGTCAACTCAATTCTATAGACATCATATTCTGAGTGGTTATTTGATAGTCCTGCTGATAGAATAAAGCTGCACTTACTTCATCTTGAGACTTCTTGTTTTTATATCACTGATTGTAAGTCACTCTGGATGAGGTTGTCTAATGATTTAAATATAAATAGATGGAAATAATCACTATTTTATTTTATTGAATTATTTCACAATTCATTTCAGGCATCACCAAACATTTAGTCAATTTAGTTCATGTTTTTACTACTACTGTTTGTAACACCAAATTGAAAGTATTCTGCCTCAATTCCGAGCCACTAAAGTGCCACTAATCCATGTCATAAAGACATCTGTTTAAAGTCCTACAGACTACGCTGCTCACATTGCATTAATTGTGTGGGCAGTGTGGATGCGAACAACTGCCATGTCTTAAAAACAGACACAATGCATTCCCTCCTAATGAGTAATGCCCAATGTGACCTCATATCAGAGCTGTGCCACCAAAGCAAAATTCCACAAACCCGTTGACTTTTTCTTCCAGGCACCGGCTTGCTCAAAGCGTGTTAATCACTTCACAAAGACACACACACGCTGACCCACAGATATACACACACGGTGACACCACAACTATGAATGGCGTGATTCCTCTCCCTGCTATCTGATAGAGGGCCTCCTGTGGTTAGCTCAATGGAAGCCTGTCAACTTCAAACCTGACTTGATATTCAGCCATCATTTATTATAAATCTATCAAAAGACTATCAATACTATACCCTTAAATGTATGACAAAACATGCTGTAAAAATACAGCATGGCTTTGACTTCTTATAAACATAAATGAATAGAAAGAAAAACAAAGGAGTCTGCATACACTGTGAGAGTAGAAGCTCTTCGTTAAAGTAGACTGTTTCATGTTAATGTATTAAATCATTTTGGCACTTCACAAAACAAACATTTAATTGGAAAACCTGTTAGGCACCCAAGCACCAATTACATCTGAAATGATAACATTTAAGAAATTAAAACATGAGTTTGATTAGCTTTATGAGAAGGAGTGGAGTATACCAACCTAGGTAATCATTTAATAGACATTTATTTTCAATTAGATCAATCTTCTTCCGTAAATTGATTTAACATTTCAACTCAATTAAAAAGCCACCGGTTGAACTAAAGTACTTTGTTCAAATTAATTTGTTATGACATTTTCAGTATAAGACTTGGTAATGCCTGATATGATGAAAGAAAACAAAGAGAATTGTCTCAAATGTCCAACTGCCCCCAGGGCTTACTGTGCTGAAGCTCCCAGTGTGACCGCAAAGGAATAGAAAATATATAGGGTAGGGGAAAAGCAAGAAAATTCTAAATGAGAAAATAAAACAAGTTGGATTTTAGTATAATTGTAAGGTTTATATAATGTAAATATACCTACTTATTTGAACACTGTTACCCCAAATTTTAGAAAGAGGTTTTTAGAGAAGAGGAACCATGAGGGATAGCTAGCTGTGCTTGTTTTTTAATTAAGAAACACCTTCTAATCAAGAAGCAATTACGAGAAGCAATTGAATTAAAAAATGCACCTACATTTACATATTGTAAAACTGTCATGGTAGTATCTTCATGGAGACTTGTGAAGATATGTGTATATATCTTTGAAAACAGAGAACGTGAATATAGATGAAATCTCACAGAGGGACATAGTAAAGGATCATTCAATAGAGAAACAGTGTCATCTAGTGGATCACTGAAGTAACATCGAGAGGTCTCGGCTCAATTAGAGTACTGACCAAGATCTCACTTTTGTTACTTGATGCATGGCCTTTGATGTGCTAGTTCATAGCATGCATACCGTGTTATTCTCCCAACATGATTTGTTTTCTTTTATCATTTAGCGATTCTAAACAAACGTTCTTATACAGTGACACAGTCATGTCGTAAAAGTCTCCACACAGGTTTGCCCTGGTTACTGTAACAATAATGTTACAACACTGGACCTGAGCCTATCCTCCAAACTTTTTGATTTTCACAACAGATACAAATATGAATGTAACTTAAACAGTCGTCCATGTGGATGTTTCTTCACCTTGGAATTATCGTAGTAGCAACCATTATTATGGATTCCATAATTCAACACTTACTGTCAGTCATTTTGTGCAAGGTTCCACAAACATAAGAAAAGAACCCCCGAAAAATGTTCAGGTACTGTGATGAAGTAACAAGTTGTATATAAATGTTCAGGTACTGTGATGAAGTAACAACAGTTTAATATAAATGTTCAGGTACTGTGAGGAAGTAACAACAGTTTAATATAAATGTTCAGGTACTGTGATGAAGTAACAGTTTTATTTAAATGTTCAGGTACTGTGATGAAGTAACAACAGTTTAATATAAATGTTCAGGTACTGTGATGAAGTAACAGTTTTATTTAAATGTTCAGGTACAGTGAGGAAGTAACAGTTTTATTGAAATGTTCAGGTACTGTGATGAAGTAACAACAGTTTAATATAAATGTTCAGGTACTGTGATGAAATAACAAGAGTTTTATTTAAATGTTCAGGTACTGTGATGAAGTAACAACAGTTTTATTTAAATGTTCAGGTACTGTGATGAAGTAACAAGTTGTATATAAATGTTCAGGTGCTGTGAGGAAGTAACAAGTTGTATATAAATGTTCAGGTACTGTGATGAAGTAACAACAGTTTAATATAAATGTTCAGGTACTGTGATGAAGTAACAGTTTTATTTAAATGTTCAGGTACTGTGATGAAGTAACAACAGTTTAATATAAATGTTCAGGTACTGTGATGAAGTAACAGTTTTATTTAAATGTTCAGGTACAGTGAGGAAGTAACAGTTTTATTGAAATGTTCAGGTACTGTGATGAAGTAACAACAGTTTAATATAAATGTTCAGGTACTGTGATGAAATAACAAGAGTTTTATTTAAATGTTCAGGTACTGTGATGAAGTAACAACAGTTTTATTTAAATGTTCAGGTACTGTGATGAAGTAACAAGTTGTATATAAATGTTCAGGTGCTGTGAGGAAGTAACAAGTTGTATATAAATGTTCAGGTACTGTGATGAAGTAACAAGTTGTATATAAATGTTCAGGTACTGTGATGAAATAACAAGAGTTTTATTTAAATGTTCAGGTACTGTGATGAAGTAACAACAGTTTTATTTAAATGTTCAGGTACTGTGATGAAGTAACAAGTTGTATATAAATGTTCAGGTGCTGTGAGGAAGTAACAAGTTGTATATAAATGTTCAGGTACTGTGATGAAGTAACAAGTTGTATATAAATGTTCAGGTACTGTGATGAAGTAACAACAGTTTAATATACATGTTCAGGTACTGTGATGAAATAACAACAGTTGTATTTAAATGTTCAGGTACTGTGATGAAGTAACAGTTTTGTTGAAATGTTCAGGTACCGTGATGAAGTAACAACAGTTTAATGTAAATGTTCAGGTACTGTGATGAAGTAACAACAGTTTTATTTAAACGTTCAGGTACTGTGATGAAGTAACAACAGTTGTATATAAATGTTCAGGTACTGTGATGAAGTAACAACAGTTGTATATAAATCAATCAATCAATCAATCAATTTTATTTTATATAGCCCTTCGTACATCAGATAATATCTCGAAGTGCTGTACAGAAACCCAGCCTAAAACCCCAAACAGCTAGAATGCAGGTGTAGAAGCACGGTGGCTAGGAAAAACTCCCTAGAAAGGCCAAAACCTAGGAAGAAACCTAGAGAGGAACCAGGCTATGAGGGGTGGCCAGTCCTCTTCTGGCTGTGCCGGGTGGAGATTATAACAGAACTATGCCAAGATGTTCAAAAATGTTCATAAGTGACAAGCATGGTCAAATAATAATCATGAATAATTTTCAGTTGGCTTTTCATAGCTGATCATTAAGAGTTGAAAAACAACAGGTCTGGGACAGGTGGCGGTTCCATAACCGCAGGCAGAACAGCTGAAACTGGAATAGCAGCAAGGCCAGGCGGACTGGGGACAGCAAGGAGTCACCACGGGCGGCAGTCCCGATGCATGGTCCTAGGGCCCAGGTCCTCCGAGAGAAAGAAAGAGAGAAGGAGAAAATTAGAGAGAGCCAAGATTTTCAAAATGTTCATAAATGACAAGCATGGTCAAATAATAATCAGGAATAAATCTCAGTTGGCTTTTCATAGCCGATCATTAAGAGTTGAAAACAGCAGGTCTGGGACAGGTAGGGGTTCCATAACCGCAGGCAGAAGAGTTGAAACTGGAATAGCAGCAAGGCCAGGCGGACTGGGGGCAGCAAGGAGTCACCACGGCCGGTAGTCCCGACGTATGGTCCTAGGGCTCAGGTCCTCCGAGAGAAAGAGAGAAGGAGAAAATTAGAGAGAGCCAAGATTTTCAAAATGTTCATAAATGACAAGCATGGTCAAATAATAATCAGGAATAAATCTCAGTTGGCTTTTCATAGCTGATCATTAAGAGTTGAAAACAGCAGGTCTGGGACAGGTAGGGGTTTCGTAACCGCAGGCAGAAACAGTTGAAACTGGAATAACAGCAAGGCCGGGCGGACTGGGGACAGCAAGGTGTCAGCATGCCCGGTAGTCCTGACGTATGGTCCTAGGGCTCAGGTTCTCAGAGAGAAAGAGAGAACGAGAGAATTAGAGAGAGCATACTTAAATTCACACAGGACACTGGATAAGACAGGAGAAGTATTCCAGGTATAACCAACAGACCCTAGCCCCCCGACACATAAACTACTGCAGCATAAATACTGGAGGCTGAGACAGGAGCGGTCAGGAGACACTGTGGCCCCATCCGAAGAAACCCCCGGACAGGGCCAAACAGGAAGGATATAACCCCACCCACTCTGCCAAAGCACAGCCCCCACACCACTAGAGGGAAGTAACAACAGTTTAATATAAATGTTCAGGTACTGTGATGAAGTAACAACAGTTTAATATAAATGTTCAGGTACTGTGATGAATTAACAAGTTGTATATAAATGTTCAGGTACTGTGATGAAGTAACAACAGTTTAATATAAATGTTCAGGTACTGTGATGAATTAACAACAGTTTAATATAAATGTTCAGGTACTGTGATGAATTAACAAGTTGTATATAAATGTTCAGGTACTGTGATGAATTAACAAGTTGTATATAAATGTTCAGGTGCTGTGAGGAAGTAACAAGTTGTATATAAATGTTCAGGTACTGTGATGAAGTAACAAGTTGTATATAAATGTTCAGGTACTGTGATGAAGTAACAACAGTTTAATATAAATGTTCAGGTACTGTGATGAAGTAACAAGTTGTATATAAATGTTCAGGTACTGTGAGGAAGTAACAAGTTGTATATAAATGTTCAGGTACTGTGATGAAGTAACAACAGTTTAATATAAATGTTCAGGTACTGTGATGAAGTAACAACAGTTTAATATAAATGTTCAGGTACTGTGATGAAGTAACAACAGTTGTATATAAATGTTCAGGTACTGTGATGAAGTAACAACAGTTTAATAGAAATGCATTGATGTATGTGCGGTGCAACGTCCTTTTGATATTACAGTAAACACTGCAAGCACATCTAGCCTCAGCTGGGTCTGGTAGACAAAGCCGGGAGCAAACACCAAAGAGCTGAACACAATAGGAGCAAAGCGGTGTCACTGGGATGCTTATTATGCCTAATCTTCCATTTCTTACTCCAAGATATGGGCTCTTTGGCACGCTCATGCTGGGAGGGCGTAGGGAGCACAGGAAGGGAAACTTGAGAATGGAAGAGGCTGACTTTAGGCTGCCCTTCAGACAGCCACTCCTTGGCATAGTTTTGTGTGATCACCGGTAAATCTTTATTAATTTTAATTGGAGCCCCCATTTAAAAGAGCAATTAACGCGGATTAATCGAGCCCATCCCGTATAATGTCTTCTGTTAATTAGTTTGTCAGCACTGTTTTAATATCATCTAATGACTTCATATTTCAGGGATGACATTAAAGAGATGCTGAAGGAAAAGAAATGGCCTTATCAGAATGCCGAGCTTTAATGGTTGATGTACCCCGCCGCCAGGCAAGGTCAGGGCTCTGTGGCCACTGGGGAGGGAGGGCAGCCTGCAGGGTGGCACCAGGGACAATGCACTGCCTTACTCACTCTCTCCCTCACTCTCTCCCTCACAAACTTATACAGCCCTGAGAGAACTGGACACTTTGATTAGCATGACAGCTGGATTAGTTACTGAGGGAAATGTACCATTCTGACAAAATAATAGCAAACTTATCTCTGGTTTGGTGTTCTGAAATGTTGACAATTGTTGTAGTAACTTCTGATATGGAAGAACATTACCCCCTGCATGGTGTGATGGTGTCCTACTTGACCTCCAACCTCTCATCCTGTGAGAAAGCCTAGCAGACAATAGGGGTTGGAGGTCATGTCCTCTGCCCCACCTGTTTTAGGGTAAACAAACCAAGGCTCAGGATCAGAGAGGGAGGGAGATACTGTGCCCTATCTCTCTCTTCATCTGTTTATCCATCTGAGAAAACACCATATGTCAGTGTTCTCTGTTCCTCACCCCCTCTACAGCCGAGAGCCACTGCTTGTGAGTTGTGAATAATACCTTCACGGATAATTCAATGGATTAATTATGGGTGGAATAAGTATTGGGCTCTTCTCTCTTTGTCACTATGGCCAGGATGATCACCATACGTCCGTGTAAGATAACAAAGGCCTGCAGTGGGACATGGTAATAACAGAGGTTTCAAATGGTTATATGACAATCCACCTCAAGAAGGAAGGATATAAATTAATCGTAGACACTTTCCATTTGAAGTGGTTTGTCATATAACCATGGTTATTTTATGTTAATTAACACATTTAACTTGGTCCCACCAGCATGAGGTTTCACAAAATAGACACAGAGAGATTGACAGACCGAGTGAAGTTGATAAAAAAACAACACTGCAAAAAGCTCACCCAGTGTATTGCGGCTCTGGCGTGCATCCCTGCTAATTTGAGTGTGCCCTCGCACCTCCACTCTCCTCGGCAGATTCATAAATCTCATTCCCATTATCCCGCTAATTAGCCGGGATTACAGGAGCATGTAATGCCCCCGCTTCCCAATAGATGGATTGGAGGACGGTCTCTTTGTTTTGAAATCACTTCCTGATTGATGTACAGAGTCCTAGTTTGCAATTGTAATGGCCCAGATGTTAACAATCAAATGCGTTTCCGCTCCAGGAAGTAACAGTCTGTCATGGAAGAGGAGCCAGCCAGGCGTGTAACGACACATCACAGGAGTGTGGGGAAGAAGGGACTGGGAAGAGAGGGGGAGAGCGGTGGGGCTAGCGCATGCCCCTGCCCGTCATTGAGTGCTCTGTTCTTCCCACCATAATACCACGCAGGTCTTGGTGTTGATTGGGCCATCAGGCTACACTGATGTGGCCAACTGGGAGGATTCCTCAGTCAAATATTGATCTCTGAAGCGCTTGTGAGAAACGCAGAGAGACCGTTTTTCATTATGATTTTGCATAACCACTCATGTCTTTCTCAAACCTGTCTGTAGCCTATATCCAAGATGATGGTTGTTCAGTGATAGGGAATGAGTGTCCCCTCTGAGAAGTTACTCTTTTGGGTTGGTTCCTTTCAGTAATAGAACATTATGGGGTGAGAAACAGCTTGTATTTATACAGAAATTAGAGGTTTAATGAACTTTTACAGACACAAATTGAGATACTATCATTTCCAACTGCTGTGTATCCCCATATAAGAAGTGATGTTAACATTTCTAACCAGTAGAGGGCACTATTGTCTTTCTGAATCCACTGTTTTGCTCCCTCTTCTCCATCTATTTTTTCTTACCCTTAGCCAATAAATCACTTCCCAGGATAGTTAATGGATCTAGAAGCAGATCATGAGTGAGCTATCTACGGGCCGATAATTCAAGTGAAGATCCCCACACTGATTGTACTGAAAGGTTATTTATTTCAACAATAATGCAGGACACAAAGGAGGAATCTGGGGAAGATTCCTGGTGGGGGAATAGTGGAGCGTTCATCTCAAATGGAGCAGCGTGTAAATTGGGTTCACTTTCCCCCAATGAAAATATGGACTGCAGTTTATTTCTACTCTATGCACATGGGAGACTTTTGCTGTCCTCTCGGAGGTGGGTGAGAGAGGTGTGTGTGAGGCGAGGGTGGGTTTAGTCCTTGAAAAATGCCCCATTCATCCCCGGGTTGATTGTCTGTAGAGTGGGGAGCACCCCAGGGCACAGTGGTTGGCTCGGCACAGATACTCCAGCTCTCTCACCATGCAGAAAAATGCATGATTAGGACCCAGCTGACATGTCTGAACAGGGCTGGGGAGAGTGGAGGAGATAGCTCCATATGGCTTCCCATGTGGCCACAGCATCCCCTGAGTATGGCACTGTTGACTGGCTATGCATTACTTACAGTGGACTGTTGACCCAAGAGTTTCAAAATACACTACATGACCAAAAGTATGTGTACACCTGCTCGTCGAACATCTCATTCCAAAATCATGGGCATTAATATGGAGTTGGTCCTCCCTTTGCTGCTATAACAGCCTCCACTCTTCTGGGAAGGCTTTCCACTAGATGTTGGAACATTGCTGAGGGAACTTGCTTCCATTCAGCCACAAGAGCATTAGTGAGGTCAGGCACTGATGTTGGGTGATTAGGCCTGGCTCACAGTTTGCGTTCCAATTCATCCCAAAGGTGTTTGTTTGGGTTGAGGTCAGGGCAGGCCAGTCAAGGGCTGAAAAACAGCCCAGACCATTATTCCTCCTCCACCAAACTTTACAGTTAGCACTCTGCATTGGGGCAGGTAGCATTCTCCTGGCATCTGCCAAACCCAGATTCGTCCGTCGGACTGCCAGATGGTGAAGCGTGATCCATCACTCCAGAGAACAGGTTTCCACTGCTCCAGAATTCAATGGCGACGAGCTTTACACCACTACAGCGGGCGCTTGAAATTTTGCATGGCGATCTTAGGCTTGTGTACGGCTGCTCGGTCATGGAAACCCATTTTGTGAAGCTCCTGACTAACAGTTCTTGTGCTGACGTTGCTTCCAGAGGCAGTTTGGAACTCGGTAGTGAGTGTTGCAACCGAGGACAGACAATTTTTACGTGCTACGCGCTTCAGCACTCTGCGGTCCCGTACCGTGAGCTTGTGTGGCATTGAGCCGTTGTTGCTCCGAGACGTTTCCACTTCACAATAACAGCACTTACAGTTGACTGGGTCAGCTCTAGCAGGGCAGAAATTTGACAAACTGACTTGTTGGATAGGTGGCATCCTATGACACTGCCACGTTGAAAGTCACTGAGCTCTTTAGTAAGGCCGTTATACTGCCAATGTTTGTCTATGGAGATGTCATGGCTGTGTACTCGATTTTATACACCTGTCAGCAACGGATGTGGCTGAAATAGCCGAATCCACTAATTTGAAGGGGTGGCCACATACATTTGTATATATAGTGTACATTGACATCCAAATGTTCCACTCCAGTAATTGCTGTGGGAGGTGGGGAGGAATTAAAATGTTCTATGGTTCCATTTTCAATGACACACCACTTCTATCTAGAGGATAGTAGACCTGGCTGAGTGCTGCTATATAGACTTTATTTTAAGAATGTGAAATGTCAGAATAATAGTAGAGAGA